>NC_063275.1:11965500-12568188 GCF_910591885.1 Bombus terrestris
ATATGTATGCGGATAAACACGAGCAACGTTGACAGAAATAATATCCGCGGGTGAAAGCGATTGCACCTGTCGGTCTGAGTAGAAAAAGAATTCTTTGGGTCGAACGATCGACCACTTTCGATGGTTCCTTTGCAACTTGACGCGTCAACTTTCGACACCCGTCACTTTGCAGTAGGTACATATTAGCAAGTAATTATGAATATTCTTGCCTGGAATCAAGGTTTTATACTTTAGAATGGTAAAAGAGTTTCTTTTCCAAATTGTTTCCAAATAAAAAAATAATGGGAAATTTAAATTTCAGAAGTTAGATTTATTTATTATACATTTACAAATGTAGATACTCGAATTTTTGTATACTTAAAATTTAAAAAACTCAAATATTCCAATATTCAAATTGAAATATTTGGAATTTTAGAATCTCAGATATTAAAATTTCAATATTTAACATTCCAAAAATTCAAATCTTAAATTAACTTTAAATTCAGAAAGTTGATTCCAGATTTTTAAATTACAAAGATTCGAAATTTGAGGCTTATTGCTTTTCCTTTCCTGTCCAAATCTGAAAAATTTATTTCTGAAATAAGTTTGTAGTTTCAGTAGATTTGATCGATGAAGTTGGATATGTTAATTGTTTAAATCTCCTTAGGTATTATGAATAATCCTGAAGATTGACAGTGATTCTTTTGATCTGTTTGACGTAGAATGTAATTACAATGAACGTGTTGTAACTTGGTCTGTGGCCACCTCATTCTATTGAATTATCCACACTGATTCGAGTTCATCGAAACCGAATGACCTGTTTACACAACCACGCCGTTGAGCTGCATCGGATCACAAAGGGAATATTCGTGTCACGTTTACCGTATCGAATCGAGTAAATCCGACCGAGGAATTTCTTTCCTGTATAGTTTACAACCGACAAGTGTGAGATTTACGTCAATGCTGGTAGAAAATCTTTTTCCTTGAACAGATAGCGACGAATCCGATATAGTTTCGATTCTATTAAATTCTAAGATCTAAAGAAATAAATCATTTTTGCCAAGGTAAATCTGTTTTCTCATTCGCTATCTTTTGCAAATTTGACTACTTGAAAAGTTTTGCAATTTTCAAATCTCTAAAACTCATTGAAATTTGTTGAAAGTTTTAATTCGCTTCTCTAACTTTCCAATATTTCAAAATTGATAATTGTATTAATTCTTTAAATATCTAAACAAGATTCTACGTTGAGAATTGAAATACAAAATTAGATATATCTACAGATGTCTCGATACTGGATGCAACAGATGAAGACACGAGTCCCATCGTCGAACAATGAACGCAAGAACGATGAAATGACCGAGAAATCGTAGGCTGACGTTCGAGCATAATAGCATGGGATCTAGCGAGGATTTCGATCCTTTTCAGTGGAATAAAATCGCGCGACCACGTGAAGATTTTCGACAGGATCATTGAAATGGTCGATATTCGTCGATTCGTCTAGCATTTTCTACGCATTTTCTACGCATTGTCACATTCTTAAAGGTATACGGCTCATTCAATCGAATCTCCAGCACGGTGGTCTACCACCTCTTACCTTCTTCCATCGATCACCTGTTACAATTTTATGAAGATATAGAATAGCTCCAGAACGAAATTCTTTTTCGTTATAAACATTTCTAGCAATAATTTCTTGTTATTCCATAAACGAAGAAACGATTGAATATTGAATTCCGCGTGTATCTCATTTTAGAGTTACATATCTTTGTGCAATCTTAAATTATTAACAGAAATCCATGACGAATTTTCTATTCGCTAGAGATCAAAATATTTTCCCGATTGGATCAGGAATATTTATATCAATGGAAAAATAATATATAGACATTTCAATTAGTCCCAAGAGTCATAGACTCACTGAAATATATTTCCCACATCCTATCGCTTTAAAATTCCATGCTCACGTATAATTCTAAATTAATATCCAATCGTCCTCTATAGATTATCATCAAATAACATACATTGTTAAATTGATATTCATACTTTATTTCGGTCGGAAATACTTTACTTATAATTGTTTACTAATAATCAAGGAACAGAAATGTTTTAGTAGCTTATAAACGAGCAGATACGTTTTCCTGCAAAATTCCGTATTACCAAAAATTCCAGGAATTATCACAGAAGAACAAAATCGTAGAAGCGGCAAAGCTGTTGCATTTCCTAATAATCTTTCGTCTCATCAATTTTCTTAGAGAAGAGGAAGACAAGTAACTCCGGCGAGGGGTTGCTTCCGTTCGTATCGACGATGTAATAATAATAACCTGGCGTTCCTTGCCGCGGTGAACGACGGCCGTCGGTAACGATTTTAATAAATTTGGCGCTGGCTAAGCTGCAACAACAGCGTCGGGTATGAATTAAGAGAGCCCCGAAACACCGCTTGGGTAAACATCTCGAATTAGGCACCGAGATTCTTTTCCGTCCATCCGCGTGCAACGCTGGGAGCTTTACGACTTCGGTATGTTTCGGCTGACGTGACTCGATATGTATATGAGCGGTTAGAACCGCGGTGAAATTGCGGTAATGGACGAGATATTTTACAGCCGAGGGATTCCAGTTCAATGTACCACGGATTAGCCCTCGTCCATCCTTCATCGCGCCCCATAATCCCTTTAACGTGACTGTTTTGATCGATTACGTCAAAATAGAAGAGTATTTTTTTCTTTATTACACGAAAAGATTTGAGGATTAATTGAGGGATTTAGTGGGGAAGATTACAGGGAAATGTTGCTTGAATTATCGATACAGAGACTGCTAGATCTTAGCGACTCTTTTCTCTTTTGGTGATTTAAAAAATGTGTTTATTTATTACACGAACGTATCTATATTTTTAAAAAATTTCTTGCAAATAGTCGAACGATTAGTGGAAGATTATAGAGGGGACTTGGTTAAATAAATCGTTGATACAAAGGCTGTTAGATTTTAGAAATCTTTTTCTTCTCTGATAGTTTAGAAAATATGTATGTGTATGTATATACGATAGAATTTTTTAGAAATTGTACAATGAATTCATGTTGGATGGATACGATGGACACGTTTTAAAGATGTCTCGAACGGCAGCTATGTAAGGCCAGGAGGATGATGCTACGAAGAAAACGATTTAATGGTCGACGACTGGCGTTCGGACGGTGACGTGACATCCGAATGGAAGCTGCATCTTGTCAGTGCGAAAGAGAAGTCTCACGGCGAGCACTCAGCCTAGACGAGCGAATCAACTGCTCTCCTCTTCGATAGAACGCACACGCGTCTCATGAATCTCTCGACATTACGTCAATGAAATGTCTTTCGTTTCCAATGATTATAATGAATATCAGCAAGGAAACTGTGCAGAAACGTTTGTCTATCTAAGCAAATCAAATAATATCTCGATTTCACTATACAACTCTCAAAGAAATCCGCTATATTACTTTAATTCCACGATCTTTCACTTACGAACTCCTTTTCCTTCTTCACAGAAGCAGCAAAGAAAATGAAGAAAGCAAAAAGAAGAAAGCAGAACCGAAAAGATATCGGAAAGTCACGCAACATCGGTGGAAAAGTAAGGAAAACAGATCAGCGCAAATGTACTTACAGGAAACAGCAAAATGTATAAACGAAGAATAAAACAATGAACTATCTTTTCTTATAGAAGAACGAAAAAACGAAAATACGATAAAAGATGGAAAAATGGCGCGGAAAGAACGGAAAGCAGATCAACGCAAATGTATTTACGGGAAAGAGGAAAATACGTAAACGAGTTGGGGTAGCCAGAGCGCCGTTTGGTGGAGGCAGCAGCAGCGTAAATAGAGTCCTGTGAAATTGTCCGCTGTTCGAGGAATCGTGAGTGCATCCGATGTGCAAATCGGTTTAACGAGAGGTCCCCCCGCCGGGCCAGTATTCCACCCCCATAAAATAACAACAGGCATCGTTTCCATGCGTCGCATTTTCAGCTCGACGCCATTATCTCTGCCGGCTGCCGCGGCAAACTGGCTGGTTGAATCTCGTGCGAACGATTATTCGTAACTCGCGACATAGAATTCGTTTTATAGGATCGTCGACTTCCAGACGATCGCTGGAAGATTGTAATTTTAGAACGATGCGATTGTGAAACGACATCGTTGCACATGGAACGTTAAAGACAGACTTATGTCGTATAGTGGATTCTAGTTATGGGATTCGATGGTGTAATTGTACTGGATGTTCGTGAAAAAGTGTAAAATTAGCTATAAAAGTGAAAAGTTTGAATTGAGATTAGAGTTGGATATGCTGAATTTGTTTTTGGGGAAACTTTTATGGATTTTGAAGCTACGTGAAATGTGAAATGGTTTTATTTAATTTTATATTGTAACGAAGTTTTGTTATTATAATTGTAATCTATAATTCTTGTTGCAGGGGAAAGCACTGCGATCTAATTTCAAGCTTGAAAACTTTCTCAGTTGGCATTTCATATTTCTTAAATGCTGGCGACTACGTAAAATAACATCAAGACAATTATTCGTATAGGTACGTGGACAAACGTGTCTTGCAAATTTTTTAATAATAAAGGTCTTGTGGTTCTAAGAGTAAAAATGGTACTCGAGTTTTTCTATGTCACGATCTCTTGAATATTCTGCCATTTAAGCATTTTTATTACTTTACACTACCTTTTTCCATAATATGTAGTTTTCTTTCGCGTAAAAACGAGGACATTTTCAGTCAGAAACTAAATACAAAATGAAAGCTGTGAACCAAAGGTGTAAAATATAATATATATAATAATCAATACATACTCTGCTGTCCTCATAAAAATATTACTTTCGTATTAAAGAAACGTTATTCTTGCTATTAAAATAGTTAGCTCGTTTTTTTAAATTTTTATTTTAAGAGTGTTACTTTGTGTTCTCACGAGAATTATTCCTTTTGTTATAAAAAAATCATCCTGATTTTTTCACAAGAAATGGTTATCCTTCTTATCAAAAATCAACATTTCAACTTCATGAATGTTACTTTGTCCATCCACGAAAAAGTATCTTTCTAAATATCTATCTAATCAAAAAAGTTATTTGGCAAAAAAATTAATCTCTCAGAAAAGATTACTCTACATTCTTCATTGAAGGCAATTATTGCTTCCACATAAAAAAATACTCTTACTCTTATTCTCACTGTTCTTATGGGGAAAAAGCATTCTATTCGTTTACAATAATATTATGCACATCCACTCCCTATATCGCTGCGAATAATATAGCTATAGTACTCCCACGTCAACCAACTCCTATTCACCAACTACGTAACTCCCTATTCATCAGTCAAGCTGATTAAATGCTAAGAAATACGCAATATTGTGTCGACGACCGCGACGATTGCTCCAGAAATAATCACTGGGTGGATAAATGAAACGATGCTGGAGGGTTTGTCAGGCGATGTTAAGGAAAGCCTTATCAAGGATGGCTACGCATACAGAGGCTGAGGCATTTACGGGTGCCTCGGCCAGGAAAAGCCGAAGGGAGGAACGTGCGCTTATGCCGGCGGTGTTTGTTCAGCCGCAACTTCTCTAAATCTTTTGTGCATCGCAGAGGGTTGCGGTTGTCTCGGCGGTGTACAGGCGGTTACATATGTGTTCTGTTACCTATGTGCCTACTTAACGTTCAGGTACTTCGTATCTTTCCAGAAACGCAATGAAAAATGTCTTCGTTTACGACGAAATAAGAAATTTTAAACCGTTTCATGCTCTGTTGACAAACTGGACATTTTGTGTCCAAATATAATACATTTACCATTCTAAGACTGTAAAAAATTGGAAAAAAGTCAGAGATACATGTTGATGTCTCTATCATATTATGGCATCGTTTGTTAAATCAAGTAGCTTAATCCACAAGACGCTATGATGTAAATCTAGCAAATTGTAAATTATCTTTACGAATCTTAAAATCACTCTGTACTTGCCATTGATGTTTTCCTAATGATAAAATTCTTCCCTTAACGATTTCACCAGAGTCTATTTTGAATAAAATCGAAGCCAAAAGAAGAATACAAAGAGGAGAACAAGACAGGATGTTCGAAAGTCCAAGAAAAGCAGAGAAGACGTAGTTGTAACTCTGCGTCTTCGTACGGAGTTGTTGAAGGGACTCGTGGTTGCATCTTTGGATGCGTGGACGTAGGAGAAAAGTGGGATCGGGCACGAACCACCTAATGATAGTGCGGTAACGTGGAAGATAATAGCCATAGAGAGAAGTAAACGGCGAAAGCACCGGTTTCCTCGTGGGCGGGTAACGCGGCTAATTCCGACTGTTTGGTTAGCAAGCATTTAAGGTTTGTCTTGGCTGTTGCTTCGTGTCTTTTAGACAGCCGATCTGTGTTCCGACCAAACGAAACGGAAGCTAAACGCTCCTGACGAGGTGACGAGCCGACGACTCCGCTCGTTCGACGTTCTGGCCCACTCTGATTCTGTCTGACCGATCGTCTGCCTCGAATTCGCTGTGATCTACAAACGACTTTTAACAGACTCAGCCCTCAATCCTCAACATGACTATTTCAATTAGTAACGTACACATTTATAGTACACATATATCGCAGATTGATATTAATATAACGATATGTAATATGAGTGTATATACAGTTACTTACTAGCGTATAGTAATCTTCAGCAGTAAGTATTTATAAGAGTATTGATTATTATACTCGAAGACCACACGAGAGGATTATGATAAGTCTAAACTCGATGATTTTTATATCCGTTGATGGCTGAAACAAAGTATTTTAATATGATTTCATTAGAAAGGAAAACTGTTGAAAATGACAACGTTCGTGTTCGCCATCTATATGCAGATGCGCTAGTTATAATAAATAGTAACTAGAAGATAGTTCTAGATACAATCGATAGATTTAATCGATAGGTTTAAGATGTTCTTTTGTTTTTATCCCTAGTCTATGTAAGAAAGTGCAATAAAGCTTTTTCGACTCAGAACGGTGTGATAGATTTATCCAAAGAATAAAATAATAGCTATTGTGATCCTACCTCTGAATATAGAAATAACAACAAAAACGAAAGTAGATAGTAAATCACGAAATTTTATATGGAACCGACAGAATAATTAGCATTGTGACAAGAAATATTAAAAAAAAATTCAAGGATAGATAAATAGTAGTGTACCTAAGTCAAATCAAATAAAAAAATAAAATTGTATGATATTGAACCAGTCGACAATATATTAAATTTCAAAATTGACTTTCCATAAGAAAAATATTACTTCATAGAAACAAATAATCTTCAAGTTTATCCGATAACCAACCACATTTCTACCTTAAACATATCGTCTCGATTTTTCTATGACGATAACTGTTGTTTTTCTGTTTGAATAACTGCATTGATTCTTAATAAAGAACCAAGGGAAGATTGCTTGGATTTTGGAACAGAAAGGAAGATGAAGCAAGCGTGCAAGAGGAAACGACCTGGCCCGGGACAGTCTGGCAGTAGATTTATTTCCTTAAGACAGACAATGAGGAAGGAAATGTGGCTGATACGTTTTCAAGAAAAATAAACGTCTCTCGTGGCAGGAACGGAGGGTACAGAAGGGGACAAAGTTGGACTTTGCAGACGTTTGTTTTCGTCCCAGGCGAATCGGTCGCATTATAATGTTACTAAGCTCTAATCAAAATAACGTGGATTCGATGTGATTTCCTTGAACGACTCAACGATACTACTTTGCTTTAGAAAAACCTCGGTATACGATTCTCTCATGAAATTTGATCTGTGATATTAAGTTACAATAGAAATCTTCAAACTGAGAATTCTACAGTTTAGACGATTTTTGGAGCAAGTGTAAATCGTTGAGAACAACGTGGGAAGATATACATATCGAGAACGTATAAAATTACTTTAAACGGATAGAATTTTATGGGTTTTATTCGGTGAATGATCGAAAGAAAAGCGAAAGAAGATAGAAACATTTAGATGAAACGTTATTTCTTAATCACATTTTTTAATCATATTCTAGGTGTTAGATAACTGCGATTGGAAGTAATGAAAGTGAAAATGATGAATTTAGAAACATTTAGAATAAGAATGGAACAGATCCAAGGGAAGAGATAAACTTGTATTCTTGGAGATATTTAGAAGAAAGAAATAACCCCTTCTATACAAGAATTATTACCATAGATCACTACTTTTTACACAAACCTCGTAGAAATTGAGTTTATTATTTTCTTCTTATGTCATAAATAATAAACTTGTCTTTACAGGCTAGTGACATCGATTTAAGGGGCGATGTCTCGTGGGGTTAATCGGTTTGCTTAACCACAGGTGGGTTAGACTTTTATTGTCTACATTTCTGAGATCATTTTTTAATTGATTCAACGAACGATAATTTATCGGTATGTTTCGTTTGATTGATTGCAGAAATTATAAAATTTATGTAATTCTGAGCATAGTGGCGTAGAACTTTGTAACATAACACATCGACTTCCATCGTTATTTTAATTGAACCTGCTTATGATCCGTGCGATAATCAGGAAACAACGAAGCAGACTTTTCCTAGTTACGCACAAACGGTGGAACGTAGAGTCGACTAAATCTGCGGGCAATAGAGAAGACACAGAACGCAATGGCAAAACGTGTAGATACGTGCAGGCGAAACTACGCAACCCTATCTGCCGGAGCCAACCGCAGAATATCACTGCACATCCAGATAATCCCGCTGGCCTATTGATATGCTGATGGTGAGACGTGTCGCGTGAAATTGCCACCCAGTACGTATTGTCCGCCTGAATTCCGCTTGGGCCCTTTTCAACTTCGCACCCTCGTACCAGCCCGGATTCAATCCTATCGGTGCGAGCCAGGTTCCTCGTTTTAACCGAAAAAACCGTCGATTCCGAGCTGCAAGATTCGTTAGATCGAACAAATTAATTTAAACGATTTTAAACTGTTTCATGAAAAATTTCCTCTCTATATTCTCCGGTTTTTGAAAATATTTGTTAATCGACGAATACAAGGGAATACTTCGAAGTCGTTCAAGTAATTTTTTCGCTAAACATCTTGCCCTATCTCGGCCAATTCGAAGAAATATAAAAGAATTTAGAAACAGCGAGATTTCTTCGCGAAAAATTACGAAGACTTAACGTTCGCTCCTCGAGAAACGAGTGACCTACTCCCATAAGTTTATTTACGCTACGAAGATGACACGAACTTACAGTAAACTTTAAGGTGGATTTAAAAAACCGTGCGCGTAAAAACATCATTTTTCTACACTTTTTAGTATATACAGTGGACCGTAATGTAACCGTTGAACAGTTCAATTGTAGAAGTTTATGATAAATTTGGGGAAGATGATAAAAAGGTGTTTCAATGAATAAATATTCCCAAGTATGTAAACTAGTTTCGCGGAAAGTCGAGTCAACCTGAATACCAGTTTTGCCGCGAAAAATAAGAAAGAAATAAAATGTAACTCTCCCTCTGTCCATAATAAATTCATTCTCAAAGAGGCAACATCGTAACTATCGATACCGAATGGTAAACTTCGCGTGATGGTGAACAAAGAGGGAAATTTATTTCTTTAAACCGAACTTGTTCGATTGTTGATACCTACGATTTAGATCCTGAGGCGAAATCCGCGGCGAAAAATCGGACCTGGTATCGGGCCGGAAAGTGGTAATGCTAACCAGATTAGCTTTTTCTCTTAGTCGATTTGAGAAACAGCAGACACGCTGCACCGACGTGTTTGTTATCTTTATGCGCGGATCGCATCGGGCGCGCGCGCGTCATATTCTCTTGCATGAAAACGCGCGGAAACGGCGCTGCGTAAACCCTGGACGAGTTACAAGCTCGTCGAAGATACGACGCAGAATTGTTGGTTCCTGTAAAGACAAACACGAGCAACTTGCAGCAGAACAAGAACCTGCAACCTGGAAGTTTCTCCTCTCGCAACGTAGAGAAGCGCGAAACGTTCCAGCTATTCGATCGACTTACTACCTGCTAGATCTTTGATCAAACTGCCGGTTGCTGTTTGATTATTTTCAAGAACGCTGAAATTCTGTGAAATTTATTCGAATGAAATTGTTACGAGTATCTTACGTTGGATTCTTTATACGAAGGCCTCGCCAGCCAATCGGTGTAAGTTACTTTTAATTAAAACCGACTTGCGTCATGGAGGTACCTTGTTAAAAATCTTCGATCGAACGAATAGTTTATGTTTATTTGAATATGGACATTGTAACATAATCTAACTAAACCGATCCGTCGACTGATAATTCTGACAATGGCAGCATATTTGCTCGATTCGTTTCTAATGGACAGTAACTTACATTGATTGGTATTTGAACTGTTCTTTATGGGTACAGAGTAAGGTATGGTAGTTTGAACAAGCTAATCTACAAAAAGAAATGAATATTATTATAAATAATTGGAATTCTTGGAAATAAGATATGAGAAAGATAGCTGCCACCTGATTGTAGCGGCTTAAATTATAAAGTAGAAGTACATAATTCACAATGTTAGTTGAAGATTGTTGGCGCAAAACGTAATAACTCACATTTTCTGTCTATTTTATTATTTAATTTATCATTGAGATTAAATGTGCAAAATTTTAACTAAAACCACCTTCGGTAACGAAAGGGTTAACGTATTAACTGGCACAGTGGTCGTCGGTGAGCCACGTTATTAAAATTTTTAGAATAATTAAGACAAAGTAGATTTCATGGACTAACAAAAGCTCAGCAACGCAAATGGCTTAGATGCTTAAGATTTTTGAAAAAAGCGTCCGAGTACGACATAACATTTTGCAAAAATTGAATGTTACGGCGTAGCATATTTCAATTTGCTACAATTACATTAATATGAATTAAGATAATAATTCATATTAAACTCATACGTAAAGCGTCAGGATATAGAGAAAGGTATTTTATGAAAATTATTTGTTAATACAGAATTTTATGTTAATAAACATTGTATGCTACGAACATGTTAAAACGAATCCAAATCGAATCCGAAGGAGGAACTCAAAGACTCCCACCTATTTTTATCGCGCGAAAAAGCTCGCGCGAAGGGAACGAGTCGACATCGAGGCGCGTATGATCCGATCGGATTAACTCGTAGGAAGTCTCCATGTATTCCGTATGCCTCTCGTCTGCTCCCAGTTGTTTATACAACGATGAAATTTAATTCTCGGGACCACCGAACTCAGGAACTCGTGTAAACCAATACTCGCGGACTAACAGCCAGCCTTCGAGCGCAAAAAACTTCAAAGAAAAACCGAAGTGAAAATCGTTCGAACGAATGTCGTCTTCGATGGCGACCTCGAACGTCACACGTTCGTCCGATTCGACAGACACTTTGACTGACGGAACGAAAAGCCGTCTAATAGACTGTTAATTAACTCGATGAGAATTCCAATCGATGGGTTGATAACTTTGCTAAGTAAATGCCTCGTGATCATCTGACCTTATACCGTTTCCTCCGCTCAATAACTTTTGGAAATTTACATACGAAAACGATATACTATTCTATACTTATTACTTGTTTTATATTATCCCATACTCGTGTCTAGTAATGCACAGACTGCGGATTTTTACGCATTCATAGAAAATTTATGGGAAACCGTAGAAGCGCACAGAATACACACGATGAAAAATATGAAATATGCGAAGTGCTGTTCAACTTTTACTTCCTTGCTCGTACGTATAAAACTTTGAATTTGCGTAAACATCGTAACCTAGTAACGAATACGCGACGATCGACATTAACGCGTGAGAATATCATTTTTGTCGTTATATTGGGTTGGCAACTAAGTGACCGCGGATTTTGCCATTACCACCTAATTACCAAATCCGCAATCACTTAGTTACCAACCCAATATACCTACCTACCGTATTTTATTCGCAATTTCATGGGATAACGTAGCGTCATAAAGTGGCAATAGAAAGGAATTTCAAATTGAGCAAAATTAGATACCGTAGATCAGAACACGATATTTGTCAGAATAAATCGATAAGGAGAACAGACGAATCTGATAACGATCGTCGTGTTCTGACTGAGTCAATGTGAAGTTCTGTTCAGCTGTTTCATCATTTAATTCAACATGTCTGGAATTTGACGACACCGTAGGTCGCGACAGTGCCAAGAATGTGAGAAAATGAAGGTTATCGTGAATGTAAATATCGTTAATCGAAGTGGTGTTGTTCGCACAAAGAGCGTTCCGAGTTTTAAAGAACAAACATTGGAATCCTACAGGAATAGTTAAAATATTTTCTTGTACATATCTGTCGTACCACGTAATTCTCCGCCTAATTATAATCTTTTTAAATTATAGAAGTGCTCGTAAAAGTACGAATTTCCATGATTACAAAGAAGTCTACGCTCTTAGAAGATTACAAAGGACGGTCGTCTACTTGGGATCCATTTTTTAACTGCATACACGAAAAATATGAATTTGCACAATCTAATAGGCGCGAAGGCTGAAACATTAAGTCAAAATGATAAAAACCAATCCAACGATCTATCAGTTCGAATTTCGAGATTTCGAGTTGCGAGTTTGTTTTTTCTCTTGGATTACTATTTTAGCTCCAAGAGATGGCGTTTTGGGAGGCTAGCTGACCTTATTCCGTTCAACGGAAAACAGTCACTGTTCCAGAGATTTCGGAGATTTCGAGTTCGCGTTCGAGTTTATTTTTCCTCCTGGATTACGAATTTATTTCCAAAAGATGTCGTTTTTAAAGGCTATCTGCCTTTATCATGCCCAACGTAAAACATTGCCTGCGCTCGGAGATTTCAATTCCCGGCATTGAAAACGGTGCCTAAGGAACGTCATGGGACATTCGAAAAAAGAACACGAAACATCCGCGTAACAACGTTTTTTCTCTTTTTTTTTTTTTTTTTGTGATTCGCCAACAGCATGCGTCATAAAGAAAATGTACTTTTCTTGACGTGGCCCGTGACGCAATGCTGCCGGCGAGGCCACGAAATTCCCGGTTTATTGTTTCTGCCGGGCAAAAAAGAGCCCCGGCCATATCCACGCCGATCTTATGGGATAGGTCATGGCGGTGGTTTATTTGGAAAGACCTCGAAATTTCTTAAACACCTCGCGAGAGGTGCTTGTCGACCAGTCAACGCGAAAAGGAGCATGGAAATTATTGTCTTTTTTATCGTTCATCCCAGCTTCAAGCCGCCTTTTTGCTGATTACGCTTGACAATACGAATGAGATCTACTGAAATTAAAGCTTCACTGTGGTCTACTTGACAATTTTTTCTATGCACCTTCTATTTATATCGTAGCTCGTAATTTTCATATGTGTAACTCTTGCGCACAACAATTAATTATCGTTATGGTATACAAATTCAAAAGGATTTATTATAACGATGCGTGTTTGGAAAAGTGAATTGTTTAGGAATAATTTGAGTTAAAATGTAAAATGTAGATAGCCTACAACGCTATAACACGCGAAGCATCTTTCAGTCTCTTTTTCCTTTTTTAACTGCAGAGTCTTATCAAATGGATTAACCGTTGGAGGAACTACAGCTGTGGCGAACGACGAATTTAGATAGAACGCAAGCAAAAGACAATTAAACTTTGGCCGAAAGTTCGAAAGCGTTGCCTGTGTGGGTAGCCTTAGGGACTGTGGGAGGAAAGAGGTCGAAAGGGACCCGAATCGAAACACCTACAATGAACGTTGTCTCATTTAAATGAAAATTAAACGTCGCAGGTTGTGTCATCGATTTTTCCCGTTTCGAACTGAACTCACGCTTATATCCGTGGAAAATGAAAGAGATCAAAGATAAAGACAATAGAGTCAGCTTGAGATAAATTCTCCATAATAGATCTAACGAATTAGGAGGAAATAAAATAAGATCATGTAATACCTGATACATTTCTAAGAAATGATTATAATACGTTCTAAGAGATAATTATTAAATTTTGTCGACGAGACAGAGACGATAATTGTCAAACAACGCTATCTAATCAGGCGATTATACTATTTCAAACTAGTCGTAGTCAGTCGTAAAGAGTCCGTGGAATCCAGAACACGTGAAACCATAAGCGCGAATATGCGAACTTATTCAAAGTCGTCCTACCCGTTTCTCAAGCTGCTCTAACAAATTTAAAGAAGAACAGAGGAATTAACATTTATCAGCGTTTCTCTTCTCGAGGAGTAACTTTTGAATATCATTTTGGCGAAGGACGACGTATTTAAAATTAGTCATATTGTTGTCTCTTATCGCGACACACGTTCGTGTTCGTCATCCGCGAAATTACAGGAACCGACGTCAAACAATTTTTATCGGCAGTACGATGAATTATTGTATGAAATGTTTTCTTAAGATAACCTTCCTTCTCGTTTTCTCGAAGACTTCCGCAATTTGCAAACTTTGCAATTGTCTGCAGACGTGCCGAAGGTTCTCAAGATCATTTGTTTTTCGCGATTTGCAACGAAAGAGAAAAAACATTTTAAAACGCTCGTTTCGAACTACATTAAACATGGAATTGTAGTCAGACAGACAAACAAATGCGAAAATAAAAAATCTCTTTGAACGCCGAAATGTTTCACGTTGTTCCATGAAAGCAGAAGAATATGAACACGCAAGTACATTTACCGAAAACAAAAGTAAACGAGATTTTGTCAACAAAAGGTTTATTCAAATGAGATCTTTCAAACAGGCAAAGATAATAACTTTTTTAAACATCAAATAAAAATCACATTTTCTTCGACGATAACAGCAATAGATACTTTGAATTCTGCGTTTCTAATCGATAGGTTGAGATCTTCAAAATGGTTGCAAAACGTTCCCCAAAGAATCTCTACGGTTATTTTTAATTGGAATTATTTTTAAAATAAATTATTTTCAAAGTGGGAAAACTCCGTGCGCGATTCGTCGCTTGTTATCGAATCTATTGACTAGTTTGAAGAATTGTCGCGGATGATGCACGTGATTTGTGAAACGCGATTCGCCGAACTGGAAACGAAAAAGTGGAACATCGCGACGATCGAAGATATTTTGAGAACCTGGATAGAAGTTCAGGGAGAGGGATTCATGAGGAGCCCAGTGGAAACGCTAAGATGGAAGCCGAGGTGTCCTCTCGAGTGTTTTCGCAAGACTGGAGTCGAACCCTTGGAAAAACAGACGCCAAATTGAATCCCTCGTCTATAAGAACGTGATGTCTCTCCCTTATCTATATAACTCTACCACTCGAGAGCCTTTTCCCCGGGGGTTTCTAGAGTTTCTTCGTCCACGGATTACACACCTATCTGTATTTCTCGCGCAAGAACCGCGTCGTACTTTCATTCGTCGCGTCTTTCAAAACGAACCTCTATAAAATACAAGCAACTCTTATTTTCGACAGTACTACGAAGATAAAATCAATAGAATTACAATTATCAGTCTGAAGTTTCACGCAAGAATACGTATTATTAATTATTTATAGATATCAGATAGAAATTTGATGAAAAAATATTGAATTTTTACAGTTGATTAAATATATTGACCACGATAGTTATGTGAAAATTAATTGAAAAATATGGACATGTATTGTCATCGAATAATTCGATTTGAAAGACAGTTCACAATAGTAATTACAGTGATAAATTAATATATTCGTTGTTGGTAATTTTACGAAGATCCTAAAATAGCAAGCTGAAGATTTTTACAATTAAGGACGACAATTTCAAAAATTCTCTCATATCACACAAAATAATTCGATTCTCTTTCCTGTACATATAATCCTTGATAACTACTCTACCTCACTATATTTTAGTCAATTAAACAGTATCCATTAAATATACCTTAAACCACTACATATATATGTATATAGTTGGAAAACTCCGATTAGTTAAAAAATATGTCACTCAATACCCTAGAAAATGAACACTGTTATAAGTAAGAGAAACGCGAATCGATCAGAACGAAATCACCACGTGGTCGTCACTTCTAAATTCTCCGTGATCCCGCGACCATATCCGTCGTTATCTGTCGAACCAAACAACGTAATCAAAACTCTCAAAAACTCTCTGGACAAAGAAACTCAATAATCCAACGCCCAGCCTTCGATCTTGTAAAATCCGTCGATTGATGGGTATACGGTGTAAAAGTATCCGACGGCCGCGTAGTCGCGCGCGGAAAAATTTCGCGTGTGCTCTCACACCACACGCAGGGCGATGCTCATTGTCTCGCTTTTGTTGCGTCGGCCCTGCGCGAGTCACGAGGGCGTGACTGAGTTAGGAGTGTGGCACGATCCTTGGCAACCTAACCGTAGAGGCGTCCACGAATTTCCCTTTAATACTAGCCCTCTGATTGGTCGACTCACGTAGGTGGAGTCACATGATTGGCGGCTGGCCAATCACGTGGCCCGTTGAATAACAGGCGGCAGGCCGTCACGGGGTTTCTCGTGATTTTTCGAAGAGAAGCGGCACGTACGGGTCGCGCAGCCGTGCTGCCCGACACCGAACACTTCGTTCGCTCGCGAGGCCGAGGCCCCAGTGTGTTTTTACTCGGGGTTGAGTAAACTCCGGCCTGTTGTGTATCATAATACGCGTGCACGCGGGTTTACGGGTTAGCCTTGCATCGACCACTGGATGCACCCTTGTCTTGCACCACGCCGCGCCGCCTGTCTCTTCCTCGATCGACGGAGACCAACTTCCCAACAGACTACAGAGATATTCCGAAGCGTCAACAAAACACCATTTAAACGGTCTAACGAGTAAACGAACGCCGCCGTCTCCGTCTACCGCCGACGGAATTGATAATTCGCCGACGATCTATCGAACCGAGTGGCTACCATGCCGATTCGAAAGTTTCAGTGAGTGACTGTATCGACTTGGCCAGAAATATCTAGTGAAATTCCCTATATCATCGTATATCGATTCTGCCATCCAATTGTTTAGTGACTAAGTGTAAATAACTAAATGTGACTGATCGAAATCAGTGAGTGAATGTAAAAATCAAAGTTCACTGCCGTCTTTCGAGGATATATAGGATACTTAACTTAACTTAAATAAAAATGTCGTTACGTTAAAACTATTCTGCAAATATATAGAGCCAGTGATCTAGATATATTATATAGATTCACGTATCACAGGGTCAGGCGTTACTGTATCCTTTCCAAAATCACCCCCTCGTGTTTAAAGTAAAGCCAAGATCAGGTGCAATTGTAAAGATGCATACGCTGTTCAGCGAGCAGAATGCATATTACAGGCATGCAACGGCGGTTCCTGTTGGGATGGGGACTCCGTCGTATCCAGGAGTGGGTGCCGCACCAGGATACTACGAACAATACCGGTACGGCGGTTACGCGACGGCGGCAGGTTACCCAGTCTCGGGTATAACCCAGCAACACATTCACCATCCCGGTAAGGATATGGTAAAACCTCCGTATTCTTACATAGCTTTGATCGCGATGGCGATCCAAAACGCTCCCGACAAGAAAATCACGTTAAACGGGATTTATCAGTTTATCATGGAGCGTTTTCCTTATTACCGCGAGAACAAGCAAGGCTGGCAGAATTCCATCAGGCATAACCTCAGCCTAAACGAGTGCTTTGTGAAGGTACCGAGGGATGACAAGAAGCCCGGAAAAGGAAGTTACTGGTCGCTGGATCCGGATAGCTACAATATGTTCGATAACGGTTCTTATCTAAGGCGTCGGCGGCGCTTTAAAAAGAAAGATGCTCTGAAAGAGAAAGAAGAAGCTTTAAAGAGACAAGGCTTGGTTCCCGAGAAGCAACGTAATCAGGACGAGACGAAACCTAGCAACATCGTAATAGCGCCACCGTCGGATGCATCTACGAAGAAATTGGGCACCCTGGAGACGACTTTGTGTAAACCGAAAAGGGAGCCGGTAAACGACGCTGGTAGTCATTGTATGGCTGTACAAGCGAAATACGGTCTTCACAGTCCTATCCAAGACACAAAGACAGCGGTTACGACGACGTCAGCCGTCGCGGTAGCTGGCCAAAGCGTCATCCAAACTGCTCTGGGTCATCAAGTGCATCAAGCTCATCAGGTTCATCAAGACAGCATTCAAGATGTGTCTATGGGATTAGATCCTACTAGTTTTAGCGTGGATGCACTGATGACGACGAGAGAGAACAGCGCAGCTCTAATGACAAGGGATAATCCACATCATACGCATCATCCTCACGGTCTTCAACATCCTCACCCTCACGCACACTCGATTATGACGAGCAGGGAGTCGATGGGTTCGGGGGTGGTCTCCAGGGACCACCTGCCCTCCGTTTGCGCGACTACAACTACGACGACGGCCGCCGTCGCGGCAATGATGGCAACCACTGGATACGGTCACAACAGCACCGTGTCTAGGAGCAACGGCTCGCCGCCTGGAACCATGTACGCGCCTTATTGCACGCCCACGGCTGGTTACATAATGGATCATGCGGAATACAATTCGAGAAACCATAATAACAGCGCGGGACACTCGCAATGGTACCAGGAGGCGGCCAGCCCCGACGCCGCCGCCATTTATCAGGATACCCAATCGCCGAGCTGTCAGCTTTACAGGTAAAAACAGAAATCACTGGTGGATCCTTTCGCTGTTCTACAGTCGTTTATCCTTTACCTGGGCAAGATGTCTAATGAATTGTAATATACGAAAAGTAAAACAGTTTAATTATTTAGAACTTACAATAGTACTGTAGTATGTATGTATCTAGGTCAAAATTATTAATTGTTTCATTGTATATTTTATTACCATCTTTTCTTAACTTAAAAAAGATTTTTTTTTGTAAGATTTCTTTCCAAAGATGTCTTTTATATGTAAGTAGATAAATGTATAAAAGAGTAAAAGGATTTAATTACTTGAAATTAAAGATTGTATTGTAGTTAAAGCGATATGAAATTTTATGATGTAAATAAGTATAATATAAGTAATATGAATATAATATTGAAATATAATTGTACTACGATATATGTAGATAGTGTAGTGAGATTGGTGACGTCTAAGAGTAATAAGATTAATTATTTACAATTTTAAATTGTATTTCCTTAAAATGTAGCAAAAGTGCAGTTTTATGATGCGCAAATATATAGCATAATATAAATTTTATAACGTATTCTAGCGAGAGCAGAATAGATATTTATTATTAAAAGTAAGAAATTTAATTTCCTGAAACTTCATTTTAATATGAGCGAGAGAAAATACAATTTTATAATATAACTGTAATGTAACATAAATTCTATAACATAATTGTACCATAATATGACAATGAGATATTAAATATAACAAAATTTAATTGCTTGAAAAAATGTAATAACAGTGTTACATATATCGCAAATTATTATCCATGGATGTTTTCCTGTGCCAGAACGACTTTGGAAAATGTGGTAAAGTATCCACAATTTTCAGATCCAGCCCACCAACTCCACTCTCATCGAGCGCAGCTCCGTCTCCACCCTTGTACCACAGATACTACCAAGACTGCAATACTGTCAACACTAGCGGAAATCTACCCATCACGTTGCACAAGTACTGAGAATACCGAAATTCAAGGCCTCATCACCGAGGCCTTGAAGAACATCACACCGAGCACTACGACCCGAGCTTGGTTTATGTGAAACAAGAGTGGATCCCGTGCACGGAAGAGCTCGCCAAAGAGTGGAATTAGATAAGTCTAGAAATCCATGATAAAACGGTGTGAAAGTAATATCAATTTGAATCTCAATTTGCCGAAACTATACGAACTAAACGATACGAAAATAGCTGTAGATATTTCATCGTTCATGTACTTGATAATAGTACAGTGAATGTATAACGTAGCACTTTATAGGTGCAGTAAAAAAGGATTTTAACGAATAGGTGAGAATTGAAAGACTCATGACAAAAACGATCCTTGTTCACCTTTATCCCTAGCATCTTTTATTTATTTCAATCTCTTTAATGAAATATTCTTCGTATTAAACAACTGAATGGACTGCCACAATACTTCATTTTCATACTTAATTTGTGTAATCTAAGAAAAAGCAATTTGAGATTAATCAAAATCAAATCACTTTCTGGAATGTGCTATATATTCATAGTCAGCTAATATTCGGGTTAATACACTTTTAAATACGAAAACTGCATTTCTTTCTCATCAAAACAAAAAAAAAAAAAAAATACATTTTAGGTATTGGCGCTGTCTTTTAATTACTATAAATATATTTATATTTATATTGTAGAAGAATTATATTTAATGAAATCATAAAATTTTATATCTCTTGATAAAGATTGTTTTTCTTATGAGTCTGTCGATTATTACCGATTCTTATCGAGGAAAATGCTTGCAGTGAATTGTGCGAATAATTCAACGCAACAGCATTCACTAATTTCTACTTCGATTAGAGATATGTTGTTGGAGTGGAACTACATATAGTTCGAGGTATTTTATACTCTATCGAATCTTATTCCGGTTCTATATATATATATCGATCGAGAAATAACGAACGAAGGAAATGAATCGTTGTATACCAACTAAAGTTATACATACTTGACATTTTCAAGACATTATCGCGATCAGAGTGAACACGTGTCCTTCTTCGGGACGTAAAAAGTTTAGTACACATGTACTACTTGATCTAAGGAGATAGCAGATTGACATATAGCTTCAAAATGGCCGCAGCTGGCAGCAGTAATTTTTTTTTTTTCATTTCTTTGTTTGTATTGAGTAAAAAGCAGAAAATTCGATGACCGAGAATTTGATAATAAATAATATTATTTTGTAATGCATTTTTTAGCTTTCGTCTCCAAAGTTTCTCTTTTCACATAAATTATCGTTTAAATCAAATGTCAGAATGTTTCATTTCATGCTTTGAACTTGTTGTAGAGCAGTTTAATAACGAAAGCAAATTCTGCTCCTATCTAACATTTCAAAAAACTCGGAAAAGTTGGTTTTATTTTTTATAATCTCTGTTTTTCTTTATTCAATTACAAATATTTAATAATTGTTTCGTAACAATCTATATAACTTTACTTAAAATGCAGAAATTGTAGCTTTAATTTACTTAAAGTGCAAGAATTAAAGCAATGGACACGGAAGACTTTAAATATTCCAATAAAGTTTAAAAAATCGGAAAATATTAGAGAGGACATTTTAACTACGTAAACATATAAGGAGGGCAGTATTATACAGATTGAGGTTTCGGGATGATACTTTCGATCTCTAAATACTTACGTGATCAGTTTTATTGCATGCTGGATCATTCATTAATGAATCGGAAGAGCGAATGACGCGAGATGTGGCGTGAAAACAGATGTGAATATCAGTGATGATCGTCGTCACCTGAGCAAACAAAGGCAGATCTCTTTACTGATCTACGGTAATTTTGGCCGATTCAAAATTCCTTCTCGCGATGATCTTGTTTGCATCAAGATACGAACGATTCTGCACACATTGCAACTGTACAAACCTGCAGCGAATTAATGAGACAGAAAAAAATATTTCAGGCAGTGCACGTGTCCCTGTCGGAATTATCCATTTCCGATAAAAACACGAGATCAATATTCAAGATACTTAGAAACAGATTTTTAGACTATAAAATAGAAGAATTGATAAAGAAGTGGATAATTATTAATGCAATTTAATACACCAGATGGTTTTAGCACTACGATGTCAATATAATTTTTAAACTGATAAATTTTATTTTAGTAATCATTTTCGATAGTTTTTAAAATCAATTTCATTAATAATATTCGCAATATGTTGGAATATTATTTATATATTTATTGATCTTCTTTATATAGCTCTTAATCTTGGACGCCATATTGAAAATGAGAATATACCGTAATGATGTTTACAATCGAGGATTAATGGAATATTATTATACCTGATACAGAATAGTCACTGTAGCAAAGTCGTTTTCTCAATTGGGTTAAGAATTGATGGATGAAGAAAGTTACATCGATAATTCGCATCAAACGTTCTTGTGACCATAATGGATACAGTTGATGGGAGTGATATAGTGAGGTTATAAAATTTTCAACGTTTATGTACATATTTTGAAAGCAATTCTGTATAGTAATTTGAGACACGCAAAGGGAGATAAGACGCCACGAGCCTCGTCCAGGATGATAATGTTAAATAAATGACAGTAATATTTTATTACACAATCTTTGGTAAGACGCTTAAATTATACATAGAGAGATATAAAAAAAGATTGCATAAGGTTTTAGAACTAAATCATTTGTTATTTTTCACAATTTTAAATACTGATTTACAAATAATTCTTCCAGTTTGAGA
The DNA here is from genome assembly GCF_910591885.1 of Bombus terrestris. NCBI lineage: Eukaryota > Metazoa > Arthropoda > Insecta > Hymenoptera > Apidae > Bombus > Bombus terrestris. The sequence continues at coordinate 11,987,698 of NC_063275.1, forward strand.
TTTAAACTATTTCCATAAAAACGACATCAATCGGTGTTTCAATCTGAAATCTGACAATTTATAATTATAAATAGTGTTTACTTATTAGCAAGTACAAATAATACTCTATTAATAAGATACAATTGTGCAATAACAGGCAAATAAAAGAAATTGAAACAAAGAAATCTATAAGTACGTATGTTATTCTTATGTACGTACAGTAAACAAATAAATAAACAATAGTTATTTCTCGTATATCTGTCTCGGACTTAATGTTTTAATTTATAACCTCAAAATATCAGCCCCAGCCAATTATACATTCAATGAAAACGATAAAAGTTCTTTCTGCTAGTTAATTAAATGGAACGAGACAAAGGTGATAAAAATTCGTAAAAAGTAATACGATCGTTTCCTGTAGTGCGTTTGTGTGTCTCGTCATTTTGTGCATTTATTCGCGTAACATTATTCCTTGCAACCAATGCGCGCGATTTGGTTGCACGAAATTGGTAGTTTGACGAGGATTGAGATATAATATATATTTATTGCAAAACGGATCGTGTGAATAATTAAACGATTGAAACGGAAAAAGTCGTATCGTAGATAGATCTCTGCGTGTATATTATTAAAAAGAGTATATATATATATATAATGTTATATATATATATATATATATTAGATATATAGATTGTATAGATAAAGCTATATATGTATAGACAGATCTATATATACAGAAAACGTATTGATATTACGAATTAGTAATAATAATCGCAAACTTATTAACGTAGGATAAGTCGTGCGAATACGAAAACCTTACGAAATAAACGTAATGAAACGTAACGATAACACCTTGTGTTATTTTTTGAGGTATCTTTGCACGAAATTCTCGATTTATCCAACTCTCCTTGCCCCACCATCCGTCTCACGGTTCGGCGATACCGACCGATACAACACTTGTAAAACTATTGTTCAACGTATCGGATGTTTGTTGGTATTACGGAGAGAGAAGTGCTTGGAAAAAAAATATTTCGTTACAATTCGTTTTTTTTTTTTCTTTTTTCAACGATGAACATCAGTATTCACAAAAGTGTAAATGTATACAGTACGAAACACGATCGATATAAACACCTGCGAAAATAATAGGACCTTTTAATTATCCGTGGCATTGATCAAAATTAATTCCATTATTGCGAGGGAAAATTTTCGATACTCTCGAAAAAAAATATTCGTTTTACTCAACACGATGAAACGTAAAATTAAAAAAAAGGGAGAAATGGTCAAACAATCGTTTGAATCGGATTAACAAACCGAACGATTTTACGACGGAAAAAATATAAAAGTAACGCATCGTTTAGGATTGCGAAAATAATACAAAGGTGAACTCGTTTAGAAGCTTCGCGAAATTTTCAAACAGATGCTTCGACTATTGTATATACAACCGCTGCATTTTGGTTGGCACTTTGTTGCATCTCAGAGATCGATTTCGATTATTTCTAGTCACGACTCACGAAACGTTATTTCTCCGTATCGACGTGGGCGATAATGGAAAGATAAGAATATCTTGCAACGTCCAGCCGAATTTGTTCATCGAGATATGTATTTGTATGATCGAACGACATCGAAGCCTGCGTAATTTCGATGAAATTCTTTTTGCAGAGCGCAATGCTAATAATAAAAGGTACGATCAAGTTAATTGAGTCAAGCTAAGTACATAATTTGTCTCGTAACTCGGCAAATTTGATTAGGTAGCACTGTTATAAGTCTCGACTATCATGAATCTATTTTTAAAGTTTGCAGCAAATCTGCAAATATTTAATAGAAATTACAAGATATTTCATTTGACATTAATATGATTTACATTGTTAATTATACAGATTATTACGAGGTTATGTTGTACATACCCAATTATTAGAGGTTATAGTCAAAAGGCAGCCGTTATTAGTATAAGAAAAAGTTGAGTAAGTATTACATAGCATAGTTGTCCTATAATTTAGTATTCCGTAAAATTAAGATATAAAGAGGTTGTGTTTAACTATTAGAGGTTGCGTTCGAAAGTCTCGTTAACAATTAATATTCGTTATTAATATGAAAAAGGGCTCAATAACTAACACAGTGGCTCTACGATTTAGTAACGAGTAAAGTTTCGTCCGGTTGTTCGATGGTTTTCGCTCGAGGCGGTATTGAACTGCATCTGTCGAAACACGTGCTCAGGATAAAGCTGGGCTTTAGGACGTTTCGTGCCGGCAATCCGTTAGTTCGCCGAAAGATAGAGTATATACCTATTGACCAGTTAGCAGAATCTCTCCGAGCACGCGTTAGTCTATCCTGTTCCTTTCGCCTAAGGGTCTTTGGTTTATGGAAAACCCAGGGTCGAGAATCTCTTGGAACATAACCGTGTGCCCTATTCCAAAATGCACACTGGCTCCGTCAGAGTTTTAGCTATTTATCTATCGAGAACCAACGTTGCGTTAACGCAATATTTTATGTGTAATTTCTTTTTGGTCAAATCACATTCAATTCTAGCGTAATTGTTAAAAGGTATTCCAGAAATTTGCCATATATTTTTTCTTTCGTTGCTAATTTTTCCATTTAATCTTTATAACTGTATTTTATTAAAATCTTTACCTAACTCAAAAACAAGAAAATTGGAAACGAATTTATGCAAAATAATACGATGCAAATCGAATGCAAAAATAATACGTATTTTTTATTGGAAATTGTTCAGGAAATAACATAGCGAATGAAAATTATGGCGGGATTTATTAAAAACTTCTACCTAATCTAAAAATAAGAGAATTGAAGGCAAATTCAAAAGGATGCAAAAAGATGTGTTTTTTATTGAAAATCACTTAAAGAACCGAAATGGTGAATGGTAACGTGACGGCTGTTGAATTAACAGAAAATTATGGTAAAGTTTATTAATTGCTTGTGACAGGCACTTTATCAAAGGCAGAATCGAATTAGCGATCGACAGGCGAAAGTGATGGACATCAGAAGAGGTATTTGCACGGAATGTAAACTGTCGGGATGGTGGGCTGGCATTAGTCTCTAAACCGAGCAAACACACGCGGTTCCATGCGACCGACTCAGGTTGGGGCAATTTTAGAGCGGCAGAATTCGAGGGTGCAGAAGTCATCCGGCTCTCGATCTTTATCTCCACGGCAAACACTTAAAATTATCCACCCTGCAGCGTGCAAATACGTTGTGGAGAATGCCCGACCCCCTCATTTAATTCTTAACCTAAATGGTTATCGTACCTTTCTTTGTGAAACAGCCTCAGAAATCGCTCGGAAAAACCCTCCTTTGAAACTTGATCCTTTCTAATTCTTCTTGGTCTTCAACCGCAAGATGCATTTTGTCACTGGCACAGAACAGAAATCATTCTTTACATAGCTCTATTCATTTACAGTGACATACGCCCACTAGGTGAATAATTAACACGGCGTTGCCTAATGTATATTGACGGGTCACATGACATGTTACCGATAAAAAGAATAGTCGAGGTAAAAAATAAGTAGACACATAGTGGAAGAAAATATGTACATATTAATGAACTTTAATTCAACTAATGCTAGTGTTATATACATAAGTTTTATTTATTATATACCTTTAGAATATATAGATTGTTTAATAAATAATTAGAATTAATAAATAATGGAATTAAATAATTAGACATTTTTGTGTAATCAAGCCATATTTAATGAAACTTTATTGATATGTATTTTCACTAGCTGTCCACTTATTTTTGTTCCTGACTGTACGTAGTTTAAACGCGGTAATTATTATCCAAGTTATTCAAAAACTTAGGTTTTTTTTTATAAATTCCTATCAAACAATCAGCCGGTTAAATTTTTAAATTTCGAAACTTTGTTAAAAAGTCTTGTAATACTGAAATTAATGGTATTTAGGCTCATGTTCATTGAGATCTTTTTTGCTTGTTTTCGCGAATACTACATGTTTCTTATGAGATTTTTTGTAACGCCTTGCGATTACCAAATTACTAATCGTGCCATAGAAATGATCAAAATGGATAGAAAAAAGTTTCGCTTTGAAGAGTAAAATCTCTATGGTAAAAACGGTTGGAACTACGTTCCCACGTGTAGCGTAAACATTGCGTTGACGGAAAAACCATGGTCGAATGACGATCATTTCGACGATAGGAACGCTAGTCGCACGCTCAAGCTGCAACGTCGACTCGCGGTCCTCTTGTTCGCTTTTTCCCGCCCTTTCCTCCCACTCTATCGTTACTTCCTTTTTTCTGTTTCTTCCCGCGTAACCGTTGCGGCGGTATTAGCGGTTCCATGCAATCATCAATTTCAAACAAGAGAACGAAAGAGAAAAAAAGTTTGGCCGTCGGCTTACTTAAACAAACAGTACGCTCTACGAAATGGACGGAGAGAGAAAGAGAATCGACAGCGTAAACCTTCTTCGTTTCCGACTTACGTACAACCGTTTTTTTCTAAGCAACCCAGCAATGAGATGCATGCTGCGTCGAGAACCGGTCAGTGATAGCTTACAGAATTGCGTTTCGGAGCAGAAAAACCGTAACAAAGAAGGTTATAGGTTACAACGAAAACGCTAATGATTTCTTGTCTCATTTCCAATAAACGATGGTTTACAATAAAAAGAGAGATTAATGTTTAGATTAGAATGTTTATTAACCTTCATAATCTTAAATCAGTATAAAATACAATAGATTAGAGTTAAAGTATGATTGATCTTTATTATATGACGTTATTAAATTAATTATTACATAGCCATAGAAACAAGGAAATTGAAAATGAAAATATGTAATAGGACTTTTACTGTTATCATTTCCTTAATAGTGTAGTGCTTGTTGGATTATCCTGAAACAATCGAGAAACCTATAATAATATCAGTATGTTTTTCAGGATTAATGAGACTACTATCATTATTATATAATTACTAGCATATAAATAAAGCTTCCATTGAAAACAGAAAGCAGATAAGAAACACATAAGAGTTTCCCGATTATAGATTGTTAGTTTTCAAAGAATATTTCTGATGCAAAAATCCAAACAAAGGAAACAAGATATAACCAACACAGTGAGGACGAGGATGAAAAGAGAAGAACGAACGCATCGTCAAGAGAGAAGCGTAGAAGAGAAAGGGGGCATCGCCATCGTCTGCTCGTTCAGGGGAAGACGACAGGTGTGCATTTCCCAGAGACCCGCGGCGAAACGCGAAACTGGAATCGCTGCTGGAGTACCGTGACCTAACCTCGTTACACGTAGTCGACTTCTATCGTCGCAGTCGCTGCTCCTTCTCCCTCTTCCTTCCTTTATTCTATTTGTAAAAATTATTTGTCTCGCTTCTTATAAATGATAATGATATTGAGTTTCTAAAACAAGATAATGTTTTTAGAAATTAATATGTAAGTCTTACAATCCTGAAATGATTCTATTTGAATTCTACGATCTAGGGTTATGGAGAATGAGATTTCATGATATCGTGATATATAGATACTATAATCGTTAAATGATGCAATACGTACCACACGATCTCATGATTCTATAAATCCAACCAGAGTTCTACGGCTTCAAATATATTAAAAAAGAAGTTCTACGATATTCTTAAGACGACATGCTATAATCCAGTGATGGAATATTTAATCTAATGAGCTTAAGTTATGCGAAAAATTTCCTTATTCCAGTACATACATGATTTTTATCTCAAAGTTCTATTAGAGGAGAAAAATCATATTTAGAGATTATATAATATTTTTTTTAGAAACATAACTGAGTAAAATAATAGTCGCCTAGAGCTGGAGCAACGGCGAAGTATAATCGAGCGAGGCGCCTGGTCCATTAGAACAAACTTTCACAGAGACGAACCAAAATCTCCATTCCGTCGTATTCCAGCAAATGGACAGGGTCACACGGGAACAAGAGGCAAGTGTACGTGGAAACAGAAAAAAAGGTACGGAAGAGTCTGGCCGAGCGTGGTGGTGGATAAATAGAATTTCATTTACATCCAACACAGTGGCGCTGTCCGAGCAAAGGGTAAAAAGAAAAAAAGCTGTTCGCAGATAACGGGGAAGATGGGGAAAGAAATGGGGGAAAAGAACGGTGTGGGGATGAGCAACGAACAGGGACCAATTAAAATTGGCAATTACAAATGTTCGAGAAAGTTACAATATTCCGTACCACGTCTATATTTTTATCTCCCTCGTGGTTTTTCTTTTCTCTACGCATTCGGTTGCCTCATTCTCAGATGAGAAAAAAAGGACACAAAGAATTGGTAAAAAAGAAAAAGCGAAAAATAAAAATAAAAGAAGGGACCAATGGAAATTGGTTCGTGTCGGTGTAGAAACGGAGGTCCGTTGCTATCCAATGGTAGCCGCAAGAACAGATCGATAGTCGCTGGATGTGGAGCATCGCCCTGCCACGACCACCATCGTGAAAATCGCTCGAAAGCGGTTTATCGGTGCACGACCATCGCCCGGGTTTGTTATGAGTATCTCTGTCGAGAAAAATATTTATCGAACTTGGCCAGCTCGCTTCCCGAATATTGCTATAGTTATTACGAAACGTATCTCTTCATTTAAAACTTGAAAGTTTTCTTAGAATTATTATCATGTAATAAGTAACAAGATCCATCTTCACTCTTTACAAGAAATTACTTAGTGCTTGTAAATGAACTTGACTTTAACACTGCATCTGGTAATTTTCTCTTTGATACTGATTTTACTACAAGCACATAATTCGATTAATTTCAAATTTCAATTTTTGTCTATTACATTACTTATTATCCTACAGTAATCAACTACTTAGAGCTAAAGATTTTGATTAACTTGATTTTGAAAATGTTCCAATTTAGATATCGTTTCATTCGGTAAATAAAATATGTAATTGCTGTCAAAAGTTTCTAAGCGGACAGTGAAACGTAACGATCATTGTATGGATATTCGTGTAGATTGTAGATGAGATCACACTTAATCGCGGTTTAATTCGAAATAAAGTAAACAATGGCGCCAGTCGAAAATGCAAACGTCATTATGACGTTGAATGCTAAATCGGTTGTGCGAAACGTTCCCAGGAACACATTGGTAGACACATTTACACGTCGCAACAGTTTGTTCGTTCTCGCCAGTAATTTCGAATTTAATTGGCACACCTACCAACGTATCAAGGAACGTCGATGTACTGATGTCTCTGCCGGTTTCCGTCCCTTCCGCGCGTCTATCTTCTTCGTCCATAACATTGACCCCGGAGGCTACCCTAACGCATCACACGTTATTATAGCATGGTAATTCGAATTTAAAATAGGCAATTAATTAACCGTATGCGCCTACCCATCTTTGTCCCTCATGGTACAACTTCATCGAATGATACTGTGCTCGCGAATACTTTATATTTATTTTCTGCATTGTCTACAACATCGACCACCATAGGGACGAAATAATTCCTCTGGTATCATGATTTTCACATTTGTCGAAAAGAGCGCTTTCATTTCATTTTTCGACTCATGATTATGTATTTCCTTTGTCCTCTAAAGATTACAAATTACTTACCACAACTGTATTTTTCTGGTTTAATATTTCAGTAAATAATATAAATTTTAACAGCTGTAATTTATTATTAAAAATATTTGTATGATTACTATACCTGGGCTTCCTTAAATAAATGAATTAATATTGTGCAAGAGGACCCTAACATAAATATTATTAATAGAGATTACCACCATCTTTTATTCTATTAACACATGAGTACACATGGATTTCTTAATCGTAATGTATAGCATTTTTTATGTGTCTTCCACGGGAGACCCACTTCCCAGAGTGAAAACTACGGAAGACGGTAGGTTTCTTGGGCCACCCGCAACGAGTGCACCAACGGGATCCCATAGTCTAGTCCCCGTACAACCCGCGGTGTGTTTACGAAATTACGGATGATAATGTAAGCATTTTTTCACGCTCTCCATGCGTGTGGGTCCACATTCAATATGTACTGCGTCCGAGTATACGCGTCGCGTCCCGCTCCGGGGCTAATTTTAGGGTGTTCAACCCCCGTACGGCACGTTGCCCGACACCGTGCCTGTTTACACGTACGTACGACCCACGAGATTCTGACACCGAATGCCATTAAACCATTCAACCGGCTCCATATTCCTGGAATTGCATCTTCACCAAATCTTCATCAGTAAATGGCTTCCTGTACTTAAATTCTCTGTCATTACATTTTCAAAAGATGATTGCAAACTGCATAATTTTATTTTGAGATTTCTCAACATCGATTTCACTATTCAACATTTTTTAAGAAAAATGGCAAAAAATCTTTTGGCAAGTCAGCTGATAATAACTAAAAATTTAGCCTAATCTGAATGTATCTGAGTTAATTAAGAACGAGGTTATACAAGTTATAATTTGATAATAGATCTAAAACTATCCGCAGCGAATGAACGTTGTATTCTATTGAACGCGTCACACAAAGGGAAAACACCATGTGAGTTGGCATCTTTAACTTCATCTGAGAGAACTCGGTTCACATTTTGCCGGGCAAGCGACCCAAAGCGACCCACGAAACCGTAAACATTTCCGTTGTGTCGGCGCGGCGTCTCTCTTTAGGCTTCGTGTTACAGCATTCACGGACGAGTACACCCGCCACGCGTGCATAATGGCGTGCAAGAGGAAGGCCGTAGTCTCCAAATAGCATTAAGTCATTGCCGGTGGCCAGTGGTGCGCGTGATATCCTCCTGTCGCCTACCGATTGTATTGTTACTTTGTTACGCGCACATCGCGCGCGCGTATTGTGCGTGGATGCACCTTCAAGCCCGTGGATGCGATCCTCCCAACCTAGAAAGATATACAATGAGAGCCAGACAATGAACTGATTGTTTCGAGTTTGTGTTCTGATAGTTACGCCGTGCTTGCTCCCGTGAGAAGGTAGCCGCATCCTTGTTCGATCGATTTACGCTTTTTTACGTCGGGTTGAATTATTAGGCTAACGGTTATAGTGAATGCTGATTTTCCAATGAAACGTTTTTTATCGGTTTCTACAATTCGTTTTAATTATATCAAATTTTTGTAGTCATATGAAAGTAACCGAATGATACGAAACTTAATACAGAGTGATCTCTCATTAGTGGGCTCAAAAGAAGTCGCTGTTGCCTTTATTACTCTATGTGTACATACGTGAGAAGTGAAAACAAGAATGTGAAAATAATAACGATTTCAAACGAATCACATATACTAAATACAGGCGGTATCGGCTTTTGATGTCGCAACGTTGTTTAATTAGTAATCGGCGACTTCTCTTTTTGGCTCTCAGCGAGACAATCACCTTATGTAATAACTAAAGCTGATTAATATTAGGTTTTCATTCGTCAGAATCAGAACACGTATCCATTGCATAGCCTTATACTTGTGTTTTGCAGTTGTCAGCGATTGTAAAGAACTTCCTAACTTCAACCAACATTAATGAAATTGATAAAATTATACAAATTGGAAACATTTTATATAGATTATATGTGTTAACTAAATATTGCCTGTAATATAAAAGTGGTGACTACTGAAATAGTGACAGTGTAATCTGCATAGCTCTTCTATATACCACTATGTGTGTTAGTGTTTTTATCGTTAAAGATGCATTCCTCAATTTCATGTAGCACTTAGCAGTAACAATGATCTATGATTACTAAACAATTAACTTTAATTGAAAATGGATTGATACCAACAACTTCCTTGTTCAAACACAATCCCCTGAAAAAGATCATCGTGCTGACAGAGGGGAAGCGAGTGTACATACGGTTACATTCACCGATTTCACGGTAAATCGAGCGTTCCTTAGTCATGGACCTGGCGTACCCTTACGCAAAACCTATTGTATACGAGTGCCTCCTGTGGTGTCACGGTAGAACGAGAACACAACGCGGATTGGGCCGCAGGTCGTCCTATCTTCAAAATAGCATTACCAGCGTTCATAATGGCTCAATCGGTGCATCAGTGCGTCGTTGATATGGCTTAAAACTTTGGACCTGAAATTGGTATATACGTACATGGTATACATATAGAATTCATGCTATGACAAGCGAATAAATTTATAGCAAACGTTTCTATAACCATTAAGGCGATACACAACAAAGGAGATTAGACACATATATATCTTTCAGGAAAGGGTACGAGAAGATACGATTCTACTCGTGATAAGTATAGGCGCCTATTTGTAGAACATTTATTTCAATTTCAATTTCCTATCCATTAAGGCGATACGCAACGAAACAAAATAGGTGTATTTATACCTTTTGACAAGAAGAAACAAGAAGATACGATTTCATTAGTGGTGAGCATGGAGGCCTGTTCACGGGCTGAAGATTTATTTTAATTTTGCGTGTTAAACGTGACAGCAAAATGCTTTACGAGCCATGAATTATTCTGGGTGAGTATTTTTTCAACGAAGTGGTGAACGTTCACACGAAACAGCAACAATCAAAACCTGTGTAAATTTATTATGTATTAATGTTTCGATGTGAAAATAAAAATAATCGGGGCGAGGTTAGCGCAAATAAGCTTCTTGACTCGACACTCGGTTCTACTATCGAAAAGTGTTACACAGATAAGGGCCTCGATAGGGTGGTACAGGCGATGACGGTGATTTAATATTTTTCTTGTTATGAGTATAAGCTCGCTAGTTTATTCTGAAAACAGTAGGCAAGCACCGCTTCGTGTCCTCGTGCAAAACCACCTGCACGAACGAACAACCATCGTGAGTATCGTCGTCGCATTCTGGATCTTATTTATTCATATATTTACGCCGCTCATTTTTCCCGCCAATTTAATCTTATCATAAAAAGTTTAATATCGTCCAGCATCGATCATTATAATAGTCAATGTATTAATTTATAGGTACAAATAGTATTGCATTAATCAAACTAATAAAAGATTGGACTATGTATGAAACTAATCATGTTGTTAACAATTTTGACAAAGTCTTCTCGTCTACTACCAGATGAAAATGGCACTTGTTTATGGATTCAAAACGGTGCTCGTTTATTTGTTTATATGAAATTTGTTGTTGGAAATGGAAGAAAGCTTTTACATTGGGATAATGAAAATAGGATTTAGTTCTGTACGAATTCCAGACATGGTGCATTTATGTTTCATCTATCCAACATGACTGGGACAGAGCGAAGAAGAAGAAGAAAAAGTGAGTTCTATGCGTTTACATGATTATTTCGAGAAGTCAAGGCGTCGCGGTCGAGACGCGTCCGCGTCACTGATGGATGCCGCTAACGAGCACGACTGACGATTGACAAAATATTCTCAGTGCGTGACCGAATGTAACTATACCTGCTTCTGCATGTAACAAATACATATAATCTTGAGTTCATGATTATTGAAAAGAATAGAATCTTGCTATAAAAATCTATTATTAGACTAATATTATAGAATCATTCTTAACAGCATTATTATGCTTAGAATCATTTTAGTAAAAATGAATGTATATTTGAAACTTATATTGAATTTGTTATTTTTTCTAAGATGTTGCGCTATTGGTTAATATTCAAGGTTAGCCATTTATTTCTTTCCTCTTGTTTTTTAGTTATAACTAAAAAGCGAACGTTTTAAAGAAATGGTCAATAGAAGAAAGAAGCGATCGTTCTCTGCGGGCAGAAGGTGTTGAAGTAGGTATGCCAAGTTAAATATACGCGTAGGACGCGCAGGCAGGACAAAAAGCACTTCCTCTTGTCTGACGAGTACACTTTGAAGACCGAACGTAGGCTGTAAGCAGGCAAAATAAGAATCTTTGCTCCATACAAGAAAGCATTCTACTTTTTGAATAATTCTTTGCTCACCCTTTTGCTTCATCTTTCCTTTTGATTTCTCACTGCCCAAGTATGTGTTCTCTTCTATATAAATTTGTATATCAATAAAATTCCATTATCAGAAAATTAACATACAAACTTATTCCTTGATATAGAAATAATCAAATAGATGCTTATGAAGTATAAAATGAAAATGAAGTAATTGAAGTACTATCAAATTTTTCTCCGTTATAACAATGAGGTGGAAGATCATGGTTGTGAGATCATGTAGAATCTTCTTGGACACGCACGTAAGTTGTAACCGTTTCTTGTTGATACTGGCAATGAGTTATGTTGACACAACGCAACCTGTCGTGGCTGCTCGTTGAATATTAAGAACATATTATGACAGATATGCCATCCGAAGATCAAGAAAATTAGATAGCGCACGCTAGTCTGAAATAATAATCGCTCTAGGGGTCATGAAGCGAGCGACAAGCAATTATAAAAAGATAAATTTTGCACGTAACTAGAAGCCAGCTCTGATGAACGAACCGTCGGAGTCGGATTCACCAGTTTTTCTAACCGTGACGCTTGTTTAAATCTTGATTCCAGCATTTCGTGCACTCGCCGTGGACCAAGAGACTCCACTAATAACCCGGATCAACGTGAATCTCCGTGTCGATCAAAATCAAAGATCTTCTTTGGAAAAGTCGATACGTCAACAAACACGGCGTCAGTCGAGTCTCGTCTGAACTTTGCACGGATACCGGGAAATCCCAATGTTAACTGATATGCCAGTAAGACGGAGCATATGGTGCACTCAATCGGATGTTAATCACAAAATATAGATATTTAATTATATTTAAAGATGACTCGACGTTTCGTTTACATATACATACATAAAGACATGCGTAGACGCCGAAATTAAGATTGTAAAGTTGAAGAGGATATTAAAGATAGATATTTACGAAGTCAGTTGCAGTGGCGCAAAACGAAAAGTCGAGACAGCTTTTTGTCAAAATGTTCGGCAATCTTTTGCGCGAGCCTCGAACCGTAGCCGCTAATAAAACAATAAAAAAGCTCATTGGGCTACTGTGGCGTGTTTCAAAGAGACAGTAATGGGGCTTGAAAGTTGCCGGTTAGGAAAAGGAAGTAGAAGGAGAAAGGGCTGACGACGAAAGGAAAAAATCAGAGAAGAGACAAGAGACATTCGTCTTCGAAGGCGTTCAACCGTTTGATAGCGGAACCCACCCAGCGTTGGCACTGCTTGCCTCCTTTCAGAGGAGGAAATTGGCTGCAACCGTCAGAATCATTTATCGGAGTGACAACCGTAGAAATCTAAATTTCTACGCATCGAAAGAAAGTGTGCACTTGTATGTAAATAAATACTGCAAGGTGGATCCAATGAGATGATTCTTACAGATAGGCTGAAATGAAATTGAAATATATAGTAACAGTTAACGTATGTAATATTTGTACAGGAATATTTGAATTCATATCCTTGAAGTTTTGAAATTTTTAATTTTTTAATTTTAGATATTTAAATATGAAGAACAATATAAATATGTGAAAACGGTACTTCCGTTTTTAACCAAATGAATGCACCAAGCTATTACAGTTTATGAGACAAATGATCATGTTTACACAAATGACATTTGGTTTCTCAATCATTTATTTCCTGCGAGGGTCACCTACCCAACATTTTCCTGTTCTGCTAAAATCGGTAGGCGGATCGTAACCAAGAATTGCTTCCGCTGCTTGTTAATACCTAACAATTTGTCCTAACGACAAAAGCAGACTTGTGAAAACATAAATTATGTAACACTTACAATATCCTTCTATGCATATCTAAGGAAAAACTACCTGAAAATATTTGAATACAGAATTTTTAAATTGTCAGCCAAGTGATATCGAACAAGTAACATCAATTATGGTATTACCTTCCATCTTGCATCGTTGATCAATTTTAATCATGAGAAATGAGTGGACCCTATTACAAAAATTAACTAAGGGTGCCGTAATTAACAGCCGTTAAATTTCAAAAGCAAATTTGAAACAGCGTGGTCGTTGAAGAGCGCTCGGTATATGTATAGCCTGCGGTTCGGTAGACCGTAGACCCCACATCAGGCCCTCGGAAAGCGTCAAACCTGTCGACGGTGGGTGGATGCGTTCCTGAAGACGAACGGCTTTTTTACGTGACGCCAGACGTTCCTTGCGCATCGTCAAGATGTCAACGACTTGACCGATGGATCGACGAAGGATTCTCGAAATGCCGTCTGGATCACGCTTTCGCATAAAACCATGTGATCGATCGGGAAGCTTCGTGATCGAGGTAACGGGTATCGTGTGACTTTTACGTGACTCGCCGCTATTTCTGAAAACTTATGATTTCGCTTTAGACATAAAAATGACTGCATAATTTACCAGTAACAAGAAGCGCGTAAACTTATTCCTTGAACTAAAAATCTCTATATTACAGATACACCATGAAACGGTCGTTCTTTTCATCCGGTTGAGGCGCGCAAGGAATGCCGAGGAACGGACGAAAGTCAAGATACAACCAATCATCGCCGTTAATCGAATCAGTCGACATTCTTCTCTCGTAAGATCGCATTGTTTACGGGACATGGTCGTGTCACCTCGTCTCAGAATGAGATCGCATAAATAACCTGGATGGAACCTCTTCCTTGGTGCGAGTCATCCAAGAGGTTCATTGTGAAGCCACATCGAATTTCTTTCTCTTTCTCCTCTTCGTCCCGCTCGCACCCTCTTCCCCTTTCTCCGTTGCTAGCCTCCACCAAGTATAGTCAGGAATCCCTCCTGTATGTGTCACTGTTGTGACGCAGCAACATGGAGACGCGAGTAGCGAGACGAAGTAGCAACGAGAGAGGTGATGCGAGCAGTCAGCCTCATTGTGCGATCGAAAAATGACCACACGGATTTTTTCTCTCGGTTCCATTGAGCCTGGAGAGGCTCGAGAGACTCGAATCACTCTCTCTCTTCTCTCTGCACCCGTTCTTCCCCCGTCTCGGGGATTCATTCATAATACCCCATCCTCGAGTGGAGGCTCGAAGTGGACCGGATGGTATTTCGTTTTCTGACAGGCCAGCACCGCCGGATGATCCTCCGTTCGAATTACGAGTGCGGCCGACGCTACACGACCGTGTGCCCGGGAGCCCCGGTATTTTGCTTATAGTATAAATAATCGGCTCGATACGATGCTCGTGAATCGTCGAATCTCGTTGGCTTTTTGGCAGTGAGATGTTGCGCTCATTCATCAGTCAACTTTTATACGTTTTATGTCATGACGAGAAAATCGCATGGATCTGTAAAGCCTGAGATATTTTAACATTATTGTTCTCTTCGTTTCTTCTCTCCAAATTTCAGAAAGGAATATTTCATTCATGAAATGTGTGGAATAAACAAAAAGTAAAAGATTAAATATGCCGAATACTAAAACCAAACCTTGAACCCTATTTATATTTTAATATCTATTGAAATATAATATGTATTCATTTTGAGTCATATAGAACCGAGAAGAGAACAATAAGGTTAAAGTTTAGTAGGAAATTTAGAAAAGGGATGCAAAATCCAGTAAGCATTTTAGTCCTCAAATTTCTATACTAAATATACTAAAATATCTTTTTTCTTTATTTAGATTGGAGATTACATTTTTTCAATTTCTTATTAGAAATTTTTAAGAAATTAAGTTCATTTGACAAATTTTCTACCGAGTGACGCCATCGATAACCATAAAGCGATATGGTGCCGTGCTGTCTACGGACACCGTGGAATTCCAATGGAATTCATCTTTCCCTGTTAAATATTTGCCTTCGCGCGGAGCCACTTGAATCACTTTGACTCGACTCGTTGCAACTCACGATTCAGCGTTAAGAATACACGGCCGCATGGTTGCTCCCCTAATGTTGACCGAGAAAGCGATATATTTAATACCGTTCCCATCATTTTTGAAGGTAATATCGCGAACTAAAGAAATTGTATAAATGTATCGATGATAAGTACATAACCCTTTATTACAGATGTTTTTATTCTTGCCATTATCACAGATTTTTTTATATCTTCATCTGCATTCATTTATTCGTACATTCTCCTACAGCATCATCTGCATTCATTTATATCTATATCCTCCTACATCTTCACTCGTTTTCATCCACATATCTATGTATATCTACTTATGTGCTCCTACATCCGTCATTTCGATTAATGATTAACGAGCAATCAAAATAGCACAGCATTTTGTCGTCGTGCGGATCGTCAAGTTTCTGAAAATAAAGCAATCTGCAATTCTATGCATGATGCAACACGTAAAACCGTGTGTCCCGGTTTTTCGTTATAGCAAAGTTACCGTCGGTGCGACTTCTCAAATCCTGTCCCTATATCGGCCGTTCATAAATCGGTCGTTTGCTGTGTTTCTGCGCGTACTGAGAAAGCAAACAACAGATAAATCAACGATAAAATGTTCCGCCGATCGACGAATCGACCGGAAGAATAATAGTTGCTCGTGCCTCGATGACGGCAGCATGCTAGGTGCCAAGCCGTCTAGTTACCCGAAACGTCGAAATAAAAATAAAAGCCAACACCTGTGCATTTAACAAACCATAGTATCGTTTTGCGTTTCCCCCACTACTGCAGGTTTTGGATCGATCATTCCATTAAAGATCGTGCTAAATGATACCTTATCATTGTATCATAAATTTATTCCATTATTATAACTATAGATATCGCTGTTATACAATATGGCCAATGATATTTATTTCGTAAACTTAAAATTCAATCAATATTTGAATTTAGTATAGAAAAGAAGATGAAAAATTGCACAATTCTATGATTAATTCCTGTGAATTTATCAACTGACAAACGAATTATCATATCAGGTACAAGAGGAAATAAAGAGTAGTATAATAAGCGTGAAGAAATTAGTACAAAGAATATTAAAACCCTACATAAAATTTGAAATGATTTATGCCATGATCTGCCAACATGCTAACTTCGAAACTGAAAAGAGTGATAATTTCATTTCGATCTGATGTAGCGTAACTAAAGTTTGGAAATCCTGGAATATCAACGATATTTTCCTACTGCGTTATGCATACACGAGAAGTCGCTAAATACGCGATCCATGAATTCTATTTCGTTTCTGGAAGTTCATGGGGAAAAGCAGGATAGAAAGAAAGGGGTTGAAAGGAAGCGAGAAGGAGGATGCTCGTTCTGTGTTGACTTTGGCTCGAAGCCTCGCTTAGGTGGCAGTACGGATGGAAATATCGGCCGCTAAAATAATTCGACGACAAAGAGCGGCGATCCAACGACAGGTCGACAGTCGAGAATCTCCTATTGGCGGGCTTTTTAAATCGCCGTCGCATCTTCAAAATAGTTCGTCGAAATTTTCGGATCGTACTGGGTGCCTTGTATCCGATGAAAGCCCTCTGTTTTATGGGCAGAGGTTCAATCGAAGTGTCCGTGTCCGAGCAAATGAGTAACAGAATACGGTACAAAATGAAAGTTTAACGGGCCGCGCACTCGATATACTGGCCTTTTCGTCGAAACGTCCAGAGCTGATTTGTGATTGTGGTATTCAGAGAATTTGCAATGACAAATTCATGTTGATGACGAAATCAGTTACGAATTTCGAGAATATTCGGTGTACATACAATTTCAAATATCAAAAATTCAAATGAACCTATTACAGCTTGCCATATAAATAAAGAAATATCAAAACAGTATTTTGTTATATAATCATTGATCAATTTTCATCGATGGATAATATGGTAGATTCTAATAAGTTAACAACTTATATAACACCTATTGATCTGTACTACTATACCATCCTAATATACTAAAATTATCAAAATACGTATGAGATATAATCACCCCAATTTCCACTACAATCTCTGCACATATCACGCTTTAATACCACCTTATTCGATAATCTCGAAACTTGCGTTGAATTTCAGAGTTAGAAAAGGGACGTGAAAAGTACGAAGAAAAGCTGGACGAAAGGACAGCGATTTTTAGTTCTGCAGGACGTGGGAAAGCTGATGGACAAGAGACGACGAAGATGCCCATGACCATTCACCTGTCAGCTACCTTCTTCCTCTTCTTCGTGTTCTTCGTGTGCCAGTACTGCTCCGAGGTGGCACAGCATCGGCACTGGCATCGACTGCTCACGTAGTCGCGCCTACCAAAACATCCTCGACGATCCTCCATTTGACTCGCCATTCATCGCTGGTGAAACAGCTTAATATAATCCTATTTAAGGAGCTGCCATTGTGACTGTACCCGCTAGTGGTACGTGACCGAAATTATTTACTCGTTTATTAGATGTCACTGACTGATCGGCAGCCTCCGCTGGATTTGACATTCGGCCCTGCCATTGTGTCACTTCATTGTTACTTGAGAGACATTCGATTGATCAAAAGGAATACTCACACTTCATTGATTGCAATTTTTTAATTTTTATCTTCTTCCTCTCCTTTTCCTTTAATAGGTTTTAATCAGTTGCATCAACTGTAACGCTATGGTTATTAACGACGATGATGAAGACTGTAAATATTATGGAGATTAGATTTTATTACATAATATCGTGTCTTTTAGAAAGGAAGAAGCTGTACATATTTACCATTACTGAGATTTTTATTTAGAGTTTTCACAATATAGCGTTTAGAATACGCTGCCCGATATCCATTTAAGGCAGTTAAGAAAGATACGTTTATTAGTAGTTTGGCAATTGCAAAAATGACATGTTGGTGGATCTCTCCTTTTTATTTTACTATTTTATAAAAGCTTTCACCTCGAAGAAAAAATATGTTCGAATAATAGGATGCATTTGATTTATGACCATGAAGGATTTTTCATAGTCATTCTGCGGAGATTAACCAGGAATTAATTTCATCTCGTAGCAGGTACGTTCTGGGAAACTCGACGGTAGTAGAAACTTTATACGAGATTCCAGGAGTTTCGAACTCACGCGAGGATGAACATCGTTCGCTCTGTCGATCCGGAAACCACAGGATCACGAATCTCGTGGAAATCTTGTTTTCTATGATGACATCTCGTATACATGTGCTTGCACTTGGGTAACCATATTCTCGGGACACAAACAGTTTCGTCTTGAATTGCAGCGTTTATTATCAAACAACGTAAGTAAAAATCTCCCTACTAAATAAAAAATATATATAGTCGCTGGATTGATATTTTCATTAAATTTGAATTAAATAAACTATGAAAGACAATAATTACAAATAAGAGAATATTAAATAATTACGAATGACGGAATATAAATATATTACCATAATGAAGTTAATTCTATGTTGTGTTATATTTTGTAGGAAATAGCGAAATAAGTCGTTCACCATGCTCTGAACTTATTGCGGTTACTTAAATAGAGTCATATCATTGCCAGAGAACGATTAGATGCAATCGAATTCCAGGATCGGTCTGTCGGCGGAGTTTACACTCGAGACTCGGCATAGCTTTGCTATGTTAGGTGGGCCAACATAAGCAAACCTCTTGAGACGAGGCACATGTGGCCAACAATGGACCAAATAGCATAGAAGGTTACATGTGTAACGTAAGATAAGGACCGGAACCGGATGCCGGGAAATGAAGACAAAGGTTCACCCGTAGAAAACGCGAGCCTTGGAGAGGCCAAGTAGCCGATAAGTTTCTTCTTATTCTCATCTTTATCCTTCCATTTATTTCTTTTTGTCCTGATAAAAATAAAATTCATAAAATTAAATTAAACTCAAAATTAAATGACTATTACTATTAATTAACTAAAGAAATGAATATAATTATAGCTTTCTTTTATTAGTAATCTTAACTTTTGCAAGTTTCAAATACTTAATTTTGAATAATATTCAAAATGAGATGTATGTACTAGGTTTCAGTTCCTAATTATCGAATCTAATGCAAATCCTATAGTTCCATTCAAACTTCATACGTTTCTACGATTCTCGGTCTGACAATCGAATCCCTGTTCGAATATCAGGTTATAGGATGCTCATCATCGTGGAACATATGTGTGACTGTAACAGTATTCGTGTATATTCTAAGACAATGATGGCATTGTGTTCCAACTACGATAGAGAAAAATATATATCGAATATTTTCTTACGAAAAATTATCATCTATAGATTCTATATTATTGAATACGATAATAAAAATTCAATACGATAAAGCAAATAAGAGATCTCTGAGATCTAATCAATTTTCATACTTTCAGATACGCTAATTCGGTAAAAGCACACAGGAACTGCGCGTAGTGTAAGGCTCCCAGACTTTCGCAGGATTAACCGCAGACTTTCTTTGCTTAGAGAACGACAGAAAGTGCTCGTGTGCCGGATTGGCCCACGGGATTAGAGGCAGAAGCGACAAGGCAGGTCCTTCTAGCAAGGTGACTCGCGAGGACCACCCGTTGAGGTCGTTTAAAGGATTATCCTTGGAGGTGCCATCGTGTCAAAACACTGAACCTCTGAGAATACCTTGACTTCGACACTCGCCACCACAGAATAGTTGAAGAGAAAAGAAATCGCCAATTGTTGGGTTGTCAACGCAAAAAAAGTATAAAGAAATATTTAACATTAATAAATAAGACAATAATAAATTTGGAATAATGTAAGAAATGAATATAAGTTATATGAAGCAGAAACTATTCAATATCTACTATGTACGCCAATATTATAAATAATTATAATTTTATATATACATTACTTATTATGTTCTTCATTTAAAAATGATTGTCAATTATAAATTTCTTATCAGACTATGTAATGCACAGGTATTTCACTGTGTTACCTACAATTTACTTGTCGCAATTGACAACGCAGTTTCAACCGTTTTGACATTCGCTTCCTTCGACCATTACACTTCTGCTACTATGTGCATTTATGGTACATACAATGTACGTATGTCCACGTGTGCGCGGACACGTCCTGTCAAATAACGGTGGCAGCATGACTACCGAGCACATATTGTCCAGTCACACTTTGCCACCGAGACAAGGAGAAACTCTGCACTGACAGTCAGCTCCATTAAGTCCCATTATGGGTTTCGCGACGCAAAAGTACACAATATTCGCGTTGCACCTTCACCGAACTTTTCGTTGGTCGCAAGGTAACTCGTTAAATCAAAAGACAGGACTGGCGTCGCTCACAGGATGATAACGAGTTTTGTTTTACGGTGGAGATAGGTAAGGTGCGTACAAACTGCTGGACGAATCGGAAGTGCTACTTAACCCGGCTAGAAAGTCGAATTTTTATATTTTAACTTTGTTCTCAGTTTAGAAATCAGAAAAGATTTGTAATATTTTAATAAAATGTTTAAAATCGGAACTCTAATTAGAAATTAAAATTGGAAATTATGCATATCGATAACATTTTTTCCATATTTTGTCTTAACTGAACATACCTTTCTAACGTTACAAAAATGTATATAACTAGATCGAAAGTGATCGAAAGAAAGTAGCAGAGTTAATTGCAAAAAAATAATTTGAATCTATAAAATTTATGATAAAGTCTTTAAATCTTCAGAAAGGATTAGATGTATTGTCACTTGCTATATAAAATATAATTTGTTTTCCATTAATGTGGTCGATAGTGTCCTTCAAATCCTGAAACAAATACGCTTTGTTTCAAAACAAATAAGATTGATGTTAATGATACTTTGTTTTGTCAGTAAAGCCTCGTTCACTATCTGATATTGTTTGTTTATTTAATTACCATATTGTTTTACATGCTACGACAATACAACGATGAAAAGGTCACAGTAAGAATATCATGTCACAAATTGTAATAAATGTTGTCCTTGGATTTTTCACACGTGCAAGCTGGACCAAGGGGTCCGAACCTGGAAGGAAGCTGGTATCATATTAATTGCCGCTGCCTTTCGTCAGGCCATTAATTAAGTGGTCACCGCCTACTCTGAGCGTTGAGACGGATTTTCTGGCCACTGGTGCCACGCTGTCTTATGGCAAACATTCCGAAAAGACGATAGCTTGCATTTTTTTATGAGACAATAGGCCCATCTTTTGTGCAAATCTCATTGTATGCCTTGTATTACAATGCTTTTTTATCTCTTCATTTTCATATAAATTCTTTCATCCGTTAATCCGGGCGATGACTATGAGAACAGAATAATTAAAATAAAATAACTAAATAGTTAATAAACCAAAATATATATTTAGAAATGTATAAGAATTATATAGATTTATATAATTTTATTTTATATAAATGTTTAATAAATGAAAATGTAAAGTAATAAAAATATTAAAAGTTCCCGCAAAACATTTTTTAATTATTTTTCTATGTTGAAAGTTTCAATAGTGGAATAATCTATATTTAAGATATGCGGTTCAGAAGATCCAGTAGTCCAAGCATGGTACGATCCACGAAAATATTTCTGCCCGTATCCGCTGCTTGGGGAACGTTTCGGCGTTTTTCGTGACAACTCGCGAGCATTGAGGTTTTCATTCATGATGGAAAGCTAAGTCACCCCGTATCCTTGACAGGATTCCGAAAACGGTTCACTGTTTTCTCAGGCAGTCGGCAGGCCCTGCCCGATATTGGCGGCTCTCTGTTTTCTTAAGCAGCGGGCCCACTTCCTTATTGCCACGCCCGAGAAAAAAAACGAGGATAGAGAACCTTCGGTGCCACGCTGTCTGCCAAAGACAGTATTCTACGACGACGTTCGCACAGTACAGTTGATCCTTGTCTTTCTTTCCTTCTTCGGGAATATTTGGAAATCCTTGGTAATTCGGTCAAACCGATAATACCTAAAAATACTATTTTCCATAGTTTTTATCGAATCATGTTTTATTTCTTTGATCTTTGAACTCATCATAATAATTGTAAGAAGTGGCGTTTATATAAAACGTTTGTTTCAATGCATGGTTATTAGGATGAAGAAAACAGAATACAATATATTGAAATAAAATATGATTGCATTCACAAACACAAAATATTTTAGTACGAATGTGTCATTTTTTAAAAACAAATTTTCTTGTTAAAACATTCCATCCTTCAAGTAATATAATCCAACTTGACGCTATATTTTGTGAAACACCAAATAAATCTGAATATTTCTCTTTCCCATAAATATTCGTGCCAGAATCATATTCTAGTTTTAATATACTAATTCTTATGTGTGTTCTTGCTAACGTAGTAGTCACTTCCTTCACTTCGATAAAAAGTACATGGCACTTCTATTCTCATCGTTCTTCAAGCCCCATCATTTTCATAATTATATGTCTAGGGGTGAGCCAATGGTAATGACGCTACTGTCTCCCCTAATGTCCGCATCCGCAGCCCCGAACTTCCGAGTGCCACGATCGAAGAAAGGCGCAGGTCGACGAAGAAAAGGATGGCTAGGTGGGGTAGAGTACCGCCCTACGAGAAGGGAGTACAACGATGACAGGAACGAGGAAATATAGACGTGGGGGGGGGGAGGGATGGGTTTCTTTGTTTTGTCTGAAAACAGCCGCAGGGGTGACGGACTGTGGCATCAAACCAAACTGAATATTGCGTCCGCACTTAGGCCGCTTCCGTGTTCCCCTGGGTACGTATGAAAAGTAGAATGCCGTGCGAGGAAAATGGAATCTAGTTCTGTACTGAAATATATATGTCTGAACTAGGAAGCAGGTAGAACTTAGATATCGATGAGACTTGCTCCTTTTGACAATGCACAACACGAATGCGCTTTTTTTTCTCCTTTCTTCCATTTCATTTACTTTCTAAAATTAAATTTATTGTGTTAGATGTAAATTACATGCAAGACTTACAAGAAATAGAATTTATGAGAAGTAAGAATTCATAGCGAAAAATATCAAGATAAAAGAAATTTTGTTCACGAATTATGTACAGAGGTTCATCTCAGGTCTATGTGTCTTTCTCATTCAATAAGAGCACATGACAGTTTCATTCCTTAATAACTCAGTGACTGTAGTTTTGTATCGTTGACTCTCAATTTTGTATCGTTTAACATTTACGAACACTTGAACTAGAGAACAATTCTATAGTATGTGATTTATGTCTTGTACCATATAACCACAGTTGCATGAGGTCGTATGTCAGGTAAACACATAGACCATTCCTCGCGGCATCTGTAATTAAATTCCGTGACAAATCGTCGCCCTATGGTACCGACAAATCACAGTAATCCGTATCCGCTTGTCTTCGAGGCATTTATCATTTTTCACGGGAGCCGTCGCGTTCGCGGCCACAGAACGAGTTCCTCGCTGCGACGTCCACGTCCATCCATATGTGCGAAAAGCACTAGGGAGTAGGGGATCTTCGTAGCACGAAGTGGAGAGAGAGGAAAAAAATAGAAGAGCGAAAAGGAACGTATCGAGACGTAAATCAGGCAGCAATTAAAATTAGCGAGGGGTTTCACGCTAAACGGGCGGTTACATTTATCCATCCACGGCTCTTTGATGAGTTTTCCCGAGAACGCGTCAGTTACTTCGAACCTCTGTCGGTTTTTCGGCATTCGCAGCTCAAGGTTTACGCGTATCCGTTGTCGCTTCTCTTTGATGTTCTTCTCTTCCTTCTCTACCTTCTTTCCGGCCTCTCTCTCCTTCCGTCTTCTTCACGGATCTTCTAGACTTCCTCTGTTCCTTCCTCTTCCTTGAAGGACACCATAATTTATATAATGTAAATTATTACGTCTTTTTATTCATTTTATTTGTGCTATTGAATTTTATAAGCAATTTTCTTATTAACAACCGTCCAGTCATTTGGGATTTTCGCAGATCTTGTTACGTTTATAAATATTGACGGTTGTTCAGGTCACTTTTGTACTCACCCAAATATGCTAGTATGAATCTTTTCCGTATAAATAGTATGAATCTGTCTTGGAAATTGGGGCTCGTTTTCGGAATCAATGAGGCCTATTAATCTATCTACTTTTATTCATTTTGCATCTATACTTATTTTAATCTCCAGTTTTGGCTCTTGGTTCCTTTAAGGAAATACTTCATATAATTGCGTTTGTAACCTATTTCCTATTTGTATTTATTATATATATGTAAATAAACTATACGTGAATTACCTCATTCATTTTATTTATCTTTAACAAAAAAAAACCCGTTAGAAAATAACATAAGTAAAAATTTGAAATTCCTAAATTAGGCTGGCAGTTGTGGATAAGAAAGGATTATTCGTCAAGTCGACTGGTGGCGTTATTCCACTAAATCCGTCTAATCCAAAGATTGATGTAGGTCATGCTAAATGACAACTTTCAAATTGTCCTTTTCTCTCATTCAGCGACTGGTGACATTGTTTCACGTCAAATCCATAATCCAGACGTTAATCTACACCCATTTACAAGTTAATCTAACCGCACTGTCAATGGAAACATTGACCGTTCTTTCAGATCCGACTCGTCGCTTTCTGTGCACGTACATCTCCGAACGTAGATAGGAAAAGGGCACGAGGCCAAAGAAAAGGACATCGAAAAGGACCGTGGATGGTTGGTTCGTTCTTTTCTCTCGTGCTTTTTGGTGTTTTAAGTCGTTCCAGATGGCTGAAGTAGAGGTTTTCTTTTCAACCACCTACCTACAGGGTGTAAACTCCCTTTTGAGCAGAAACAAATGTTCTTCGCGGCATGTTTCACTGAAAGCAAATTTAGATGTCCAATTTAGTTCTCTCTCTTGTTCGATAACAAAAAGTACGATATAATTCACGGACGATGTTCGTACTCGCTAACAAACATATAGGTGTAGTTGCAGTGCGTTCCAAAATATTGAATGTTGGAGAGGTTAGAAACATAACCATATCAGGTGACAAAGGTAAGTCGCATAATAAATTCCAAGTATTATTTGAATTACAAATTCTATATCTACAAATAAGAATTTAATGTGACTGACTGAATTATAAAGAAATTAAACAATTTAAAAATAAGAATAACAACTGGTGAAAACTGAATTATAAATTCGATTATTGTCGAAATTATTTTGTACTTACATATGTGTCGTTTACGTCATTAAGGGAAAATATAAGATAAAAGAAAAGTGCTTTCATTTTGGAGCAGAAAGTGGTGCAAGTTGATTCCTTAAGTGGCAACGTTTAGCTCAAGAGTGAGAACACTCGAAGGATTCGTAAGTGGCAGAAACGAAATCGAATATTTAGACTTGGCGTGACATGTGTACTCATACGTTTTCTATTTTATTGCCAGCTATGTTAATTGTGATGGCTTCCACGACGTTTCGATTATTTTTTCACCACGACCTTCTTGGCAACCTTACCTACAGAATTACCTTATTCTTCACATCTCAACTGAAACTCTTGAGACGCTTTCCTCGAAATTGTCCTTAAGCCGTGAAGTGACTACTTTCATTCTCAATGGCTCCGCTTTTCATTATTTTACAAGTCTCTCTGAAAGATCGTAATATATTGATAACGATCTCTCTGTATCAAGAATTACAGATGAAAAATGATAGAAGCCACATTTGCTAGAAAGTAAAGTATATAGTTATCTTTTTTTCTTTTTGATTGGT
Source organism: Bombus terrestris (assembly GCF_910591885.1). Lineage (NCBI taxonomy): Eukaryota > Metazoa > Arthropoda > Insecta > Hymenoptera > Apidae > Bombus > Bombus terrestris. The sequence goes on from NC_063275.1 coordinate 12,013,949, forward strand.
AAATTACTGTTAAATCATTAAATATCAATATTAAACCATTAAGGAACAAAGAATGAAGTAATATGTAAAAAATAGGTAATATGTATAAAATAACAAATTCGAATAACTGAAAATCTGAAAATTTGAAGATTTGAAAGCAAAATATTGCGTTAACGTAATGTTGGGTTTTAATGGGTTAAAATCTTTTCATTCCCAAAAAAAAAGATTGCGTAACGAGTTATAGTATCATTATCAAAATATTGCAAAACGTTGACGCAAAAAAAGAGTTCTTAATTGCACCTGATAATCGGTAGAAAAAGGAGAACGAGTAGAATTAAGCAAAGGGTTATTTCAGCGAACTTGCAACTCAGCAACTGAAAAAATATTTTCGTCGACTCACTGTATTTCTATTCATATGTAAATTGCATCGCGCATTATAGTTGGTCGGGTATTGAAAACTGGCCCATCGATCATTGAGACGAAAGATTTTGACGGACATAAATTTGATATCGAGAACAAATGACTATAATTCGTTCAGTCCGTAAAAATATAAAGAGAAAAAGAAGCGATGAGCAAGACCTGTTTCGATCTAACTAACCTACCTGTTGTGCCAAGGTCACGCGGAAGGTTCAATATTGATTCAGAAAATATACGAAATCAGTCGGTGAACAGGTTGAAACAGGGGGTTCGAACGATGTTTTTATTTAGTCTGGGATAAAGTATTTAAGAACTCAACTTTGCGTATTATGCCAAGTATCACATAATTTTATGAATTTTTACGACATGTAATCTTTTAATTTTTCAATACCCAGAATAAGAATGAGTTAAGTCTTTGTGAGAAATTGAATGTTTTCTCGACAGGTTCCTGAAATCCATTACTCTTTATTCTTTAAATTGTATAAGATTCAAATAGTATAATTGTTATTATGATATTTGCATATTTTCACCTTCATGATTTATATTGAAATATCATATTATTACATATTGATTAGATTAATTTATTATCAATATAGGTATTCGGTGACATCTAAAGGTGGAAACTTATTTTATAATGTCGATAAAGTAGATTTCCCTAGACAGCATGATGAAGTAAAGGAAAATGAAAGTTACTTTACCTACGTTCAAGTGCTATCATTATTTGTTTCTACTTTATCGACTGTAACTCACTTTTAAAATGTGTGAACTACTATATCGATAACAGATTGTATGAAATTAACCACTTTAAATCTAGATTATCTAAAAAGAAGCTTCTTCTTGTCATTCAGTTAATAGTAATTTATTTCGTGTTTATACTGCTGTGAAGCATTTTATATGGTTCTGATTGAAACATTTACGCATACGAACTCAGGAAAGAAACAACTCTTACTACTAATATTACAATTTAACAGAATTGTAAAAAAGAAGCTAAAAATTATTTTTATTTTTATTTCCTTGAAGAATCGTACGAGAATAACGCAAAAACTAAGATGCTGGAAAGAAAGATACTTTTTTGGTATCATCTTCCCGCTGGACAGTCCAAACAGATGGTTCACGTCCGAAAGCTCGTAACGATACTCTGTCTTGTAAACACAAGGTGGCGGAGAAAGTATTGTCAGTTTCTTAGTTACTTTACAACCAGCGTCTTTAAGAAGATTTGTCTTAAATATTTTCATCGATAGGAAGGGCGAATGGTGGAAGAAAGAGTTAAGATTTATAACTTCCGGTTCATCGAAGAAGATTCTTAGAAGATGGCGTTCGGCTCGCAAAGATTGCGGTTGCTGAAAACCATCGATTTAAGATCGATTCAAAGCATTACTATGAAGAGAACATCACTCGATTTAAATGCTTAAACTCATAGAGTTTTCTAACCTATATAACATTTACGCCCCTTTAGATCATCTTTAAATAAGTAAGTATATACACGTTTATAATATTACATATATTGATATTAATTACTACTTAATTATTATTTATGTAGTCTATCATATTTTTATTAACTATCGATATCAAAATCTGTATTGGTTAATAATTATCAATGAATAAATAATTTTTCAGTGCTTAAAGATATTTCGTCCGAAGTGATGTTTAAAAATTGGAGGGTTGAGAAACATAGTGACGTAAGCCAATTTACCACTAGCTTTCATAAAATATTGTTCTGCATTTATTATCGTAAAAAATTGATTATACCTTTATAGATCATGAAAATGTGTCGTAACACATAATAAAGTTATAATATAATTTATTATAAAATTAAAAGCATAATACATTTAAAAGCTAAACCATATCTGATATTGTCTATGATTTTTAGACGACCAAGTATAAAATAAGCAGTTGTAAGAGAAGAGGAATTAAAATAAAAGATAGGGGATATTAGAATATATATATATGATTTGCCAAACAGAAAAATTGCAAAGGATCCTTTATACGCCTGTATAATTCTACCAGGTATCCCAAGATCGCAAGTTAAAATATATTATTATGTCCAAACTCTCAATATGTTATCGTACACCAATATGATTTTCAGTTGGCTAATTGATAAATTGAAAAATCGCGCGTAGTTACCATCGACTCGTAACGCAGGCCGCAGTATGTTCACGGTGCTCAGTTTCTATTCCGGTAGACCGAGTCTTTTAACAAACGGTCGTTAATTTTTAACGATGCCGTTAAACGTCGGTCCGGCAAGATGGCTGCAGCTGTAACGCTCTTCGTTCTAACTCGAACGAGCACGAAGAGAGGGGTATATCAGGGCGAGCGTAATTTATGTTCCGTAGATTTCGCGATTACCTGTTATTCGTTTTCTATTATCGCGTCAAGATGTTATTTCCAGGTTATGAGGGAATATTAATCATAGCCTTGTGAATGATATGAAATAAAGCGTCCGGCTACAGATTCGAATGGTAATTGCCTAAACATTGTGGTAGTGCGAACAGTAAATCGTTCGAATTATATCATGAGAAAATTTCTGTAAAGAATGTATGTATACCATGACGTATATCATCGTAATCAAGCGTTGCACAGCATTCTTTCAAAGCATCAAATGATATACTTATGTACCTACTTCATTTTATAGAGAATATAAAGTTTAACGGATGAGCAGAACATGATCAAATATTAAACAAAACTTTGAAAGGAAAAGATATTATAAAACGTTCCTTATTTTGTTAAAATCTTCAAACAAGGTTAGTAAGACGTTTAGTATTGCTATCTCTGTTTATATCTTCCCAAACTCATTATGATTTACAACCCCAATGCTTGGTTGGTTGTATGTAATACCGCTACTGGTACTTAGAAAATTAGATCGTGTACACAAGTATCCATTTCTTTCTGCCTTTCTTCTTTTTCGCGGGAAAAGAAAAAACAGGAGGGGAAAAAAGAGTCCGAAGACCCAAGACGACGGAATCTCGGAGAGGTCGTGTCAGAACAACCCCCTACGGTAGTCGAGATCTAAACAGTAAAACAGTGGATTAAGTGGGGTACACACGTTGCATAAACAACCAGTCTCCACGGGGGTGCGGCCCGGTTAGTGAAAAATTTCTACGCAGCAGGAAGGCGTTCATTCGTAGACAAACGCTATTACTACTCACCTCCAACGAACTTTGATATAAAAATAATCAACAAAAATATTACTGCAATTCCTTCGGAAACTAAAAAGGATTAGACGTATTCATGAAAAAATCAAATGAATTGCTAATATAAGAAAAATTACACATTTATAGGAACAATCTGAAGGAAAAGGAATATGAAAATTTTCAGAAAATTGCCGTTTAATCGTACGAACACCGTGAAATCCGAGCTTTCGTGGAGTATCCGCAGGAAACCAAGGGGAGCTTCCGATAGAAACTTACGCGTACAGGAGAGGGACTTGCGCGCTTTCCAAAATAGCAGCATCAGCGGATAAACATGTCTTATTTTGAGAGCTGGTCTTCTCTCTTCGTTCCTCTTCGGCCTGTTCCACCGACGAGCCTGATCTTACGCAAAAGAAACACTATCCAGACACTGTACGCCAAGGATGGACTGCAGAAATCTAAGGGAGTTATACGGCGCCCGAAGAAACCAGGACGAACCAACGGTTCAACGGAAATTTACGAGCTTCTGGATAGATCGATCCGTGGATGATTTGCACGCGACCTCCAACTCAGACGTAGTACCTTTTCATCCAATGTCTCTGTGCCTCTTCAATGCAAATCGATCTTCTGAAGTGGTGAAAACAGTCCATCTACTGTCTACGAAACGTTTCAAGAATTCTCGTGGGAAAAAGCGTGTCGCCATCGAGTACCTACGACCTGGGTGGTGACACTCACGTTGCCGGCTAGCATGTAGATGACAATATATAGAAGAAATTTGAAGTATCTTAAACGTCGTAACGTCGTATCGTCTGGAAGGATTTTGTCAAAGAGATAAGAACAAAGAGAAGCATTTTTATTCATAAATATCGAAACCAGAATAATTTCGTATTAAATGGTATAAATAATTCACGATAGATTAATCAAATTTAGGATATTCGATTTTTTTATTTATTTTACATTCTCCGTAGTAGAGATTAGTAATAAAGTTAAATTGAATTAAACATTCCAAAACTAAATAATTTATCCCTAAATTGCTATAGTCCCCGATAGCCTAACGATACGTACTGGTTAAGAGTTATGGAAATTTCATATCATTTGATATTAAAAGATTTGTGAATTTTACTCATCAATTCAAAGTCATTTCACCGAAGCATCATACGTGAATTATTATTTCTGCCTAGTTCTTCTCAACTCGTACATCTATATCAAACCAATTTCGAATTGCTTATCAACCAACTCTCGATGACAATTACGCTTCCTATGATCTTCCAGTGAGTCGCGAGAAATTATCGTTTTTAAGAGCGGCTCTCGGACTATACAAGTTTGGAAAACCCTATGCTAAATAATATTCCATTCTTTTCAGAATTCAGATCTAGTCGAAGAAAGTTATGATATAATATAAACTGTGACTATTGTAATTAAGGAAACTCTATTCATTCTGGTTAACTAACAGGATTCGAAGATCAGTGTACCGAACGAACGCAAGGCGTCGGGTATGGCAACCACGTGCTGCTCCATTTTACCCCTTCCACTTACCGGGCGTCACGTCGCGGCCGGGACGAGGCACAACAAAAGAGAGAAGAGACAAAATTGTTTGCCTTGAATACAGTTTAAGACCCAATCAAAACAGGGACACGTTACCAAAAAAAAGATATCCGTTTCCTTAAAAGAAGCCGAGTTGTTTTCACTTCGAGGTGCAACTAATGTATTCAACCATACATCATACTTAATGTATACTTTTCAAGCAAAGTATCATCATTCCTCACACTTGATCAACAAACGAGTTTTCAAAAATTGGAAACAAGTGTAATATTTTTAATTTATGTCATATATGATTGAATTATGTAAACTATTTTCCATAAATTTTGTAATTTTCAATCTACAGTGTAAAAAGAACGATCGTTGGATTGAACAGGTACGCGAACAGATTTGGTGGTGAGCATAGGGTTGAAGATGCGACAGGAACGTAAGGCTCGTAACATGCACCCACGATCGGCGGTATAAAATTACGGTATTGTGTAAACAGAGAATATCGTCGGCGCGTCTGATGGCCGCTTGGGTGGCCGTCAGGGCCTCACGTGTTCTCCACAAGCAGTGAGACTCTAACTTCGGTCTCGTCGTGTAGCCGGATCGCGTAAATCCCTGAAGAATCGACGAAACGGAAGTACGCGAACGAATTAATCAACATCATTGACCAAAAACAACAATTCTTCTACTTGCTACCTATTGAAATCTCTCCGAGATTAGGAAGAAACAAGAATATCTCTTTTCAATTCGTCAAATTGAACTTGTCTCATAGGAATTCACGTTTGGAATCTTATTATGTAAAGTATCCAATCTTAAATATTTCTATCTTTACGTATTGTTCAACTTAATGAAAATTTTGATGATAATTTCTAATCTACACATATGGAATCTATGTTCCCATAATCTAAATGGAAGTTCTGCAATCGAAAGAAGTCGCACAATCCTATTCTGCTATATCCTACGATTATTAAGAGATCTATATGACCGGGACAAAATTTGCTAGATCTTGAAACTTGAAGCTTCTTCGCTTAGAAAGCGAATCTCCGGAGGAATCAAAATGGCTGCAACGCCGGATGTAAACAGACGAGAAAGTTCGTAACGTGCACGTGAGACAGACAGCCTGTAATGTCTGGTTCCGGTCTGCGGTTTTCCTACGGGAACACGTGCGACCGAAACTGGTTTTCTTCGGGTGGTCTTGGTCGTCGGCGCCTTGTACCCCGTTTTATCTTAAAAAAACTGATCCGGAACTGTCGCAATTTGCCCGAAGAGTGGCGTTGTTTATTGAGAAAGAAAGAAATGGTCGTTTCGAGGCCTTCGAAGGACGCTATGTAGACTTAAGACGCTTATTTTCTTACGGTGAACGATAATTATTAAATCCTTCCATAGACAATAATCTTCTTTCTTGTAATATAGCTACATATAGAGATACCGATAGACTCTAGTCTCTACGCTTTAACGTGCTCTTTCCTTTTTTCTTAGATATCTCGAAGGACTGAATTAAGTTTTTGTTCAAGTGGCACTTGAAGCTGTCGCAGAAAACGACACGGGGAAATCTTGGAAGCGGTAAAATGGTAAACACTTCTAAATGCCACTATCTTCGGAGGGTGCTCTCAACGAGGAAGGGCGAGTACTTCACTTTCAACCCTTAAGCCACGGGGTCCACTGCTAAATGTTCTATAAATCTGAAAGAGTATACTAAAATACTCTGTTTTAATTTCTTTATAAGCGTAAAAATATTTTAAAAGCTACGTTATTCTAAATCAGGCTAACGTTTAAATCTGTCAGAACAGTTTCTAAATCAATTTAACTGACAAAATGTAGGTACCTTGTTTTACAATATTTTTTACAGTTAGAAGCTACATACATTTTAGAAGTACGTTTCTGTTGATTCTTAATTTTTATTGGATTTATAGAAGAAGTAAGTAGCGAGAGACATTCGAAGCAGTGTGGCAAAGAGTTAACAGAACCACGAAACACACGTTGCACGATTTCAAGTAGGCAAAGACAAGATGGCCGTGACGCTTCTCTTTCGTCGGTTCGTTCGCTGTAAGGCAAACAAACTTCTTGAGAATTCGTGGTCTAGAGAGCTCAGGGCGTACGATATCACCGGATAGACGTTGGATGACATTAAATAATTGCCCTCTCGATGCTCCACTTTCAGGTTTCCATATGTTTCTTGGAATTTCATTATTATAAATAGAGAACAATTGCTAGGAAATATTCAGAGTCGTTTTTCGTAATTTAATCTGCTATTTCGTTTTCGATGTTCATTGAATTATAATTTCAATTGTGAATTGTTGTCATAACTTATATGATAAGGATAAAAATTCAAGAGAGAGATTTTTATCGACGTTTGCATTGTTATATATTTATTTTTGGATTCTAATTATTATATTCTATTATTGTCGCTATTATTGAATATTATTATTCTATACAGTGGTTTTGGAATCATTTAAGATTAATTTCGTATAAAATTTATTGCAATTTTGTTTGGCTAGTTACAAGATTTTAAATAAAAAAGCCTATATAGAAGAGCCTATATGGATCAAAAACATCGAGAGATTCTAATGAAACGAGGCACGTACTTAGAATCGTGATCGTTGATAAACGTCCATCTCGATTCTTTCAGGACCAGTTATCCGATACCTCGTCACGTGTATCGATATGTAAACACTTTGGTTCGATTGACTGCGATCAACGAGTTAATGCGCAGCGGGTCATTGGATCGATAACACTATGATAAGAACTTCCCTTGTAAATATTACAAAGCGACGTCTTACGTTATTGACTACGAAATTCATAATGAATTATATGTAGGTACTTATATATAGGTACGTATTTTATATATCATCTATATTATTAATAACACAAGGTTGTATAATTTTAGATTTCGTGCATATCTACACAATAATCTAACAATCTAATTTAATAAAAGAAAATAATACTTTTTCTCCTGTAATAGACGATAATAGTTTCAGCAGATGCGATAAGACACTTCGACTCTTTGGCGTAATTGTAAATAACGATAACAAGCTGACTTAACGCCATTGAAAAAATAAAGTACGGATAATTTTTATTCCATTCTTATTCAAGAATCAATACCAACGAAATATCCACGGTTTGTAATATAAAATTAACACGTTGAAGGTCTCGAAGATCATTTGTGTCTTCCATTCGTACATGTTTTATGAATTGGACTTCTTTTGTTTCGAAGTATAAAATTAATACTGACAAGTACGTATGTATATCCTTTTTTATGTAGCACATACAGTACTTAAAAAATTTGTAAAAAGACTTTCTACCTATTCACTTTGATCTTCAAAATGTGGAGCTTTTCGCGATTTCGGGAATTAATTATGCCTCTCGCCAGAAAATTTCACAGAATTTTCAGGTGAAAAGCACAATTAATTCTCGATATCGCGAACGTGTTAGGAACAATCTTGCTTTTTCATCGAAATGTGATTCGACTGAAATGAGAAGGTATAATAGAATTTTAATCCGACATTTTGTATTCCACGAACGGAAGTGCGTGATGACGCTTAAGATCTGTCGGGAACTGACATCACGAGTAAAATTTCCAGATAATCAGCCCTAATTTCAGGATAATCGATGATGTACGAATTCCAAGAGGAACCTAAAACAGAAAATGGAGGGCGGTTCTATGATCGGGCGGAGCATAGCTCTAACTTCTCGTTGGTCAACAGGTGAACCAATCGTTTCTTCGAGCTTTTTCGTACCGTCTGCAAGCGTGTATCCTGAAATTGTAAAACTCGTTGCTTGCGAGTTAGTCGCTTCTGTAGATACCATTGAAATAAAAAAATTGTAGTTTTCCACCCAAAAATGAATATCGATAATTATGTATTGTTTCTATTAACTAAGATATATATGCAACATCTTTTCCACTTTTCCGAGTACCTACATTTTCTTAGGATTAACGAAAACAGTTATCAAAAAGTACAAGAGAACAAAATGAAATTATTCGGAAATTAATTATAATCTGTTTATAAAGATTGAGAGATTGATAAATCCAATCACATTTGCATTACGTGAAAATAATATATCACACTGAGAAGCAACTTCTCTTGAAATACTCTTTTTTTATGTCCATAATGTGTATAGCTAATTGAAGCAATTATATATAGTTACAACATACATATACAGGTCAAAGATGGGATCCTTCCTAAGCCATCAAAGTTCCATTCAATGTTAATCCTTAACATACCAAGTAAAGTAGAATCACTCAAAAACCATAACAGAATACATCTATAACGCTAATGGAATTTGTAGGCTTGCAGTCACAACAAAGATACAATAACAAGAACTAATGCAATAATGAAGAGAAACCATGTAGGACTTTAAGGACTCCTCTTGATAAAAGAATATCGTTCATATAACACTGGTATGCAAAGAATTAACACCAAACATTTTGCTCAAATCTCCATGTTCTTTCGCTAATTAAATCAGCTCCAATTTAACAAACACCATCGAGATCTCACTGCAACAACGAGAATGAGGAAAGTTATGCAATCTTCTTCGTTTCAATCTCTCGTCAAGCAATCACAGCGTGCCCGATTGTTGTTCTCAGTATCCGGAGCTTATTTCTATCAGGCGTGACATCGTAGCAGAAACCAGTCGCTATTGGTCGTGAACGCGAGCTTTAGTATCGTACACTGTTCACCGTCCAATGAAGAGTCAAGCCACGTCCCCTCGGTTCATCACGCCTACCGGGGACGAGGCTGGTTCGTGACGGCGTGGTTCGCGTCATCGCGACGTACCAAGCTTCCACCAGGTCCGGAGTTGATCCCGAGGCCCAGTCATCCGAAAACACTTAGTGGCGCATCAGTGCAACGTCTGCCAAGTGGCAAGTCTAAATAATTGACCCCACCGTTCGTGCAAACAATTTACATCGGGCACACGTAAATAACGGCCTCTTTCCTCCTTATTGTGATTACGCTTGGAAACGCGTGGCCGCCACACGAATTCGTCCACGACGTGTGGGAACGGCCGATGCAGCAAACATAAACGGTAAATACAGCGAAACTCGATCGTGTTCGTAGTTGCGATTGATAGTGAGAGTGACAAGGACACTATACGTACGAAATTATTGTTGGAAGACATTAAAAATTTTACGAATCATTTTTTCAATTATATTTACCGTGGTACGAAATACGTTGGAATTGGAATTCGTGAAATTATTGTGATTAGAGTAGCATAGATTATACAACTGTTTAGATTTCTAAGGATATTTATCTGCAGTGAGGTGAATGGACTATAGTTGTGAGTTTTAGAATGTTCGCTACAGCGTGACGGCTGGTTTCGACGGATTTCATGGATCAAACGGTAATCGTCCCGTCGACTCCTCGCGGAAGCAACGTGGACAACGCGAGAGTCACGATGAAGAACGAAAGTGACTCGAATCTACATATCCAAGATCAATCTACCGTAGCTCATTCCAATTCCACATCGGTGGTACCTCGAACCAATTTGTCGATGTCCAATAGTCTGAACCAAGATCAGAGTTTAGATCCGTTGATGTGTAACCCTGCCAGTACAGAGTTACCTAGGAAGCCTGGAGCGCGGCGCCAAGAGAAACCTCCGTACTCTTACATAGCGCTGATCGTAATGGCGATTCAGGCGAGTCCAGGAAAGAGATTAACCCTTTCAGAGATCTACTCGTTCCTACAGCAACATTTTCCCTTTTTCCGTGGCGCTTATCAAGGCTGGAAGAACTCAGTGCGCCATAATTTGAGCTTGAACGAGTGTTTTATCAAGCTTCCAAAGGGTTTAGGAAGACCAGGTAAAGGTCACTACTGGACGATCGATCCTTCGACAGAGTATATGTTTGAAGAAGGAAGCTTTCGTCGACGACCACGAGGTTTCCGTCGCAAGTGCCAAGCCTTGAAGCCTCAGTATCCTCAATACTTTTCTGCGAGTGGTCCAGTAGGCGTCCAGACTCCCGGATACGAAAATTTAACACCTGGAGCCATGGAATACGCGAATGGATATCAAAATCAGTATCAAAATTATCAAGAATATGCGATGTACGCAGCACCTGGTGCCGCGGTCTCTGCTGATTGGTCCTATCCTGAGGCCACATACAAGACACCGCCCATATCGGAAGTAACATACAAGACGACGGAAGTCACATACAAAACTGGAGAACCGTCTGTATACAGAAACGGAGAAATAGTAGCGTTTAAGAGCGAGCCTGGATATGCGGCGAGGAGTCAGGAGCAGTTGACGTACAGAGCTACGGACGGGTTCTCCGTGAAAGATCATCAACAGCATCATCCAGAGACGGTTTATAAGGAGAATGAAACTATGATGACCTATAAGTGCCCGTCTAATCCCGCACCGACTACTCAAGCACCTGGACAAGATTACTACGTTGGTTACGGACTCGCCGGAGTCAACAATACTGGAAGCAACGTGAACGTCGCTATGCAGGGAATCCCAGAACAGACAGGCAACAACAGTCCCGTAGGAAACGTCAGTTCGCCGCACAGTGGGTGCCAGACACCTGTAACGGATAATGGTAAGTTTTATTTAATATTATTTTATAATTTTTAACTGTTGTAAGTATATACGCATATAGATATAATGAACATAATACGAAAGAAGAAAATAAGTGAAATTGTATATTTTGTTTGGAGGATCAGACGATATTGAAATATTAAGAAATTGATTTTAGTTTAGGTTTCTCTGTCAGGATTATACTTACTTCAGTCGAAATTAGATAATAGACTTTAATAATTGAGGAGATTTCTGAAAAAAGAGCACATGAAATAACATGATGAATTGAACACATTACATTGGTAATTTTAATGCCAGTTCTTTTAATACCAACTACGTTCTTTGCTCCTTTTACAATTCTCATAGGTAATAGGATGATTGATTCATTATAAGTTCAATGTTTCTTGTTAATACAATGATTGGTTCGCTATAAAATACTAAATAAAATAAAAAAAATAGGTACATACTTTTCAAATCAGAAAGATAGTTGGAGAAATGTACGGTTGTGTATAAATAATGAGTATAATTAAAGGCCCCGCTTATACATTCCTGAAAGTGTAGATATTGATCTTGTAATCAAGAGTTGAAAGACTGGCAGGAGATTTTCTTAAGTCGAAGGCAACAATGACAATTCACGACAGTCGGGGGGCCATATGGAAAATCGCAGACTGTTTACGACCATACAGGCGCCAGTTTCCTTAGAACCATAGTCTAGTCGTTTAAAAAGTTCTTCGACGAGTTTCACAAGAACAACTGCGGTCCGTCTTGAACATTTTCCAAGCTTGAAATCCAATAAAAGATCCACTTGAGATTCACGCACCCAAAAATTACCTGAAAACTATTTTTATCATCATTAATAGTTAAATATTATATATTAATTATAAGTACTATTAATTATACATCGTAAGGGAGTATAAAAAATAATGTTAACGAAGGCACAACTTCCTGAGAGCGTAAATTTAAAAGTCAAAGCCAAAATTCAAAAGTCAATAAATTTGAAAGTCAAGTTCCGTTTAATAGCACCGTCGAAAGTACTCTTCGCGCGGAGCCGACAGACATGAAATCACCGTAGCTGACAGCACCTATTAGCCAGGGTGACATTTCTGTCACGCCCATGCGAGGAGTCGTAATTCGTAACTCGTAACATTACACGTGTAACGGGGCATGACACGAAATCTCAGCTTGTCTCCTGTTTAGATTGATTTAGCGTGGAAACTCGAATCGGTTAACACAGAGGCGGCAATTACACATTCGTTAAACATCCACTTTTTTCGGTAGTAAACGACTCAGAGAAATTCATCGAGTCTTTAACTATGTCGTAATATGGCTAATGTCTAATGTTTCACTAAGAGCGTGGTGGTACCGTACAATCTTGTAGTATTCCATGTATTTTATCATATATATTCTACCAGTCTTGTAGTATTCTAAGTATTCTATACATGTGTTCAACCTTGTAATATTGTGTGTATCGTTAAGCGTGTTATATTATGAGTTACAAAGATTTACCTACTACGATTGACGCTTTAAGAACAATGTTCTAGAGTCATTGGTTCTATTCATTACGTTTATGAATGAAACGATTTTGTGAATGCAAAAGCTTACTACAGTTACTACGTTCGATCGCGTGGTAAACAAATGATCGTAGTGAACGAAAATACACGGTTTTTTTGTATCAGTTACCGGTAGTCGCGTGCTGGTAAGTGAGGTCTCAAATCGCTTATCGTGTAAACATTTACAAGTGGGGTAAACAAGATGTTCTTTAATCTAAGTACATCGAATGTAGCTACCTCAAACATTAGCTGGTTCGTTTATTAAACCTTTCCACGGAACTGACTTCGATCTGTGGTTTCGCGATCTCAATGTAGACATATTATCTATGATGATGAATTAATAGTAAGCTTCTGCGAAATTTATACGACTCTAATAGTATTTTATCCAACTCTTCATTTAAAAAATTAAATAACGTTTCTTCTAAATCAAACTCATGCAGATCAATTTTAACTCTAGAGAATACTGTACTCGCCGTATATTTTGTATTTTAATCTTATTTTTTAGAAATAGTAGCTCTTTATTGCTTATTCATAATTCCCGATAATCTTCTGTCATGAAAACTTTAACTTTTATCTGTTTTCGTGATTGAGATATACAATTCCTCATTATAATTTTGATATTTATGAATAATGAATAATAAATATTTGTGAGTAGGATTAAAAACTCTGATATCTATGACGAGATTACTCTAGAATCGATATTTGCTATCTGGATCAACAGATCGTTCTCATACGCGCACTCCCGTTTATAAGTACAATCTATTCCTTCTCTCTACCTCGATACACCATGGCATCGACAAGGGATAAACGTACCACCCACGCACCCTTCCTCCTGCTCCTCCTTCTCTTTTCTCGTTCAGTCAGTAAAGTGTAAACGAGATCAATCTGCAGACGCCTCGGTAGGCCCCAGTTTTCCTCTTTCTCTTTTTCTTCTACCCCGGTCTCAGGATGTATTTCTGGAGCCGATCTCTCTACTCCGCGACTATGGCATCGTTGTTGGCAACGACGGGCGCTGATATTCGCTCAGGCAACCGCTTCTGTGCTCTTCTTTTACTGCCATCGTATTTCGATTCACGGTACGTGTCCCGTGTTCGAAAGAAAAGGAAAAGGACAGAGAAATTCGCGCGCACGAGCGCAGAAACAGATCGCTCGAGCAGTCAGAAAACTTTGGATTCGACGGAGGTAGAGAGGTCGAGAGAGATTTTGACTGACGGCACTGCCATTGAGACCACACACGACGCTGTTTTAAGACGCTCGTTACACTTGCCTTCGATCTGGAATTAAACCAAATTCCAATTGCCATCGAGATCGTTCGCTTTTAATCGTACTACCTCCAAAACCGATCTATCAGCGATTTTACTTCGGTTTTATCAACTCGTACATAATTTTACTTTTAACTATAACGATTTCTGTATGCATTGTTACGTTTCATATAGGTCATTCAGATTAGATAATATCTAATGTCGTTTTTCTATCATTTTTTCTTTATCTTCTTGATGAAGGTAGAATTTGATAGTTTTCGTAAAGATGTAAAATATAGGTATGCAGGAAAGTTTGTAAAGAAAAAAGATGAACAAGTACGAGAGCGAAATAAAGAGAGAAAGATAGGAGTCGAGACACGAGTGAAGTGCGTACTTGAAGAACTACTTGAGAGCTGCCGGAGCTTCGGATTTATCATACCTATACAAGGACTGATTTCGTATCATGAGGTCTTTCACTTTTTCCTCTTCATTCCCTCTTGTCCCTTCATGTGTGGTCCACCTCCACTCTCCATTGAAATATCGTAAAATTTAGAAATGTCACAAAATTCCAAATATTAAAAAATATTTAAAAGATTATGTACAAAATTGTTTTTCTTTTACTTTTGTTTCAGGTATAAAGATGCAATGCTCGAATTCCAATTCAAACAGTTCTGGAGGTGGACTCATTGATCGCAAACCATCCTATTTTGGTCATCCGGCCGGATCGGTTACTTTGAGCTCGTTAAGCTCTCTAAGCTCGCTTAACTTGAGCAATATCGGCAGCTTGAGTAGTGGCTTGAGTATATCAAATATACCTGGCACAGTTTCGTCGAACATTCATCATACTGCCACAACACCGCCAACGTACTACGATCAGATCAAATACAGTATGTGAAACGTGTGACTATCTGAAACAAAGAGGAACAACGTACTTTTTATCAACGATGTAACGTTAGTGTTGATGAAATTTCGAAACAGTGCGGTAAAACGAATATTTAACGATATTCACTATTGAAACTCTATTGCGAATGAAATCTATTCGAGTGCAAATGTAAAGTTTGTAAAGAAAAGAAGAAATCTGTTTTTCAAACGATCGCTTCGATAACAGTGTAGATTGAGATCCTATTTATATTTATAATTACGAATAAATGTTACTAATTTAAGCCGTTCGCCGCGAATCAAAGATGTAGAATTAAAGTACCCTTTGCTATAAGAAGGAAAAAACAGTAGGAGAAAGTTCTATGTTGCTTGAATCACATTTTGCCGCTTTTTCATCTTGCTTAGTGGATCGACGATGATACATTGTGATTTTGAAATAGGTATTTCTACGAATTAAGACAATCTATAACTGCCGATGATGTATCAGAGTGAGTTAAATATTAATCACGTCAAACAATGGTTTTGCGGTGACGATAAAGGATTTGTTGATAGCAGCAAACTCTCTTTCCTAGTCCCTACTTCTCGTCCATGAATTCCGGCTCTTGTTAGCGTCATCTTGCGTAACAACATTATGCTTTTTGTTAGCCCGTATGACAAATTGTTATTAAAGTTTTTACGATTTTCATTTCCATAGCTTCGATCATTCCTTATTTAAAATAAAACTCATTTGAATCCTTGGTAATTTCCATGATTTTTTACTTAAAAAGAAAAAGAAGACTCGAAGAAGAGAGCGAGTTTTACGATCTCAGAAACTTGCTTCGTCTTTTTATCCTTTTTTTTTCGTTGTGAAAAAGCGATGTAAAAAGGACCGAAAAGCAAAGATTCTACTGTTACTTTCGAGGACTCAAAAACGAACCAGTAGTCCTGGATCTTTCCTAGGAAGGTTATAAAAAGAGATAATATGGTCGTGAACGATAGTTACGTGCTGTATGCAGTAGTAATGCGACAGATTTCTATTGGAACAGCTTGTTGCCGGTCCCTGCCATAAAAATGACAAGGACAAGTCAGAGGCTCCTTTCGGCTAGCCAGGATGCACTTATTTGAGTAATATGGAGTTTCTTCGGAAAGTTTTTTCTCGTCACGTGTTTAAATATTGCCGGTTCCTTTTATCAGCTTTCTTATAAATCACGTGCCACACTTTTCTGCGAAAATTTGGTTTGATTATCGATCTCGATGTCACGTCCAAAAATAATACGATGACACTTGATCCAGGTTTTATTATCGCGGTCAGGAAGAAGATACAAAGAAGCTTGGGAAACTTGCAGATGAATCAGAACGTTAAATTCGAGTATACTGTTTCCTTCATTTCTTTCCTATTACTTTTTTTCAATTTGTATTTATATACAAGTATATGGTAAATATGCTTACAATGTACTTACGATTAGGGTAAAATATATCGTGCTGGTATACTTGAATATAATTGCAACCACGAGTTTCATTGCTCCGTCGTCACTTACAGATAGATGGACCTTTGTTTTGACGATTCGAGCCTCGCTATCTATCGATGATTTCCTTGAATCGGCTTAGAGAATCAAGAGGCGAGGGACTGCTTATGTAATAAATTAGAGAACGTTATGCGAGATGGCGGATCGCATGTGGTGTCGGCTTACACGAAACAGATTCATAACCGACATTAATTTCGCATTAAGATTTTTCTCTTCTTCGATCCGCAGATCGGATTCTGCTCGTGAAGGAATGAAAATGACTTCGATTTCCTTTAGTAGTGTATTCAAATCTCATTGTCATACTATTTTACAATCAAAATTTTCTCCCATTCTCTATAATGAATTTTGGATCTTTTATTTAGTAAATGATTATTTCTTAACAATATAATGGATTAATTACATATTACTGTAATTATATATTACTTATCACATTTTTTATGAAGTAAAGTTTATGATATCCTGTCCCGTTTCGTTGGCGGGTTTATTGACCGATTTTTTGCTTAATCAATAACGCGTGGTCCAGATACTAAAGTGGTACGAAAAGAACCACTTCTCACCGCGTCATCCGGAATGCACGTAAGCCAGACGACGAATATGCACGAGGTGTAAACGAAGTCACTCAATGACGCCGTTGACAGGCCATCTTTGGCCCGTGGTTCATGGTGTTCTCATTTCTGCAATACATTTTTGTCCAAGAGAAAAGCTTATCCCTTCATTTTTTGTTATTGTTATCTGGTAAACGAAGAGATTTTTATTCAACAATTTTAATGTTAAATTCAAATATTATCTGTCTATCATAATAACTTCCTTTTTTAGTAACTATACCTACCTATCATATCGTAGACTTTTTTCACACGATGTTATATTTAGATTAATAAGACCTATCATAATAATTAAAAGGTCCATTTCTAGCGCATATACATGTATGTCCATAATGAGTGATGATTCTTGATCTGTAAGCAACATATACATAATTTTACATATTTTTAATACCATATATGTTCTTCAAAATCCTGCATAGTGGAGTAAAATAAAAAAACTTGTTACTAAATTCAAAAGTGATGGGAAGAATAAAGAGTAGTTACTTTCAACGTAAATCCAAGGATAGTTGGATTTTTCTACGAAATGCCATATGTACGTGGATTTTTAAAACTGCGATCCAAAGAATTCGAGAGACTGCATTATCTCAAAGCTCCTTGCTATCGAAGCGTTCATAAAAAGAGAAGAAGCAACAGAGAGAGGGTACGAATTTAAAGAAGGGTGAGTGAAGAATAAAGAAAGACAAGGAATACAAGAGGAAGGGGTTCGCTCTAAAATAATAAACTGCTCGATGCGATCCGAGGCTAGGCGAAGTCGGAACAAACGCTCCGCAACTTACACTACATAGATTAGAAAACAAAAAGTTCAACCATAAATTATCGATAATAAAAAGGAACCTTATTGTTTACAATAAATTATCTTCACTAATACCATTGTTTCTTAGATTTATTTCTTTTGTAATTCTCAATTCTTCCTTTTCAATGATTTTTGTAAATTTATGCAATAATTATTTCAATGAACGCGCGCGCGCGCGCGTGTGTGTGTGTGTGTGTGTAGAGAGAGAGAGAAAGAGAGAGAGAGAGAGAGAGAGAGAGAGACTATATAAATTTCAGATAATAAAAAAATAAAATATTAATTATCAAACAATCAAATAATAAAATATTACTTAAGTAATAGAATGAATAAAATCAAATATCCAAGAAACAATAATAGGAACAATAACCTTTTAGGACAAATTTAAACCTTAGTACGTTTACACTTAGAATTCGCTATTCTATCAAATTTGAGCACAAAATCATTCTATTTAAAAGAACAAGGTTGAATTTTCTCTGTTCTAAATTCTTTCAGCTTCTTAACTTGTAAAGAAAGCATTACTATCATATTATGTGTTACTTTAAACCTTACAGCTTTTATAAATAATAATAAATATATATATTTAGTATAAATAATAATAAATAACAAAATTTTATTTATTACTTGAAATAAGGAGGATATTTCAAATGGACTGGTGGAATATTCTGTATGTTCATTTTGGTGAGCATAAATAGACTAGGGGAATATCGGTAATATTTTGTCCTATAATATAAAAATAAAAATATTTGCATTTCTTGTGTTTTACATTAATATTATACATTTTGTTATTTTCTGTAAATGCATTTAATTTTTGTCCATTTTTAAATATGTGACAAATATCTGTATATCATATGAAAAGCATTAACAGCCAAAAATCCTAATAATTATTAACTGGGGTTATATTAAAATTTAAATTTATTTCTTTTTTAACGCTTAATTCGTTTGCTCTCTTACCTCTTAGTTATCTTGATAATTAGATTAATCCCTTTATTGATTATTTTAATATTGTAATTAAATATACAAAATTATAAATTATTTTAAACCAAAACCTTGAAATTTCTAAAACAACAAATTTGTATTCGCACGGTGATGCGTAACGCTTCAAGTGCCATCTACAGAACTCGGATCTCGTACAGTCATTTTGAAAATTTCTTGAATTGCAGCCATGATATTTTAGTGTAGAAAATGAACATTCTTTAAAATGTTGAAATAATTCTCCAATAAGAATCGGTGTTATGGAATATGGTATATTTTACAATTATTTTAAGCTAATCTATGATAGAAATAATTGATACTAAGAAATTTTTGTTAGATATTTTATACAGCAGAATGTCGCACATGCGCATTAGAGTATTATAAAGACGTCACTACGTCACCAACAGGTCAGAAAAGCGGTAGTAGACAGCCGGCTACTTTGTTCGGAAATACTGCCACATCTATATTTTGTTTACTAATATTAAACTAATAATGGAGGAGATATTACTAAAGTTACTTGTAGCGGATAACACATCTATTCAGCAGGTATATTTAGTGAAATGACGTGTAATAAAAAAAGGAAATTTTGTAATGTTCGAAACACGTGTTTGCTTCTATTGCTAACCATTTAAAGCAGAAGATCGAAATATTTTATGTAATCTATATTTAACATTTTAACAAAAATAACTACTTCTGTCTTATAAATTATTTTACACAAGTGACCATGCATTTTATTTCTTAAGTCTTCATTTTTCTTACTATCACTAGTGTTTTAATATGCATGTCATGTACTCCTCCAGTTTCTTTATTAAATAAGGATGAGCATACACTTTGCTAATTGGTATATCTTTCAAAGTCATTAATATCTACATCACATAAGTAGATATATAAGATAATATATTGATACAATATTTGCAGGGAACTACAGAACTTAGAGAAGCTTTCAAGAAGCCAGAAAGTATACCAGCATTATGTCAACTTATTGTATCATCAACAAATTCACAGGTTTTTATTTTTGATTCCTACGAATGTTTTATTTCTGCCATGTTTCATAAGAAAGAATTATCTATGTTTAGATAAGACAATATGCAGCTATATTGCTAAGGAAGCGTTACGCTAAAGGCAAACATTGGTTGAAATTACCACAACATATACGCAATGAATTTAAGACAGTAATTTTGCAGGTAAGAAACTATTATTTTGGAATACATATTATTTTAATGAAAACGAATATAATTTTTTTTATTTTTTAGGCATTAGTTAATGAACCAGAAAAAATGGTAAAGAATGCGATTGCACAGTTAATAGGCATAATTGTAAAACATGAATTGCCTAATAATGGATGGCCAGAAGTTTTGCAATTTGTACAGCAACTGATTACTAGTGAAAATTTAGCGAATAAAGAGGTATAAAATGATAATAATTACTTTATATATTGTAAGATCGTTGTAATATATAATTTTGTTATAGTTGGGAACATATACCTTGTCAATTATGACTGAAATTGCACCTGATGCCTATCTTACACATGCCGCATCACTTGCAATTCTTTTGGGACAAACATTAAATAGTTTACAAGATTTGGGAAATCCTGTAGCATATTATATTTTAAAAATAATGCAGAGTCTTGTTCCCTTAGTTGAAGGCAATCAAATGGTGAGTTGTATATATAATGATTAAATATTGATTGAAAGTATAGAAAATTATATCTAATGACAAACAATTTCTATAGATGGTAAATGCTTATCATCAAATGATGCCACAAATAATGGCCACAATTCAATCTCTTACTACTTCTCACGAAGATAAAGCTATTCAATGTTTTGAATTATTAGATGAATTATGTGAAAATGCAATTGCTGTGATAGCACCACATGTCAAAGCTCTTGTTACTATGTGCCTTGTTATTGCTGGTAACAAAGCATTAGATGATGCCCTCAGAGTTAAAGCAGTTGGTTTTATTGGTTGGTTAGCTAGAACAAAAAAGAAAGCCATAATCAAACATAAACTTGTTGAACCAATTTTAGGTAAAATGTGTTTACATCTTAAACAAACATTTTTGCTTGTATGATAATGTATATTTTATGAATTCAATTTTATAGATATGCTATTTAATCTCATGTCCACACGACCTGAGGATGACAATGATGAGGTTTACTTCAGTGGTGATAATGAAGACAATACTCCTGTAACATGTGCTACTCAAACTTTAGATTTACTTGCACTTCATTTGCCCCCAGAGAAGCTAATTCCACAACTGGTATGACTTAAAATATTTGTAACAATTTTTTGTTTTGTAAAATGTATCTAATATTTTATTCTTTTATTATTTTTATAGTTGCAATACATAGAACCCAGTCTGCAAGGTACAGATGTATATGCAAAGAAAGCATCATACTTAGCAATGGCGGTATTAGCAGAAGGTTGTTCAGAATATATCCGCACTAAATATCTCGAATCCTTCTTACGTTGCACTTGTCAAGGAATTAGTGATCCCGTTCCGGTAGTGCGTAATGCTGCACTCTTTGCCTTGGGACAGTTTTCTGAACACTTACAGCCAAATATTTCTCAATACTCATCCGAATTATTACCAGTATTATTCGAATATCTTGGTCAAATATGCGCGCATATTAAGCAAGAAAAGAAAGAACCACCTTCGGTTGATCGTATGTTTTATGCATTGGAAATGTTTTGTGAAAATTTGAATGAAAGTCTTTTACCGTATTTACCAACTTTAATGGAAAGACTCTTCGAAATTTTGAGCGCGGATACTCCAGTCCACGTTACAGAACTTGCCCTGAGCGCCATAGGTTCAGCTGCTATGGCGAGTAAAGAGCACATGCTACCATATTTTGAAAAAATTATTACTATTCTCGATGGTTATCTTTCAGAAAAACAAATAGAAGAAACTATGTGTCTTCAAGTGCAAGCAGTTGGTATGAATAAGAACATTTAAACTTCATGTAATTTTTATCAATGATATTAATGTTTAATTGATATTGTAGATACCCTTGGAGTAATCGCAAGAACAATAGGTGATACAAATTTTGCACCTTTGGCTGGTAGGTCTCTTAACTTTGGAATGAAGTTATTGAAAGAAACAGAAGATCCGGATTTGAAAAAGTCAATTTATGGATTGTTTGCATCAATTAGTACGATAATGAAAAAAGAAATAGCAGCTGCTTTACCAGAAATCATTGAGTACATGATTACAAGCATACAAAGTTCAGAAGGCATAGTGGTATGTGAGCAAATTGTGAAATATGTATATATGAGGAAAAACAAATTAATTATATTCATACTTATATTGTTTTATTTTTGACAGCCTCATTTTAAGGAAGATGAAACTTCTGTTTTCCCGATTTATGATGACCTTAGTGAAAATGAAAATGAAAATGATGAAGAAGATATTGAAAACACAGATAATGAAGAAGATGATGATGATGACGATGTGGCGGGTTATAGTGTTGAGAATGCATACATTGAAGAAAAAGAAGAAGCAATTCTAGCCTTAAAAGAAATTGCGGAAAATACAGGGTAAAATATTTAATATTTTCTCATTTTGATCGTATATTTTTTTCTAATAGTTCCATATTTTTTGTTTTAGAGAAGCGTTTCTGCCATATCTTGAAAAATCTTTTGAGGAAACATTCAAATTAATCAATTATCCACAAGAAGATATTCGTAAAGCTGTCATTGATGCCATTCTACAGTTTTGTTTTAGTTTTTCAGATATTAATACTAACGAAGGAATGCAAGCATTATTAAAAGCTCTCTCTGTATTTATTCCAAAATTGTCTGAATTGATAAGGTTGGGTGATGAACGAACAGTAGCTATTAGTGGCTTAGATGCTTATGCAGAACTTCTGAAAGAAATAAAATCAGATGTTCTTATCGGAGAAGGTCATAAAGAGGCTATTATAAATTGTGTCACTGATGTCATGTTAGGTAAAGACTCAATGCAGATTATATTTTTGTTATTTCAACTATACAAAGAAAATTGTTTTTAACAGGAAAGACGGAATGTCAAGATCAAGAAGAAGCAGAAGACTTAGATATTGAAGCTGAACAGGATGAATTATTAGTTGAATGTGCGGGTGACGTATTTTGTAATTTTGGAAAAGTAATCCCACCAGAAGACTTTGGGCATTATTTTCAAGTTGTGTTGCCAATGCTCTTAGAAAGATTGGTACATGGCTCTTTCTATTTTCAGTTATGCACTTATTAATATCAATTGTTATGTCATAATTTAAAAATTAAACAATCTTTTCAGAAAAAAAACAAATCAGAAGCTCAAAGATCTTTTGCAGTTGGTACAATCTCAGAATGTTTTTCAGCCCTTAAACAACAAACGTCTAATTTCATACACATCCTGCTTCCTACATTTTTGAAACTTGTAGATGATCCAAATGCTGAAGTTCGAAATAACGCAATATATGGAATTGGCGAACTTGCATTGCACAGCAATGCTTATATGTATCCTTCTAATATATCTTATCTAATTATCTAACATATCATTATTATAATATTTTATACAATTTTCTTTTTTTCTTAACAACAATTTAATAGGCATTTTCCCGATATTTTAACAGTTTTGTCAAATGCGATTTATAAAGA
The DNA here is from genome assembly GCF_910591885.1 of Bombus terrestris. Lineage (NCBI taxonomy): Eukaryota > Metazoa > Arthropoda > Insecta > Hymenoptera > Apidae > Bombus > Bombus terrestris. The sequence goes on from NC_063275.1 coordinate 12,037,672, forward strand.
ATCACATGCAGGAGTACGTGATAATATAGTTGGAGCAATTGCACGGCTTATCATCGTTAATTATATGAACGTGCCACTTGATCAAGTATTTCCAATTTTTGTTAAGCAGTTGCCACTAAAAGAAGATTTTGAAGAGAATAAAGCAGTTTTTAGAAGTATATTAACGTTATATCAAGCTGGTCATCCTATTTTACGATCATACATGGACGTATTACTCAAAGTTGCAGTCAGTGTATTACATGAAAATAGAACTACAGATGATGGTATGCTATGCTATGTTTTCTTATTATTTTACGCAGTAAAATATTATGAAATTATTGCAATACATATTAAATTATGTTATATTTGTTTTTCATGCAGAAGCGAAAAATACTGTTATGGAGTTCGTTAAATCTGCCCAGCGAGACTTTCCAGATGAATGGAATTCCGTGCTTGTCGAACTTTCAGCGGAAGTTGCCACGAACATTCAATACATATTTTCTTAGGTTCCAATATGGATTCGAAAACTATTGTTTTTGGTTGTTTCGGATTGCAACAAACATTCAGACTGATAGATGAAAACATTTGCGCCTCAACGGAAGTGATATGCGCCATATATCTCATGTTTTTAAGTTATATCTAATGAATTGAAGATTTCAATACTAGTTATACTAGTTAACAATTTTATATACATCCATACAGTGTCTATTATTTATAAACATCATAATTATGGAAATTATATTTCTTTTTATATAATATCAAACGGTCAATAAGTGCAATTAATCACATCAATAGTAACAGTATACTATTAAAGCTTTTGGTGCTCATATTTTGTAATACTGTATGATTTTACAGAAAAATACACCTAGTATGGAAATATTTCTTCCTTTTTCTAGACAACATATATTAAATTCTAGTCTACACAATTTTTGTTCTTTCTTAATTTCTTTTTTATAAATACAGCCAGACTTATTGAATAATAAGTATTAAATTCCACAAATTAACTTGACATAAAAATATAATCAGAATAATTAAAAGAATTAATTTATTGCACATCTACTTGTTGAAAACTAAGTTTTCAAGCTGTTATATATATCTAGAAACGAACCATTTGTTATTACATTCTGTTTGTTTCTAATCAAGAGTGGTGCATATAGCATGAAGCATTATGTGTATACATTGAATACAAATGTATCATTTGAAAAATAAAATTGTTGCACTACATTGGTTTTACAAACAGGTTTTGTATTTTTTTTATTATATAATTATTAAACTATATAAATTTCCACTTAATTTTATCGAAGTTCATATTTATTAAAGAGTTAAAAATTTCTTCAATATTGCTATTATGAATCATTAACAGAAGACAGAAGATTTATTGCGTTGTTTATTTAGGCAAACATAAGATTATACATGCTTATTATGTTTGTACTACTACAATTGGTCGAAATGTTTTACTATTGCGAGTAACTTTATATTGACTTAATTTAATTATAAATATATAAATATAGCGAATGAACGTTACAGTCAGTAACATATATTGTCAAAATTATAGTAGACGTTGAATTTATCACATTATTAATACTTCATTTAAGAGTACGAGATAACTTAACGAGCCTTTGTACCCTCATAAAATTATCAAATATTCGTCTTGTTAATTTATCACATACTATTTCAATGTATAAAAAGTATAAGATATAATTATGGTATATTTGTGCAAAGATTAGGGAGAGAATCATGTTAATGGCGAATTATTAGCATTTCAATGTTCACCACTGTATAGTATTAAGAGGAAAAAAGTTTGTATGTACATGTTTGTTTGTATATTATATTGATGAAGTATTATACATATGTACATTATGATATATGCATTAAATTAATACTTGTGTGGGAAATATGAGTACGAAATCCTAAACGGAATTGTAACGCGAAAGAAATGAATGGCAAGTTTTAATTGGATAAAAATTGATGATTTTTAACAACATGAACTGTAATTGAATTTTTTAAATTATAATCTTTCTTTTCCGTTTAAAAAGTTCTCTAAATTGTTAGTGTTATTACTCAAATTTTTTTATATAAAAAGTACATAATTACAAATCGAAGGTTTAGGAATCTAATAGAGATTGTTGTTATTGACGAAATAGGTTTACCAGAAATCGAAGTAGGAAACTATTGTTCACCTATGGATTAGTAGCACAGATAGAAATTGATAGAAATATTGGATTACGATACACAGTTATATACATGTGCTTCAAAATTAAAATATTCTACGATAACACCCATCTTCTTGAAAAATAATCTGTTGGAGAAACTAGAATATACAATTTTTTGCATATTCATTAAACAAAAATATCACTTTTACGTACGTACATAGATATGTATATCTATATTTAATGATACGTGTACGATTGCATAGACAAACATTACATGAGTTGCATTATAATACAGGTATCGTATTTTTTATTTACTTATTATTTATTTATTTTTTTAATTTTTATCTATCTATTACATTCTGTTTTTATTAGTAGATATTTTATATATAAAGAACGCAATATATATAACAAAATAATTCCAATAATGAGTAAATATATGTACTTATCCCAAGAAATAAAAATGTATCATTATCGATCAAATTGATTTGTATGTAAACGAGAATCGAAACGATCCCCAAAAGGAAAATCGAAACGATCCATAAAACGAGAATCGAAACGATCCCTAAAACGAGAATCAAAATTGAAATATAAAACGAGAATTGAAATTGAAATATAATCGAAAACAAAAATAAGTGAACAAATAATAGTGGAAATAGGTATCAATAATGTTTTGTTAAATATTTTGCTTGTTTATACAAAAATGTAAATATTAATTTAAGTTATTTACTAAATAACCTACGCACTATAATGGCATATAATAGATAAACCTTAGGTATGTATAACAATAGCACTAGTTTCTTTAAATTTCATCGATACTTTCACCATCTGTGCATTTATTTTTGTCTCCGACTGTATTTCCTATAAAGGGTGCAACTTGTTTTGAGAAAGTGTTCCATATATTGTCATAACGATTTTCACGATCAGATGATGTCTCGTTTTTATATATCGGTTTGACACACAAACTTGTCGAACGACGACCTTCGTGTAGCGAGACGACGGAAGTCATAAAGTGTTATCGAGGTTCTTTTCATGCCATTGAGCCGAGTGTGTTAGTCATCGATGAATTAACTGTGTGCGTACCCACAGGTATACGCACCTACGTACACGGTGTATTAAAATTCTGATATACTTTTGTTGATTTGATTAGGTACATCATAAGCCAAAGTGGTCAACTTCGCTTTTTAAAATTTTTGAAATTTTAATACCAAAGCACTACATTAATACTTATCTCATATAATTTCATCAATTTTTATATTTTTTGTTTTGTAGTGTCAACCTGTTTGGCAAAATGAGCATATATGTTATGCACGTGTACAAACTTTCCATAAATGTTATCTTTTTCTTGGATGTATTTCTTGAATTCAGACTAATTCTAACGATGTTTCTCGTGTTTAGAAAGCATAAGAATGCCTGCTATGCCAGTTGCGTAAGTGTAGATTTTGTTCGCGATACAATCCATCGATGAACGGGCGGGAAGAATTTTCAGAAGCGGATATTCAAAATTGAAATATCGATTGGTCTACAAATAACTAAACTCCGATATCATCATCTATTTATATGTACGATAAAATATTCGATCTGTACTCAAATCCTGACTTATTGATCAAAAACAGACAAGTTCATACTTCATACAAAATGCAATCTTTTAAACTGGAATTTTTAAATTTCAATGATTTCATTAGAAATCTTGTAATGAATCAATATTCTCATTCTTACGATGGACTATACATATATAATATATAATAAATATACAAGCTTTGCAGAAGTCGAACTAATCAACTTCATCTTTTCTAAGTTTCTCAATTTGACTACCTAGATACGTGATTGATATTAAACGACTCGAAGGAACAAATTATGTATTTCCATAAGCTTATTTATCGTAGGAAAGTGGCGTAAATAGGCATAAATTCTTATCTTTGTACTTGTCAATTTATGGAGTTAATTAATATGACTTTTGGACAACTTGTATAAGAAATAGATCGTAAAGGAACGTATTGTAAGGAGTAATTAACAATAAGGCGTCGAAGTAGATACATAAATCCGGAGAGTACTGAAATTCTTGGACACCTTATACGTGCACGCATATCGAGTGCTTGATGCTGGTTTGTGTCCTTGGGTTCTCCACCATGACTCGAATCAAAAAGGAGTCGTAGGTGTACGACCCATGTCCGTGGCCCGACTGTGTACCTGCCGAGCTTGCCATGCTTCATGGAGATATCGCTAGTGGAAAGTTTCGTCAGACGAAAGTGGCTTATTGCGCGCGGCGGCTCAACGCGGTTAAATCGTGTGATCCATCGATGAATTGTCCGAGCAACGTGTCTAAATAGTGGAAACGTGTACATCGTCTGCTACTATACTGGATAGTTTGGCGGAAATTAGAATCATAGAGAGACATCGTTCTAATAATATTGGTAAGTGATCATCGATCATGTTAATCTTATTACTTATTACTTAAATATAAAAGAAAAACTGTCATAATACTCTAGTAATTATTCTGAAGGTCCGTGCATGTTCAAACTATTTATCTCTAATTTATTAGGGGTGTAGAATATTTCGTTGGATGTATTGATGCCATACTTGATCATCGTACACACTTCTTTCTTTCATTACGCATCTTATCTACGGAGCTTTGCATTCTATTTTGCACATCATTGCACATCATATTGGTGTAAATATTTGCACATGAATAAAGAATCTTCAACAATGCAGTTTCATCGGTTATCGATGCTCGATCCTCTTGAATTACAGGATGAACAAACGAACTGATTATCTTCACGGATGGTGTCGTAACAGCTTTTTATCCTGTCATAAAATTACAAAGAGATAGACACCATTCTTTTTTTAACACTGTAATTACAGACTGAGATCAATAGCATGACTCGGTCGATTGCTCGATTATCCAGCTAATAATCTAACAATAGTCGATGTTTCTGACAAGAGTATGATCGATGAAAGATCACAGTCTACACGATCACTAACTTCGCTTTTTCGCAATTATTGTGTAGATTCCATTCGAAAAGAAGGATTAGGTAGCTATATTTATAAATCATTATAAAAAATATATTTGTATACAATATTTTATGTTAGATTATATGTATTTGGCGATTACCTGTATGAAATATTGGAGCTCTTTAAGCATCGAATTCTTACCCATTGATGAAGTCACTTGAGCAAATAATTTCCTAGCTGTCTTGAACGGTATAATAATCGATTTGTTCCTTCGTGGTTTATTTGTTAGTGCGGAAAACATCCTGCTTGACTAACAAGCTAATTGTATCCTTTCTTCTACCGTCATTTATTTAATGAATCGATTGGATTTGGTCGTTGAAACGACCCGAAGGGATACGTGAAGTGTCCACGGCTTCGCTCACATGCGAAGGAGCGAGAGCAGGATGTAATTAAGACACGACGATTAAAAGACGTCTGACGGTCTGACTTGTTGTAGACGCGGTGGGAGGTCGTCGAGTTTTTGAATCAGCATGCATGATTTGCAATTCTTCGCACGTATGTCAGTAGATTTGTTGTATCTGCACTTGGAGACTTTTGTACGAGTCTAGACATTAATTATTATCGTTTTAATATTTTAATTATCGTTTGACGCTCCATAACTTTCTATCAAGTATGTTACACAGTTTATATTAATCAATTAATAATTAATAATTAATCAATATTCCCAAGTGTAAATTTTTATTAGGGATTTAGAGGCTGAATATTTTCAATTGTAGTTGAAAGTTTTAATACATTTTATGATATTTTAATTATGATATTATGATATTTGAAATATTCTTATGGCTAGTATTTTTAGTGTCTTCATTCATCTCTTTGCAGCTTCGAAAATCACAAATTTGTTAGTCAAGGTTATATATACATATTCTGTATTTACCTTTGCAAGTAGTTAAAAATAAGACTGTGTCGTTTCTTAAATGACTCGATGCAAATTAAAATACACGTATTCACACTTATCGGTAGGAGTTTAATTCATAGATGCATGCATTATTTCCGGCAGCAAGGAGTACTCAAGCGTGAGGTAACAAACGCAATGACTGAACTGTTGCTTGCAAATATTATTTTCGCGCTAATAAATATATACTAATACGAGATAAATCGATTCTATCTATAAAATTTATTGTTAAATAATTTTTTCTTTTCATTCTGCAGATTAACGAATATTACAATAGATTTAAGATTATCAGTGAATCTGTTGAAGAGTAGTTTTAAAATGTCGTTGGAGTAGGGAAATTATTTATTACACGATAGAAGAAAATAAACATAAAACCTCGCATTAGTTGCGTACCTCTGTAGAAAACCTGCGTCATAATCAGGTGATCAAGTTCTCAGTATATATGTATACCAGAAGACTACCGGATTATCGACCGAGGATCGAGATCGATCAAGGATAAATGATAATATGGAAAGAGTCTCGATGAAACTCGAGCTCGATAAAATTTCGAAAGAATCTTCCATTCTTCCTAATCACGAGTCGCTTCTAATGAAGATGCATCGAGCGTGAATCTGACAGAGAAAGTTGCCTATCACGATAATGGATACCATTAAAGCTAACACATGTTTATGTTACTCTTCTCAATCTTTCTTGCGTCTAATTCACGTTCACTCTACGTTTACGCTTATTTAAAATAGCACTGTATTATCCATGATATTTCACTAACGATCTCTTTGTTAAACGACCTTACATTCTTACAAAGACACTCACACGAATCTATCATTTTATTTTCAGTGGTGAACGATCGCCGGACAAGCACATGTGAATTATAAACGACGAACGTAGGAGGTTTCGCGGAATCGAAAGGAACCCGACTAACGAATCCGACGAACATCGGTCGTGCTGCTTAAAAGGACAAACCGGCGGAATGAAATCACGAGCGTGATCTCGGACAACGGACAAGTGGCTTTATCGCTTTGGCAGCGAGGCATCACGTGCTCGTATGCGCCTCTGAAAGGCTGAAAGCTCGGAAAAGCGTGACCACGCGTTCGTTAAACGTCCACGGAGTCGAAGAGGGAAATGCTATAGATAGAGAAGGGAAGGCAGCGTTTAGAGTGGCCCATTTCCCTTATCACGATAAAACGACATAGCCGTATAACGTGGTAGTACTTTAGAGGCGACACGAATAGCACGATAGAACACGAAGCACACGGCCAGTGAGCCGAGAGTCGATTCAGGGTGAGTCATTTTCACATACGATCAGTCGGATCGTGGATTGTAGCCGCGATGGATCGAACAACTGTGTGGTCGTTGTTGTCGTTGTCGTTGTCATCGTTGTCGTTGCCCTTGTCGTCGCCGTCGTCCTGGTCATCGTCGTCGATTGTGTCTCTTTGATTGGCAGAAAAGAAGGAACAGGACTCGAGAACAATCTCTCGAGGAAAATGGACGTGGGTCTGGTCACTCGTGCATCCTTGAATTCTCTGCACATGGGCGATGGCCGAATCGTCTCCCCGAATAGCCTCGACGAGTGGACCTGCTCCAGTTTGCGAGTGAGTGCAACAATTGTTTGCTGATCGTGATCATGACTGGTAACGTTCAAACGTCGCAAGAAATATCAAATATCCTAGAACGGGAATAACTCCGCCTAACTCTTTCATCTCCGAATATAAATATTTTTTCCCAAATCGAAGATAAGACAAAAATCAGCTGTTTTGAAACGGTTATCTATTTAGTCGTAACATGTGCAAATGCGCATTGTCTGTATATTGGTAATTAACTTGAAAACGATAGCACAAAATCGTGAAATGATGTAATATTAGTAAATTAAAATATTTTTTAAAATATTTAAAATATTGGACTTGGAATGAAAGGGTTAAACGCGTTGTTTACTCTGCGATTAAGCATTTCACTGCATAATAAGCGAGCGATCTTAATTAGAATTATAAATGAATTCTTTTTTATCAGAAAAGGAATACATACACGTATTTAATCATACATTTCAATCATATATTTCAATTACGATGGTAGTATCATATATATCAGTGTATGAAGCTGATACGCGGAATGAATTAAACCGAGTAAAGTTACTCGCGAGCTTCATTAGAATTCAACGGATAGATATTAAAGTCCCGTGGAAGGACATTTCTAGAAAATTCTATTAATTCCATTCGCGTCTGAAAAATGTTTATGAAATATCGTTTCGTAATCGCTGATGATTATATTCGCGATATAAACGAGATAATTAGAGAGCAACGAATTTAATCTAATGTATTTTCACGTAATAGCATTCGGCTCAAAGCCGATATATGTACTTCGACCAAAAGATAATCCGTCTTATTTCCGTATCATTCTAGTCATAAGTAAACATTTCCGCCTGCTTAGCCGTGTTTCATACATTTTGCAAAACATTTCCGACGCGTACGATAATTGAATTATAAGAATGACATTAGGATGAAAGGAGAAGGCCACGGAAGCATTAGAGAACGCGAAAAATCACTATCTAGTAATGTCGCCAAGATTTCCGTGAAATTACGACTGACTATCGTTGGCTTTATCTATTGAAGACGGGTCTCGATAACTTTTAAACTGCATGCAATCGCTAACGCTAAAAATTAAAGAGTAGTCCGATGTTATATCATGTTTTTTCTCATTCTATCGATTACAAGGAAAAGTTGGATTTTTTCATGGCGAACGATCGTTCGAACAGTTTATTTGTTACAATATCATCGAGCTTATATCAACAACTGCCTTTGATAATCGCAATGGAGAAAAATTTATTCAATCTGGATCACGTCCTTCATGGTAATTCAATGATGCGAGGAAGAGTTTGATATCAAAGTGTTGCGAGTTTCCAAACTGACGCCATTTTCCTGGCAATCATTGAAACATTTCCTCGTTGAATGATATAGGAATATCAAAGATGATATCATTTTTCGTTATCTATCTTCGTCTTCGTATCCTTCAAATAGAAAAACTATTTCATTTCCCGTCAATCTAAAAGATATATATAAGTACATACATCTATCATATATTAAGGAATTTAGTTCATAAACAAGTACACGATTATCTTTTCTAAGCGGTCTTATATTCTTGCTAACTTCCAAAACAGTCTACGACGGTCGCGTTATCGACAAGCAACGTTATCGAAAGTTCTAATCTCGCTGCCACTGGAATGCTAAATATTTTCTGATCTCTCCAATCCCTTCACGCAATATCGATTATATCTAAGATTTATGTTGCCCTTGTCTAATATAGTATATTTTGTGCCCAAAAATGAAATTTGGAATTTCAACAACTCCGATACTGGAACACTTTTTTTATTCGGAAATTTTCTCAGTAATAATTCTTAATTCACTTAGTACTTCCTGTTGACTTACACGAAATACCAATTACAGAAACTTCTCTGAAATGTTCTCTCAAGATACTACTGGAATAATTCTAAGAACAACTAACGATATACTGAATCTTTGTTAATTTATAATTATTCTAGAAACGATTATTTACTTTTTAACTTCACTTTTAACTTAATTTTTAATTTAACTTTTCTATTAAGTAAAGATATATTATATAGGCCGTTAGAAAATTTAATTGAACAAAGAAAACACAAAACAAAAATACTACAGAAGAATAGTAAAACTTCAGTTTTCTCAGATGTGTCAAAATAATAAACAGGACATCGTGATTAACGACAGCAATAGATATAGTCACTAAAATCCTCACAAACATATTGTCTACATCGATTATATACATACTGCTAACTCACAATCAATTTAGATACTATGATCGAGAAACGAAGACAGGAATGTTATGACGATTACACACAAGGAGAATAGGGACAGAGAAAAAGGTGGTCGGGCCCGAGAGATTGAAGATCAATATTCGCCGGACCGGATGAAAGGTTCGCGGGATACGAAAACGCACGCGCGAAATGTAGACGGGAACTCGTTCGTTTCCCGGTGGAGAGAGCCTCGAGAGTTTCGCCGGGCATCGTCGCTTTCCTGCGGCAGGAAACCGTGAAAAGGAGACCCACGCCGTATCGTGCGGAGGCGCGGCTGCGCTCCGCGATACCCGCTACGATTTTTATCGTGCTTTACGAGCCGCATAATTCACGTCAGCTACCGTGATTTTACATCAGACAGCCGGTGACTGTCGGAGATACGCGCACGTTGGTAACGTCGAGTTTTTTGACTCTTCCATCAATGAAATTGTGGCTACTGTGGCTATTGTGGTTTCCGTTCGATATCGAATAATAGTTATTCTTCATAAAAGGATATATACTGTTTAATCGTGTCGCGTGAAACCACTATTTATATATATCAAGTTCTTGGAATATAAAATTACAAGTTGAGAAAGTTTAGAATTGATTTAAGATATTGTCTTGTTTGATAAAACAGAAGGAAGAGGAAGTACCATTTTGACAAAGAGGTGTGATTTTATATAGTGATTTATTTTAGAGATGGTTAATAAAATTCCGATAGTTTATTATTTATCTTTAGTATCTTTAGTTTGTAATATTGTTACTTGTGTTTGCTATAGATTTTTAAACACCTTTTTAAGTTAGTATCTCGCGATGCTGTGTTTCTTCTGTGACGCAGTTACATGTGATTCCATATCGGTCCGAGCGTAGGTAACATCGAAGGATCTTTCTTGTATTTTTCCAGGACTGGAATTTTACTGTGGTCTCTCTTCATTTGTGTCTCAATGTATGTTTACTAAGAGAATAAGAATCGTGTGAGATTTCCATTACTGGTCTTCACTAAATGATATGTAATTGCGTATAGGTACATATATAAATGTCACGTTCTTCGAAAGATCTATGTGGCAAACACGTGTGATTCTAATTGTAAGATTTATATGTTGAATGCTATACTCGTCTGCGTAAAAAGTGTTACTGCTACTAATGTACTTCAACTGGTTTTATATTAGAACAATATAAAACGAGTTTTCCATAAAATCAATAATCTCCTCGATTTTAAGTATTTTTCTCTCTTTTGCCGTGTATTTGTTCATCCATCATAAGTACACAGGCAAGTCTTATTTTATACAAACACTCGACAGGAATGGAACATTTGCAGCCGTTCGAATACTTACTAATTATCGTTCCCGCTTCTTCTATCTCTGCACATTTATTTTGTTTTTTTGACCGTTATTGTTAATAACTTTAATTAGTCGAATTCTAAGGAACTTCAATTTCCGAGTCATTGGGAAGCTAACGAGGCAATCATGTACTATATCAGGCGTTAAATTTAAATGATCGCGGGTGAAAGTCGATGGAATGCATTGCAAAATGTGTATCGCGTACTTCCAGCTATTTCAGTTATTAATCATTATTTTTAACTTAAATGTAATATACTCTCTTTTACAAACGATGCTTTTTAAGAAACAGTCATGCTTTCTTTTGGGCAATTCATAATTTTTCTTATTAAGTTTTATTTCTATAATAATGTTAGAAAATTAATCAGATCACTATCGATAAAACATCGTCTTATCAATAATGATGTACCTTGTTTTTTAAATTTCGACGATGCATAGGTTTTATCATCAATTTTTATTATAAAAACGTTAGAAAATTAATTAGATAATTATTGATAAAATATCGTTGCGTTGACGGTGATAATGGTTACCTTATTTAGAAAGCTCAAACAATCATTCGGTCACACACCGAATACATAATCTGATGTGAGCTTTCTCTTTCAGAAACAGTTCAAATACAAGGGCCTAGAGAAGCTATTCACGGTTTACCAAAGGAGGATTCAGTATGGTTATCTGTCGCTCTTCGTACTCTTGCAATTGGCCCTCGGAATCACGTATTGTTTGATTCTAGTTACAATGGTAAGTGAGAAACAGAATACGAAACAATAGGGCGCTCCGTTTCGAAGTTACGTATCCAGTTGTTATCGAGGAACCGCTCTACACTATGAAGAATATATCCTATTAATTAAAACTTCCCCTTTCGTCTGTAATTAGATTATCGCATTCGTTCGATTCTACAAATTATTTCAAATAATGATTAAAAGCTTCTACAAACAATTGATTCTAGTATCTGTAAGATATCTTACTTATTAAAACATAGTGTTGATTGAAAAACAATAATACTTAATTTTCCATATATTATTCATTTTTCATGCTAAAAAAAGAAGGCGTACTGAAAACTGCAACTTATCCGACTTAGATTTTCCTCTAAATTCCATCAATAGCATTGCAAATATCGTGCAATTACAATTACTTCTGTATACTCAGGTAACAATTGTAGTTCTTAGTGAATCGATAATCTTCATTGGTAAGGAGTGGCCAGTTTTATTCCTAATAATAGTCACGCACGGGATACATTCAAATTACGTAGAAATTAATCAGTAAAGCTAAAAATACAGTTAGGCTTTAAGTATTTACAGAGCGAGAGAGACAAAAAAAGAGACACTAAATTTACTCTACTTTTTCGTAGGTCAGCATAGAGAATTGTGTGCCGGATGTGGTGATCTGCAGTCTGGTGAGCGCGCTACTATGCCCGCTAATCGCGATCTCGTTCAGGTCGAAAATTATCGCTAGGAACACCTATTTACCGGTCATGTTGTCCTGCTTGATCGTAGTGCTACTGGTAGTCGGTGACTTGGCCGTTCCCTTGTACTACACCCTCCTCTATAACGACGACATACCACCGATAAGGTAACACCGATAAGAAAACGGGGAAGTTCCCGGCTAATCATGACAAGGCCACCGTTTAATTATCATTCGCGACCTTCGGTTTCCTCATTGGTACAGTCGGCTTTCTGTAACTCGTACTTTGGATTTACTTCCTCAAAACTGTTAGTATGTACAATAGTTGTGAAAGATCGACAAAATTGATGTTAATCTCATTGTGCGAAACATTTTGTAAGAGGTTCCGTGAGATAATTCTCTAGGCGGTCGTATCCTCGCTTATCTTTAAATTATCGGTAAATCGTAATGGTTTTTTGTGTTAAAAATAGATATTCCAGAACAGATAAGAAAGCTTGGCTAGTATCATAAATTGTTATCTTTTCATTATTCCACCCAGATCGAGTTAATGAAGTTACTGGCGTTATATCTTGATACCTTGCATCGTTTATTTCTTGCCCTCCATTTTTTTTCTTTTTTTTTTCTTTTTTTAGTCCTAATTTGTTTCTTTTATTGTTGTATGTATCCGTTTGAGGATTCAAGAATGAATATAATGAGTAGTCGATACCAGGATTAAGCTAATGTGCAATTGTCATTAACAGATTCCATTTAGCGATCAGTTAATTGCGTTTTACCTTTGTTGCTAATGAATGCATAACCGTGAACTTTTATATACGTTTCGTTTATATACATGCGATTGTGTTTGTTTTTTTTTACAGACCTGCGTACGCGACTCACGCGCTCCTGGCGTGTTACGTTTTCCTGCCTCTTACGGAGAATTTACACGCTTTCGTACTCGGGATCACGGCTACCATATGTTACCTAGCCGCTCTCTTGTTAATCACTTACAGAAACACATTCGATTATAGCACAAAGGTAAAAATATCATACGTTTGCTGCTTATTGACGTCGGATCGTTAAAAACTGTATAAATGTATCTTCAAATAGCAGACTGTTCGGAATGATTAAATAATGAGCTGACAGAGTGAATTTATCATTTTGAAAGATAGTCTTGGTATCTTTCACAGAACAACAGTTAAAATCAAAGTATAAAGAGCTACATTTCTTTAAATTATTTTATTCTCTTGAGTTATCAAAAAATTTTCTATTGCAATATTTTAATTTGATTTATAAATATTTCAGATCATTACAGACACTATATACTTTGCTTGCGTAAATGGTCTCGGTTTGTACTTCAGATTTATGAATGAAATTGTTATCAGACGATCGTTCCTAGATCACCGCAAATGTGTGGAATCGACACTGCGGTTGAATTATGAGAAAGATCAGGAAGTATGTTTCTATAAACGAGTTTCTTAGAACGTGATTAAGTATTTTCTCATAAAAACGAATAACAATTTTCAGGAGCAACTTACGCGGAGTATATTGCCTCAACATATAGCTGCAAAGATAAAGAAAGATTTTAGGGACATTTTTAGATTTATAGAAGAACATAAAAAACCTCCTCCCAAAGGACGTCCTCATAAGTATGTTTATTCCATAATAAGTAAATATCTTTCATCGCAAAGACTTACAACAAGTATTATTCATTGGTTTTTAGTGATTTATGCGTCGAAACGCACAACAACGTAAGCATTTTATATGCTGACGTGGTGAATTTTTCCGGACTAACCGTGACATTGCCCGTACGAAAATTAGTAGAGACATTGAACGATTTGTTCGGTAGTTTTGATGAGGCTTCCGAAAGGCATAATGTTCTACGTATCAAATTCTTAGGTGACTGTTACTATTGCGTAAGCGGGGTACCAACTCCGAATTCTCAGCATGCAAAGAACTGCGTAGATTTAGGTAAATTATTCATTTTAAAATATGTATATTCTTATCCATTCCTCTCACTTTCACTTCTTAGAAATTTAATAAAGCTTAATTAATTAGGCCTTGATATGATAAAGATCATCAAAGATGTGAGAGCAAAAGTACGTCGCGAGAGCGGTGTGGATGTAAATATGAGAATAGGAGTTCACTCGGGCAACATAATATCGGGAATCCTGGGTAACAACAAGTGGCAGTATGATGTCTGGTCACGCGACGTCGTTATAGCTAACAAAATGGAGCAAACAGGAAAACCCGGAAAGGTTCATGTTACACAGCAAACATTGGACCTCGTGAACGCTAACGAATACGATTGCGTTCCGGTGGAATCCTTGAATGACGAGGTTCTCAAGAAATACGGAATTCGAAGTTACTTGATAACACCTTCGACTCCAGACCCTCCGTCTACGCAGGTGCGTATTTCCCAGTGGCGTAGGAAGCCCGTGGTAAGCGAATGTGAATGAAAAATTTGTTTACACTTAACAACGTTCGAACAAATTCCTACGCCACTGACAATATCTTCTTAATCGTTGAACGAACTTCCGTCGAGGGTTTCGCATCGTTGACAGGCGAACCATGTTGCAGAACAGCGAGAACACCTTGACAGTCATGACTCCAAGCACCCCCCCGGTGTCCAACAAGCATTACGTGAGATTCTACGTACGAAGCAGCGTTACTAACGCTGCCTCGAGAAGCAGTAGACGGCTTACTGCTACTATAAATAATCACGTTGATATGTTCGCCGGCTCTTGCAGACGACGTACACACTTTATGGACTCCTGTTTGCGAGATTATCATCTGATGCTCAAAGCCGCAGATGCGGAGATGGAGAATGCTATTAAGAAAATGCCTCTCACCAAGTGGAAGTAAGTACTCTCGATTTCTGATTCATTCGGTAACTCTGACACGTTCTATATAAAATTGAAGATGAATTTTTTTGATGATTTTCAAGGCAATGGTGCAAATGGGAAGAGATAAATCCAATATTTTTAACATTTCAACAATGGAATTGGGAGATACCGTTTCTGAAAGAACCAGACCCACTTTTCAAATTTTATATCGGTTCCGCTGTTTTCGTTCTGATTTTTATGGGACTCATTTACCTGGTGCCTACATTTTCGCTTTCTAAGTACGTTTTCCTTACAAGAATATTTATTAACAATACGGATAAGATTGAGAACGTTTTCAACACTCTAATTTATAGGTGGCATTTGAGCACAACGATTAGTTACGCGACGGCGATATTATTTTTGATTGCTTTACTGCCGATAGCTTGGATGCACTTCGCTTGGAACCGATATAAGGACCCACATGATGAACATGAAGGACATATACCGCATCCTCGCAATAAATTATTGTGTTTTCTATATCAAACTAGCATAAAGGTAAATATTCTTATATATTTCATATCTCATGTGATTTTTATAGTATTGAGTATTATATTATATTTTTTACACTATACTGTAGGTTGTTTGGAGTGCATTCCTCAGGACAGTGCTATACTTGGTAATAACGATAATGCTAGCAACGTGCGCTATGTTTGACATGATTGTAGGTTGACAGTATACATATATACTATGTTAAATATTAGATTATTAATTAAAGTATTCAATTGTTATATAATTTCAGTTTGAATGCAAAAATGTGAATGAGCTTGCAAGTAATAATATAACATCCAGCGTGTTGGATCCTGATGGTATGAAACTTGATTGCGTGGCTACACCTTGGGTAAGATTGTTTAGTAGGTACTTGTATGCTATAGATTCTCTATTAGCTTAACTTTCCAGAACATCAAACAATGTTTTTAATTTCATTCAACGACTATTTCTAGCAAATGACGCAAACTTGCTCCTTGGCAATTCTGACAAGCTTTCTGTTTTTGAGACTCCATTATATCCTAAAGTTAGTAATAGGCATCATAGTAGTAATATTTTATTCGTGGAATGTTTGGGTGTATCGTTCAAATTTATTTCAGGTAATTATAATCAGTCTTTTTAATTTGTTACTGTATTTGTAAGTAAATTTTAGTGGCAGGTCATTTTTATTTGCAATTTCTTTCATAGTCAGGCGAAAGATGGAATCCATATTTAGAACCAAGACTGGCTCACATTTTAAGCATAGTTTTCCTTGCCTTTTCGTTGCATCTCATAGATCGTCAGGTGAGCGTATTCAAATTGACAAGAGCATTATTTCTTCAATAATACACTGCTCGTATATATTAACTCGAGTAAAAATTTATTCAGGCAGAATATCTGAGCAGATTGGACTACTTATGGAAACGTCAATTGACCAAGGAACAAGATGAAGCATTCCATACGAGGAACGCTAATAAACTTCTACTCCGTAATATTTTACCAGAACATGTTGGTATGTTAATTTTTAAGTAATATCAAAATGCAATCAATTACGACTTTAATTATATCACGTATAAATTTTATGTAGCGGAGTTCTATTTGAACATGAACAGAACAGAAGAAAACGAGCCCTATCACGAAGCTCATAATAACGTGGCCGTCATGTTTGCTTCATTAACGGATGTATCCATTGATGGAAGTAATACTCTGGCAGATCTAAATGAGATCATATGTGAATTTGACAAATTATTATTTGAGCCATGCTATGTTTGTCGAATTGAAAAAATCAAAATTGCTGGTAAATGAATATAGAACGAAAATAAGAATTTTTAAAACGCGTTGTAAAGACATAATGGAAGAACGTTATGATCGTCTTAGGTACCACCTATATGGCAGCTTGTGGATTAGAAGCCGGTCGACGAGATTCGATGCGTAGCACAGTAAGCGAGGAAAATTTCAACGACAATGTGGTAAAAGTTATGGCTCAGTTCGCAGCCGAGATGATGGCAGTACTAGATAAATTGAAGAGGAAATCTTTTTACACATCGAAACCTTATAGGTACATATTTATATCTGTATAAATCTATATTCGTTTACCTGAATTGTTTATGAAAATAAAATATTGTTTCAGATTAAGAATTGGAATATCACATGGCGAAGTAACAGCAGGAGTAGTAGGCGCTCAAAAGCCATTGTATGATATCTGGGGTGATGCTGTGAACATGGCATCGAGAATGGATACGACAGGTGTTCCAGGAAAAATACAGGTTCGATTAAAACTAAATTTTAGCTTAAAGAAGTATATTTTTTTATTCAAAGCCATTTTTTGGATAATGATCATTTACATAGGTTACGGCAGAGACTGCAGCTGTTCTTGAACAGCAAGATGTTAAGTGTCACCTTCGAGGAGAAACGTATGTCAAACCGAAAGGATTCGTTACAACATACTTTGTTGGTATCGACGATAACCGACAACTTCAAAGAGCGGATTCTATCGAGGAGACTAGTCTGTGATCGAAACGCTCTGATCAATTACTGTGGTCATAATGTGAAAAGTGAGATATTAGGTATCTAAGTGAATATATAGAGACACAAGAGAAAAACCAAAGAAAATTTAAAAGACCAAAGAATCGAGGGAAAAGAACGCAATCAATGACTGCGTCACTATGTGGAATACCTCAACTTATTCAATCGATTACACATGTGAAGTATGTTTGCAATTATATGCCATAAGGCCGACTATTGACAAAATGATGTATGCATCATCATTACAAATCGAAGATGCTAATTTTAATAGCATTTTTTTACATAAAGAAATTGAAAATGATTTTACATAATCATTATATATGTAAAAACAACTTTATACATAATAGTATACATTTAAAATATCTTCCATTAGCGTTTTCCAATTTGTAAATTCATTTACGTGAAAGATGTTTTATGTGAAAATCTATTAACGCTATACTTTATTTCATTCGGCCATTTGAATATTCATATTGTAAGTAAGTAAAATAATTTCCAAATGGTGATTTTGGAAAACGCTATCATAAACAATGCACAACCCATTGAAAGTATGAAAGTCTTGTAATTGACGATAAAAATATTTTCAAGAGTGACTCTTTGCAAATGACAATTAGAAAGATAATCAAAAGGACAAGAATATAACATTTTATTTATATCGATGCATGCGAATGATAATGATGTTCTTTAGCTGTATGTTAAATGTACATACAATGCTCCGCATCTGATTAACAAAAAGGTAGCTAGTTTGAAATATTTATTGACATAGGTTTTTCCAGGGTCATGACAATGGGCGAATGTTTTGAAAATTGATGTACTTATAAACATATTTTCACAATGTTCACTGTAAAGCTAAAAACATTTCATGATATCAAAGTTCATAAGTTTCAAAACTCAGCCTTGAAATACCTGGACAGCTTTATGTTCTATTTCGTTTATGTCGAACACTAAATTTTCGTTTAAATACGAACATGCGATGATATCACAACCTCATTATTAATTTGTTTCCAGGCATAGTTTAAATATTTTGTGAAAATTCTTAATAAGTAATTAAACAAATCGGGATGGAATTTTCATTATATAAAGGTTATTGCTATTTAGCGACTAAGCAAAGTGATTAATAGAAATATAAAGTCGCCCCGCAAATCGCGAATCTAAACACATAAGAGATTCGTGTTTAATGAATAAGTAAAAATAATTCTTATCACGTAATATCAATGGATTTTTACAATAATGCCTACGAACTATGCCCAAAATCATTATGTTCACTTTACGAATCGTTCCAGTAGAACAGATACAGCAATTTTTTAAATATATCATTTCTTCCTTAATTTATGAACCACACATTTTATAAACTGAGCTCCCCATCCTGGTTATAAGTAGAACTATGAATTTATTTTTCTATCGACTATATTATTAGCGTGACAAACGCTGCTTTCTTTCTTTGTAAATATTTTTGTATATATTTTTTAAATATTAAAAATAACGACCAATGTGATTGAAATAAAGTATTTATTACTACATACACAAGGTGCAAACGTAATTTATAAACAAACAAACGTAAAAGAGCATTATAACAGATATCTATATATACAATCCAATAAAACTCTTAATATTTAACGCTTTGTACCTCTATTGTATTATAGTTTTCCCTTATATAAGTCTTTAATCTCGTGACATCTTACCCCGTTCTATTGTTCTTTTTTCTTCGTTTATCATTTTTTTGTAGTCATACATGTTCTTAGTTTTTTAACGCTATAGTTTTGTGCAATCTGTCGGAACGAGATCTTGAGATAAAGAATATTACCCATAGCAACAGTATAATTAGGAGATATTTTTATTAAAACGGAAATTACTAATTATCAACTATATAAAAAGTTTTTCATTTCAATACAAAAAATATTAGAGATCATGCATCTATTTTATTAAATCAATTTCTTTCATACCAACCCTTAATATTCTTACATTTTTATATAGCAATTTTTAAGATTTTTTTACGGTTATCGCGTTCGACTTTTCATTTTTGAAATCTACGAGGACAGTCTTCCACAGTAGGATTGGACTATAAATATTTATAAAATTAAATTTTAATTAACTTATAGTAACAATAGTTTTTAATAATTATTTATGAAGTTCTAATTAATAGAAAAAGTAATTCCCCCATCCATAAAAGGATTAAAAAGCATAGTAGTAATAACATACGTTTTACGTGATTCGTTAATTACATGCATGCATGTTTCATGAATTTTTCGTTTATGCTAATTAGAATAATTCGTTAATTTTTCAACAAATGGCTACGAAGATGGCTTCACATACGTAATGGCCTCGTTTTTTCGATCGGGAGTGGCGTTTATTTATCTCGATACAATTCGTGTGCAGGACTACGTGTACACCTTGACAGATGGTGACACTGACGACTATATTCATTCAGACTTGGCTTAGGGTTTATCGATTTACTCGAAGTTTTAGAGCTTCGCATAGTGAACTTGGTTTATTTCGAGCAACAACAAAAAGATCGATGCGTGTGAAGTCTTTTCACTAGAGAAATCGTTAATTTTTCGATGGTACCTGTATGAGTCATCTTGAAAACAGATCATACTTGCTTGTCATTTTGTTGACAACAGTGGAATAAGATAGACAGATAACAATTCTTTGCCATTTTTGACGTTTGAACTGTCATCGTGTCGTCTGTGATTTTCTACAAAACCTGGAGTTCTCTGATTCACGCGCCGAGAAACTGAACAGGAGAATAAGTAATCGTAATTTTTTTTATCCCGAAGGATATTACCTTCAAATCGAATCCTGTATGCCTCTAGAGTAAATTACGAAAGTGATTTTTTATTGCGAATGATTATCTTAATGCGTTAATCAATGAGGGTATAACCTCTAAGAAGGAGGTTACTATCACACATAAAGAATAATTGAAGAGTGCTTGTAGAAAACATTGTAAGTGCCAAGAAACATGTTTTTCAGGAGAGAAAAATAAGTTATGCATTAATGTAATCCAAATTCATGAAAGAGAAAAGTATATCCATAGAAAACCCTGTATGTGCCACCTCTTAATTGTAAAGAAAACTCAATGTTCCATTCATTTACATAGATGGCATGAACAAAAGCCAAAAAACAATTAATTAATGTTTATTGACACATATTTTCTTCTATAGCGGTGGCACTATGACATCATCCTCTAGCATTATTAGTAACTATTTAGAAAGGAAAATTACACTTGAATTCTATACTACAGTATTCAAAATTAGAATTATTCAATTTTGGCACCTACAGTGTTTTCTACAAGTACTGTTCAATCGTATTTTAATATATTTCTAATCTTGTTTAAGTAACATAAAAGTCAACATGGATATTGGCTTTTCGTCATACCACAATGGTGGACCCGCAAGGGAACAAGACTTTGGCAGATTATCACAGACAATTGGAACGTCAATTTTGAAGATATCTCAAAATGGTAAATATATGAACTTTATTTGTTGAAAGATATATTCAGTACTCATTTTGATTTCTGTTTGACAGTATCTTCCATGCAAAAGATGGTTAATCAATTGGGTAGCTCTACAGATTCTCAAGAGTTACGGAATCAATTGTAAGTTGTTATCAAGAAGTGTTAATCAATTGCATTCTATGAATACATATTTTATATAATGTATTTTTTAGGCATCAAATACAACATTATACGCAACAGCTGGCAAAAGATACTAGTGTGCATCTTAGAGACTTGGCTATATTGGCTAATAATTCAGGATCTACCAGTCCTGGTGAACAGAGACAGCGTAAAATGCAAAGGGAACGTTTGCAAGATGAATTTACAAGTGCATTAAATTCTTTCCAAGTATGTTTACTTTGTTATTTTACTGTGTATGTTCATTTACATTTTTAGGAAACACAATGGAGGAACATTATGATATAGCGAAGCATCATGTATTTCTAATTTGTTTTATTCAGCAAATTTCCTTAGGAAGGTGGCCTGTAGCCACATACCACATGTGGCAGTGGCACACTCCATTCGTGAAAATTTGTTTGTTAGAAATCGGTCATTATTCATTTTCATGATAGTTTTCATAATAAATAGCAAAGTATCATACAATTATATCCCAAAGGGTCTTCTAGGATTTAGATGCTCGTTACCGAGCATAACGGTTCTTGGTACTTCATAGTGCTATGACCCTGTTGCCAAGCCACTATGTAATGATCACCAACTCCTTCACCCTCGCTTGAAGGACAGGTCACATTACAGATGCATTGGAAGGGGGTGACTGCGGTTTGGTCGCCTTTAGGAATAAGTTAATTGTCATTTATTCATCACTCATAGAAACTCATACTTATAGTCACAATCTTTCGTTAGTTAGTCTTCATTGTCATCCATAGTTATTCACTTTAGTTAGTTAGCAGTTATAATTGTTTGTTGAAATACATGATTTTTAGTCTCCAACATGGAGTGTTCTTTCGAATCGTTTTATATTAGTCGGCATATCGCGCGCAAAATTCAATAAACTTCGAACGACTCACAAAGATCAATCGAGGGGAATAAGTATGTATAAATTAAATCTTTTAGGCAGTGCAAAGGCTTGCAGCCTCTAAAGAGAAGGAAATGGTTAGAAAAGCAAAAGCAAGTGCAGGTATTACTCCATTTGGAGAAAAGAAACAAGAGACATTAATAGAGTTACAAGATAGCAGAACTCAGAAGCAAATACAGCAACAGCAGTTAAAAGAGGAACAAAACTTGCGAATGTTGGAAGAACAAGAAGCAAGTATAAGACAGTTGGAGGTACATTTCTTTACTTTAATGATGTTATGAATTTTCTGAATCGATATTATAATGATTTATTTATTTTGCAGAATAATATTAGTGACATCAATCAAATTTTCAAAGATCTTGGTGCTTTAGTATATGATCAAAGAGAAGTCATTGATTCTATAGAGGCTTCTGTTGAAAGAACAGAAGTATCTGTCCATGAAGCTTCTTCACATGTAAGACAAGCAACTATGTATAAAAATAAACTGCGCAAGAAAAAATGCATACTCGTTCTTATTGGAGCAGTCGTGCTGTCTATACTAATCGGAATCATTGCTTGGCAAAGCTCTTAAAGTATTTGATGGTACAAAATGACAGTAAAAGACATAGCTGCACTGCATCTTAACTGCAAGGTACCATACTTGGTGTATTTTCTGAAAAATCTCCTGATTTAATTAAAGTCGCTTTACGAATATGAGGAAAGAGTAGTACTATCAATCAATGGAAGTAAACGTAATGGGAAGAACTTGCATCGCACTATATTGTACTAATAACATTCTTATAATTGTGATAATAAATGGTGCAAGATCTATTTTACGAATAAGATGTGCAACGGCAAGTCTAAGGCTGCCCAGTCCATTTGTACGTTTCATTACTCAATGTGTAATATTAATACATAAATATATATATAAAAAAGAAAAATATATAAATATATACGTATATACGTATATAGGTCTATTCATGATATAGTTGTGATCAATAATTTCACATTATTTTATGGATTATAATATGTGAATATAGAGATTCATTTTGAACGATGCCAGTCTGCATTTTGAAAACTGAATCTCGCGTGAATTGTATGAATCGGTAAGGAGTGAATGTATTGGTAAAATCATCATATAGTGTGCAAATTGCGAACATACTACAGAGATTGTTCTTATCTGTAAACATTAAGATTAAAAAAAAATCAATGCGGATATTATGAAACAGCAGAGTATATGAATGAAAAATCAATGTAAGCTAATTGTATTATATTTAAGAATGTTGATTTATTTTAGCCAGAATGTAATAAATCATGTAAAATGAAGTATATATATCAAATTTGAACAAAATGATTTATCATTACTGAATTTAACAATTATTAAATTATTTTAAGACAAATTTTTACTTTGTTTAATATTTGATTAATGTAATATTAAAAGTATATATTAAATCATCTTATGTATTAAAAAATTTACTTTAATCTTCAGTCTATCATTTTATACATACTACAATATGTGTAGGAATCACGATGATTCCCGCGTGCTAAGAGGAATACCGGACAAAGCTTCACGCCGCACAAATAGATAGTGTTGTTATAACGAGTTCATTAATAATGCCAATAAGATTAATAACAGAAGTTCGCAAATAGTACGCGAGTATTATAGTAGTTAGTCTTGTACAAAAGAATAATTTATAATGTGAAAAGAAATTACGGCACATATTGTTATTCATAACAAAAGGAAAAGCATGTATTGCGAATATCAAGTTTCGAAGCAGAAGAAGGAAGAACAAAGGACGTCGTTGATAGACGCAGTGCTTTTGTGAAAAAGCGTTTATTCTTGGCACCGTTCAAGCGTCTGCTTGTGCCTGCCATGCCGTGGTGCTGGTGAGTTCTGGGGAGTTGGCGCCAGCGGCAGAACGCCCCTATGTAAAAAATATTAATTGAAATAAAATTGTGTGTCATATCGTTTCATATCGAAATGTGATGCGACTCATCGATTGTGTATACATATGTACTTAATACTTACTTTACTACTTACATATACATGTATATGTATATATATATATATATGCTACCTATGTAAGTATTCACCAGTTACATTCGTGTCGTTTGACAGTTTACATCTATGTTCACACAATATGGAAGTGCATTAATTGTTTTGTTTGACATTCGCGCTCCTAAATTAAATATATCGAAATAATAAAAAAGAACACGTATCAGACAGAAATTTTAAAAATATAATGTTGAAGCACATTTTTGGTGTAACTACGATTGTATTAATATGTTTGTCAGGATCTGAGGTTAAGTCATTAACATAGAAAATAGCAAAATCTAATTGTCATAATACATAATCCCTATAAACGAATTACAGGCGCAGTATGATGATAAACGGTGCAAATGCATTTGTCCTAGTCTTCCATCCGTTATAAATACAACACAATCGTCGTCAGAACGAAAAACATATATTATAAATGTTCCACCGTCTGAATGGTAATTGAAATTCCTAATACTTAATTAAGAAGCTTAATCCCATATGTGTAACATGCATAAGTTATCAATGTCATTTGTATGTAACTTCATGTAAATTTTAATCTGCAGTAAATGTGAAAATGTTGTATTGTCAAAAGTGGGAGATCAGTTGAAAGGTAAAGAAGAAATTTTTTGTTCACGATGTGATTGTAAATATGAAAACAGGAATACTACCATTATCAAAGTAAGTCTTTTTACTATTTCTCATTTAGTAGAAAGTTTTTAAAGTAATTTGTCTTTTCAGATAGTAGTGATACTTGTTATTTGGGTTATATCTCTGTTAGTAATTTATATGTTGTTTTTGATTTGCCTGGATCCATTGTTAAATAAAAGAATTCATAAAGCTTCAACAAATATTGGCTATCATGAACACAATAATGAAGATGTAAGTTAATATGGTTTATTATATACATTAAAGTCTAAAATATCAGATGTTCTGTTTGATATGTTATGATTATTTAAACCATTTTTGTTTTAATAGGATGATTCTTCAACTGCTCCTGGAACATTTCATGCCATGGGCGAAAGAGGTAATGTTTTAAATCGTGTTGGTCATCAACAAGATAAATGGAAACGTCAAGTTCGTGAGCAGAGACGTAACATTTACGATCGGCATACTATGCTTAATTAAAGTGTACAATTCTGTTTATAGAAGAAATTAAATATAATAAATAACAATACAAGGGCTGTGACATTTATTTGATGGCATTTACAATTCTGTATGTATAATTTTTTCAGATTATCTTACATATAAATATGTTTAATTCCTTATATGAAATGATAAAAGTAAACAATTGAGCTATTTGTAAATGCTAACAAATCTGATTATGGATGCTATATTGATATTACATCAAATAACTGGTGATTTCTATATTCTTTGAGTAATGTATCAAACAGTAAAGTATTAAAGTGTGTTATTTCTATTGGTAAGTGTATATATATTTTTATGAAATATTTATTTAAAAATAAATTGAACTATTTTACAGCCTGATATTCATGAATTGTTACATAAATAATTTTAGTATATGGAACATTACTTTCCATAGCATGAGTAATACTCAATTTGTAGAAAATCAATACAATTTTGCTTGTTTAGATCAATTCACAATCATTCAAAATTTGAATATGAAATTATTTAACATTATTTGGACACTGCAGACGAGTCTTTATCACGTAATACATCTTCAAAAATGTTTTTGAGTGTATCATACAATGTTAAAACTAATGCTCCACCAGTACCTCTGAGAATATTTGACAGTGAACCTTTAAAAAAAGCACCAACACCTTCTGCCTTGGCTGTTTTGATCCAACAATCTAATGTATTTTTATACATGATTTCTCTTTTACTACGTCCTGATTGCATCATCATACGTCTTCTAACTGTATCAAAAGGGTATGACATAACTCCAGCCACTGTTGTTACTACCTGTAAATATTACATCTGAAAGTTTGAACATATCTTAAAGTAATAAAAAATGACTTACTTGCGCAATTAAAAAGGTAATATGTAGGGGAGTATTTTTTGGATCAGGAAGCATGCTTTTTGTGGTATCATAAAGTCCGAAATAAGTAGCTCTATAAATAATAATTCCTTGAACGCTTACATTAAACCCTCGATATAAACCAATAAGGCCATCTGTCCTGAAAATTTTTACTATACAATCACCCAGACCTTTGAATTCCCTTTTATCTCCTTGTCCAATATCTGCAGCCAATCTGCAAAAGTACATCATTATTACATTATCTAGAGCTACATAAAAGTAAATGTATTACCTTGTACGAGCAAAATCAAGTGGATACACAAATAAAAGAGATGTTGCTCCAGCAGCTCCACCAGAAGCCAAATTTCCAGCAAACTGTCTCCAAAATGCATCTTTTGGAACACCTTCTAAGAATATAGCTTTGAATTTGTCTTTAAATGCAAAATTTAAAGCTTGAGTTGGGAAATATCGAATTACATTAGCTAAATTTCCTCTCCAAAAACTAAGAAATCCAGTTTCTTTCGGTATACGTATAAATGCATCCATCATTCCTAATAAAATGAAAATCATGGTAAACCATAAAAATATTATTTTATTTTGTATTGAGAAACATACCTTTGTACCGATCTTCTGGTCTTATTTGCTTTGAAGTATGTTGAACTTGGAGTAATAATTTTACCCTTTCTAATGGTGCTACTGCAGTTTTTGATACAGCTGCAGATATCCCACCAGCTAAAAAATCTATTATAAATGACTTGTATGCATCCATATTACAAATTTTTTAAGACATGTCTTTAGAGATAAATTTCAGTTTACAAAGATAAAATTGGTTCAAATTAGGGATCATAATGTTAACACAATTTCATAGATCAAATGATTTTATAAGTTTATTTCGACATAAAACATATCTTCATTACATTGAAACTATTATAAATAAATATTAACTCACATATGTCATGAGCTTTTTTATAATGGTTTAGTTTGTAACTTCTATTGTTTTTTGTTTTTGTTTTTGACTTATAGCAATGGGATGGGCAAATTAATACACAGGAAATTTGGTTTTAACGTTTAATCGCTTTACATAAAATTGAATCTTCTTTTCATTAATTTAAGGCGTTAAATTGGTCATACAAATTTTGTCATCAAAGCTCTCAAACACGTTTCAAGAACTATATATGACTATCATTCTTCTTGATACAAAGAGTTTTAGATCACAGTAAATTCTAACTAAAATTGGCGCAAAATATATTAATGCATCTTTAAAGGAAAATAAGAAGTATAACTAAACATTAGGTAAAGGCATTTAAATTTCAGGGACTAGATATAGTTACTTAACATCAAACCACATTGAACAAGTGTTAAATATTAGCACTTCCAGTTCTAAAATGCTCATACCCATTAATTACATTAATACTACTGAAAGGTATGTATGGCATATTTAGAGGAATGTTCTGGCACATAGTGGCAAAGTTATATATGTATGGACAAAACTGGACCATCTTTGGTCAATATGAGATTCAAAAAGATATATTTGTATTTGTTTCTTTTTTCTCCTAAGTGCATAAAAGACTAATTAGAAATAATAAACATAGAAATTTGATACAACTTTAACTTATTTCGTCAAATAAAAATAAAAATTGTACTATGAGTTTCCAATATCCATTAAATAAAACACACATTCACTGCCTGTATAACTTAGGCATTCATTGCTCTCTATTGTATATCGTTCAAGTAATGAGATACGGATGTTGTGCGAATATATTCACAATTTATAATCTATTTTTAAAAATGTATACCATTTTTAATATATTTCCTTGTAAAATATTCATTCACAATTTATATTAATAGAAAGTGATTTGTTATCTTCAATTAACTGGCAGTGAAAGTACCGAACGTTTTATCCAACGAAATGTTACTAAAGTTAAAACTTATAATTTGACTCTAATATGCAACAGCATATTAAAATAAACGTGTATATCAAAGACTCGTTTAATACTTAATAATACGAGTATGAATGTGGTCAGGAAGTATTAAAAACTCTTGTATCATTCGATTAAGCCGCATGAACAGACTGAAAAAAAATTATAATTATAATTTCTTCTATCAGTATATTTCAAATACGATTACTTTCCATGATTAGGCATACCTTTGCAATATCCACGCCTGTTAAATTTTTAACCAAATCCGGTACACGCGTCACTATATTAAACACTTCTTCGGTTAGCTTTTCTGCTCCAATAGTTCCACTTCCACTAGAAACCATCGTTATCTTTTTGGCTTGTGACAAAGGTGCTGCAACTTCGGCAGCAACCTATGAAATGTAAAGTGTAAGAGGCGTTTACATTACTCAGTTAAAAAAATCTTTGAAATTAAGATACAAGTTCTTTTTCAATTACCTTTGGAAGAGTATCTAACATCATGTCTATCATAGCAGCACTCTTGTATTCATTCCATGCAGCTGCTTTCATTGCCATTTGTTCTGCTTCTGCTTTAGCCTTTGCATCAATGGCAAAGGCTTCTGCTTCACCACGAATTTTGATGGCTTTTGCTTCGGCTTCAGCTTCCATTATTAAACGCAGTTTATTAGCTTCAGCCATTTTTTCTAATCTGCGAATATATAATATTTATTAACACTTATTTATCAATTTTCTAAAGTCACTCAACTTACCTATATTTTTCTGCATCAGCTGGGCGTCGTACAGTTGCATCTAATTCTCGTTCGCGTCTCATCATTTCTTGTTCTTGTACTGCAATTTCTTGTCCACGTTCAACCACTTTTATTTGCATTTGTTCTTCCATAATCCTTTGCTTAGTTTTTGCAGCTTGCAATTCAAATGCCATCTCTGCTTCTGCTTTCTATAATTAAGATATAAATCAATGTGCTACTCATAGAAACAATGACAAAGATAAAAAGAAAGAACAAAAGAAAAACAAAGATAAGAAACCCTACTTTGGTTTGCACTTCAACGTCATATGCGGCTTTCTTTAATTCAAAATCACGCTGCGCTTTAGCAATCTCGGTATCATTAAGGAAACGAGCAGCCATTCTTTGTTCTTCAGCGATGGCTTCGCGAATTTGAGCATCTCTGCGAGCTTCTGCTTCACCGATTCTTGCATCACGTTTCACCTCGGCTGTTCTTGCCATACCAAGAGCTTTCAGATATCCCTATAAATGATCGATAAACATTTAATATGATATGATTAATAACATTGTATTTTCATTACGAATTTTACGTAATAACATTCATTTTAGCAATTACTTTGAATTCAACCTGAATTAAAGGCAGCATACAATAAGAATATCACACATATTTGAAACACGGAAATTTGCAAATGTGTATAGAATATATGTGCTACCATTGAAGCAAGCACTTGAGATGTGCTCTAGTTCCCTCTTATTTGAATATTAATGATCTGTACTAATATTCTTTGAACAGCAGTGCAGTAGCATTCTATGTAGTGATAAAACAAAATTTGAACGTACCTTTGCCCCCTGCAAGTAGCAAAACAAAAATGTATTCAATTTACAATGTACAAGAATTGGACTACATTAACTCATATTAATAAGAAATTACTTATATATATTGCACAATTGCATTTAAAGGGGGACTTTTCATATCAAAAAGACTTTATACATTTTAGAATATTCAATTGTTTTGTAATTTTTGCATAAACGTTGTTCCTGAATTCGTTAATAAGAATCAAATGCTGTTTAGTAGGAAGAAAAAATTAACTTACTTCTTCATCTCGAATATCTTTTAATGTATAGGACACAACAGTAATGCCCATATTGACTAGATCACTGCTTGCTACTTCAAAAACCTCCTTGCTGAATTTTTTACGGTCCTTGTATATTTCCTATTTCACAGAAAGAAAAGAAATTAAATGGAATTAATATTTATTTTCATCTAACAACTTAACTAAAAAATTTTAATGTATGTATTATACCTCTACAGTCATGCTTCCCATTATGGCCCGTTGATGTCCTTCTAATGTTACAAGTGCAATATTATGAATTTCTTCTTCAGTTTTCCCAAGAAACTGTTCACATGCTGTGGATAACATTTCCTCATTTTGGCCTTGTATTTTGACCTTTGAGCAAACACATAAACATTTGGTAAATAAATAGTCACTTATTTATGACATTTATATATAAATACTTCAATTATATTAGAGATTAATACCTGTGCAATTCCTGTTACAGATATTGGTACACCTTGACATGTATACACAGTTGGACTTTCTACTTGTAAAGTCATAGTATTCAATGAAATTCTAAAAAATACAAATTTCAATTAGAATAGAACAGTTATCAAATATTTATTACATCATTTCTTTATATACAATACAAAAACCAAAATTCAACTATATATAATTTTGAGTTTTAATTTCGTTATTCAATAAGTGTAACAACTTACTTTTGTACTTGTTGGACAATAGGCCAAACAAATACTCGACCACCAGGTACTAGTAGAGGCTTGCTGTAGCAACATCCTTAAAAATAAATTAGTGAATACAAATTTCAATGTATTATAAGATCTTTTTATATTGGTATTATTATATTATAGTATAAAATAAAATACATTTAATGAAAAAATATACAATTAAATCATATAGTAAAATAACTTAGAATTAACCAGGCAGAATTAATGGAAAATAATGAATCTATATACCACTTAATTAATTTTTCTACTTTATTACGAACTAAATTTTCCAAATCAATTAATTGACAAAGTGCTCCTCCCATGTCGGCTGGATAAGACGTACTGAAACCGAATAATTTGCAGTAGAAATCGGTTGATATAATTACCTGATACTACAAGAGCCTCGTTTGGGCCACAAGTAACGAATCCACAACTCATAGTCGCGGGTGTAAAGAAAAACAATAGTTACAGCAAGTTTAAAGGAATTGAATTTCAGTGTAATCCCTCTACAGTCAATTGACGTCGCTACGATGTCGTCATTCTGTGAGATCGTATTGAAGCTTATGCCGAGTTTACAATACACGTCATAGCTACATGCTTGCTATTAAGTTTTTATACCTAATAAAGTTCTGCATTGTATTTTAAAGTATTAATCCATTTGCATCTGTAAGCAGAATATTCCGCGCATGACGATCGTCTTCTATCACTGAGCACGGACTATTCTGCCAGCCGCGACTTTCTTTAATCACCAGTCCCGGAATATTCCTCGTATGACATCATTCGCATCTTGCTGTCAATTTGCGAGCATCTGAGCTATTTTCATTATGTTCTTAACAAATTTTATTTTTGTTATTATTATGTAAATCTTTCTAACTGCTGTTAAGAGAAAGTAATGTCAATCTAAATCCAAATTTAAAAAATAACCTAATTTTATACTTTAAAATAAAATTTAGTTGCCCGAATGAATTCTGATTATTTTGACGATTCGAATTCAAGTATAGAAATAGGATATATAGATCGAAGATAAATAGGATATAGGATCGGAGACGTATCCGTCATATTTCGTCAAATGATCACAGCGAAGTTGATCAACGCGTTAGTTTTGTAAATAGAGATTTTGTATGGAAATCTCAATATCATATGCCAATTGTACATAATTTTTCAAGCGTGAGCGTTGTAACTGTAAATACACAAGAAGTCGAAGTTAACGAAAATAATAAAACTGCCGATATACAGCTGCGCGTAATACGGGCCAACTGTCAGTTGGACGACGCTGTCTGAACACACTAACTTAAGTAAAGTCATGATGCAAATGAGTTAATAATTCGATAATTTTTATAATATAGATCAAAAAATTTGCAGCAATAAATTTAACGATATATATTATGTATAAATAATAAATTTTTCATTACATATAACTTATATCCTTTATTTCTATTTACAAATAATTTCAAAATCGTCTAAATTGTTTTTTGAATCTTTCATAATGATAATCATCAGTTGCTTTTTCTCCATTATCTTTCCTTTTACTCTTGTAATCATCTCTGGGCGCTGCAACTTTTTTTCTCTCATCAGAATCTTGTTTTGATTTCTGGAAATCTGTATCTTCTATGTTAACTAAAAAAAGTAAAAAAGAAATAAAAGTTATTATATGCTATAAAAGTTGACATATAAGTTAGATAAAATAAAAGATGAAGTGAAGATAGTGTACATCTATTGTGTTGTACAAAATTCACAGCCATATTGGTTGGGACAAATTGCGAGGGTCCATCTTTCTTTCTGTGCCTATCCCAAAGCAGTTTTAATTTAGCTTCTTCTGTAGCTTCGATATTACGGATCTTTGCTCTGAAAGGTGAATGATTTATAAATGAAAAAAAAGCATTCTTTTGTATGAAATGTGTTAAAAAGAATCAAGTGTATATTATAAAATCATATACTCTATTCCAAGATCCACTTCTGGAATACCAGATAACATTTGATTTGAAAGCATTTCTTCACTTCTGTGTGCAGAGCTTTGTCTTAAATGTTCAGGTACTGCTTGCAAAGCTGCTTCTTCTGGTGAACAATAAGAACCTTTGTCATTATTTGATCCATTTTCAGTTGTACCTTCAGTTTTGCTTTTCCTCTTTGATAATTCTTCTTCAATATATTTTACCCTAAGAAAATTAGAAATCATTAATTATGTATTTATTAAATTATATTAACATCATAAATACAATATTTACATTTCTTCATCTTCATCGCGTTTATTAGTCTCTGCATTAAATTGTGTGCCAATTCCAGTTTCATATGCATCATTTTGTTTCAATTTTGTATTCTTTAATACAGTCATATTTACCATTCCTCCAGTTTTTACGTTAAAAGGGTCAGACTGAAGAAAGAAGAATCTTTCAGAAGGAAAGAAGTTATTATATTTTATTTATTAATTTCATTAGTGTTTACCGTCATTACATCAGGTGTTACATTTTCTCCAAGGGCTAATCCAACAACATTTATACCTTTTGGTCTTTCACGAAGTTTTTGTATAGTTTTCATCTCTTCAACTTTTTCCCTAAATAGATATTATATTTATTACTAAAGTGTATAATCTACTACATTTCATGTGTTTGGATTTGTTATTTACCTAACAGAGGCTTCTTCATTTTCATTGTCATCTTCATCTGATGAAACCTGTCGTTTCCTTATCGGTTTCCTTGATTTCTTTTTGAATTCTATTTTCTTTTCTTCTGTACTAGTCATCTATTTTAAAACAAATACGTAAATAAAAAATGTATATACTTCATATTTTATTACTTTTTCTAAATATGATTTTAAACTAATGATTTATGTCTTACATTACATATGTAAACAACTATTTATATCATAAACAACAATGTTTGTAAATAAATGATGAATGCATTCAGAGAAAGATAAGAATTTACGGATTATCGTACACTGTAAAGTGACACTTTTTATCTTATAGACTTTTAGGCAGTTTGTAAAAGTACATAACATTTGTATTCCATAGGTTATAAAGATGTCAGATACGAATGTTACTAGAAAATATTCTATAGTTCCTTTTTAAGAATCCTAGTTCTTTTTCGGAAGACCTAGTTCTTTCTTAACAGAAAAATTTCCTATCTATGATGTAGCTATTCGGTTGTTTGTGCTACATAATTACATGTGAGAAATACACGTGAAAGTAGATTGTTGTCAATTAAAATTACTTTAAAGAATTCATTAAATATGAGAAACTAAATATAAATTTAAAAGTTTTTATATGTTTTAGCAACATGAAGAATAAGCCAATTCGTCATAAAGAATCAAATACATTTCAAGTATGTAGCGTAAATAATCACTTATTTTTCATCAAATATTTTTTATCCTTCTATTCTTCTATTTTAGTTTAAAACATTTACCGAAAGAGTAAATGAAATTGATGTCGATGTATTTCACCGAGTTGCACATCGAAATGAGGAGAACGATGAAGAAATCGAAACGTATTTTCATCAAACACTTCAGAAATGGAATTATCTTAACCTTACTGAAGGTTACTGCAGCTTTAAAAAGAAAGTTCGTGATATTATAACGCTTCCACAATTGGTTAATCAAAAGCAGTTTGTAGTAGATACATTGATAGAATATTTAGCAAAGAAAGATGTTTTGTTTCTACAACCAATCTTGGAGTAAGTATTAAATTAAAAGTTCTACCTATCATCAAGTTAAAGGAAAATGTGGATTAAAATAGCTTTTAGCAAGCATTATCATATAAATTTTTCATTGCAGATTAGTTGTTGCTATGTCTAAAGACCTACAAAAGGATTTTTATGAATATTTTCCTAGATTTTTAACTGTTATCATTGAGTTATTAAAAACAAAAGACATAGAACAAATAGAATACACATTCACATCATTAGCCTATTTATTTAAATTTTTATGGAAATATCTGGTTAAAAATGTAAAAACTGTGCTTGATCTGTTGCTACCATTGTTAGCAGATACACAGCCAACTTATATAAACAACTTTGCAGCTGAAAGTTTTGCATTCGTGGTACGTAAGATTAAAGATAAAGATTCTTTCTTAAAGACAATATTGCATATATTGAAAAGTAACCCAAATATAATACCAGGATGTGGTAAATTATTATTTGAAGTGATATCTGGTATACCAGGACAATTTCATTCATGCGCAGAACAAATGCTTTTATTATACTTCAATGGATTGAATAATGATTCTCTCAATCAAAGTTTAATGTTCAAATTATTGAAGGAAATTATTAACTGTATGCTACAAAGTATACATTCACAGAAATACCAGGTACTTTGGTCTGTACTTTTAAATGTCATGGACAAATCAATTGAAGAGACTAAGCAGTTTCAATCAAAAACTGGAAAAGAGAAAAGTCTGATTCTTTTGATGCAATTGATAAATATAATTGTTAATCATAGAAATGGAAAAGTGGTTATAGATCCTGTACCTCTGATTAAAAAATTGTCACATATTTTAGATACTTTTGAAAATGAGGAAAATGTGTTACGAGAAGTTATAAATGTATCAGTTGCTATTCTTTTGGCAGCCAATGTTAAATTAATGCAGGAAACATCTAGTCAAATACTACTTAAAGTTATGTCTGTGAAAAATATTCAACTATTATATGGCGCTGTTGAAAGTTTAATCCATTATTCATCATTCGAAACTTTGGTATTGCCATATATAATACGACATAGCATTTCCATTGGTTTTGATGATGATACTTTACAACTGTTTACGAAGATAGTTAATGCAAAAGTTCCTTTATGTCTCAATGGTATCAATTTAAACAAATGGACAAAATACATTTTAGATATAAGAGGTGTAAAATCTAATAGTATTAACTACTTCCAGAAAGAGTTAGAAGTTTTATTGGGTAATAGTATATCAACAAATGCATTAAAAATGTTAATTATTTTGCCACATCTGAAGCCTATACCAGCAGAATTTAAGGATATTTTAAAAAGAGGAATATTATCTTTATATAAACAGATATTAAATGATACCAATACAGAAACTGAAATGATCAAACTGTGTTTGACATTCTTAATATCTTTAGAATCCGCAATTCACATATTGGAATCAGAAACTTTGCATCAGTTTATAGAAGAGAATGATATAAAAGTATTAGATCTAATTATCAAGTATCCTGATAATAAATTCATTTTAAATGCTGTAGATTTATATGTAACATATTTTAGCACATCACAATACCGAGAAATGTATATAAATCGAACTGTGTTTGAAGACTTAAACAGCAGTATTGCAGAAAAATTGAGTTCACCGTTTAGTGAAATTCGCTTAATAGTAACTCATTTATATCTTTTATTCTCCAATATTAGTGAAGTAAAATTGTCTATTACGAATGAGAAGAAGGAAATAGGTGTTATGGAACATATGTATTTAGCAGAATGTGAACCTATATCAGTACATAGTTATCGAAGTAAATTGCTGCATTTACAAGCATTGTCATATGAAAATGAAGCAATGATAAATTTAGATTTGAAGTATTATGAACTTCCATTACGATATTTACTAGGAAATCTGTATATAAATTTTTCTTTACTTTGGGAACCTATAAATAAGATTATAGCTACTTTTGCAATCAGGGAATATGAACAGTTTTGGCCTATATTTTTAACTGAATTAAAACGTAATCACGAAATAACTGTAGACTATAAACCATTATTTGAATGTACAGTTATTTCTGCAATAGAAAATGCTATACAAAAATGCAATGACAAACCAGACTATGAAAATCATAAAATTCTTTTATGGAAATGTATGACAAATTTTTCACATTTCTGTGAGATGAAGAATAGAGATATAACAGGACTATTCATTGATTTTGTAAATTACAACTTTTTTAAGTCAAATTCTGAAGATGCAGGATGTTGCAGTATCTTAAAAGGTCAAGAATCAATTGTTTCTAATAACAACATGGAAATTGATGAAGAAAATGAAAGCGATAATGAATCTGCGGAAAATCAAGAAAATGAGAAAGGGGAAAAAGAAAAAAAGGAAGCTATTATTTCTACAGATACAAGAATGAAACAAATAGATATAGAGTCTAGACAGATAAATAAGATTGTAATAAATAAGAATTATAAAGTGAAGCTCTTACTTGCTCAACTTGAAGTATTTGAAAAGATAACAAATCCAAGAACATTATATAGGGAATCAGAGATGCAGAACATTTATTTAGACTTGCTGTCATCAAAAGTTCCTGACATTCAAAAGGGTGCTTTAAATTGTCTTCTCACTTATAAACAGAAATATTTAATACCTTATAAGGAAAATTTGCTTAGTATAATTAATGAAAGAAATATGAAAAATGAATTGACACATTTTAAAGTCGATAAAGAAAGTAATATTATACTGGAAGAACATCGCAATGATTTTATACCTATATTAATGCGTATAATTTATGCTAAAATGATTGCAAAAACAGGAATGAGAACTGGTGGTAAAGCTGGAGGTACTTTAAAACGAAAAATGATCTTACGTTTTCTATCTGGAATTCAAGAGAATGAAATGATCATATTTACCAACATGGCATTTAAGCCTTTCAAGAAATATATGCTTGAATTAGATAAAATGAATGATCAACAAATTAACTTGAAACAACTTACACAAACTATTATTAATACTGTAGATTTGAGTAATGTTATTCCACCTAAACGTTTGCAGAGTGCCACGAATTTACTTGCAATTTTGATAGAACAATTTGGTAGTAAAATGGGAAAGAAATTGTTACCCTACTTACTTGGTTTGGTAATATGCATTCTGGCAGAAGTAACTGGAATTTTACAGAAATCAGATAAAGTTCATGTTGGATTCTTACAATCTATTAAAAATGTAAGATCCACCTCCATTTCAATATTAGCAAGGTTCTTTGGTCACTTTGAAGATTATGAATGGAATAAATACGAAATGGATGCTTTGTTTAATGTAGCTGTATTTCCATGGTTAGAGAAATTACCTATAGAAGGTATTCACAGTCCTACTCCATTACTAAGGCTGTTTATGGCATGGAGCCAGAACTCACGTTTTTATCCGTTATTTATAAAATATCGCGAAGATGATAAGTCTGTTAGTTCTCTTCCTTACATAATGAAACTTTTATTGGGTTCAAAAACTGAAACACCTGTTATCAGTGCTATTGTTGAAATGATTGAGAAAATGGTAACACTACAAGACTATGGAAAGACAAATGAAAATGATATGGAAGTTGATACACCTTTTGTTCCTTTAACACCTATACTTAATAATTTATCTGAAATAAATGAAGAAGCATTATCTAATGGAGTTAACTATGGATCTACTATTCTTCTCCCACACGTGTTCAGTATTTTACAATATATTAAAAGTAAACTTGAAAAATCAACCAAGGGAATAAATAAATCAGAACTTGTGATTTTATCGCGTATTTCAGAATTCGTGAAAGATGCACATGCATGTGATATACTTCTTACTCTTACTTTACCAATATTAACTAAAAAGGCTGGAGCTGGAGAGGGAGAAGAAACGATTATTGAATTGATTACAACCACAATAAACCTTGTAAAGCAAGTGAAGGAACCAACAACGCACGTGCGTGCAGTTCTACCTTTATTAGGTGCAATATCTGCAATTCCTGCTCGTAAACTCTTGTTGGAACTCTATAAAACAATTGTGGAAAAGTCTACAAACGATTGTCATGGGATATTAATAAAAAATTATGAGTTAATAAGTGCACTTAATGCATGGGATCGCAGGTGGCTCGATCAACCAGATTTTCAAAAAAGACTGGATGCATTTTCTGAGATTAATAATGCAATAGAAAAGGATGAGATTACATTAGAGTTTGGCATTGCTATTATTTATAATTGTTATTACATTCTTAAAAATGAAGCAGATCTAGCATTAAGAGACAATGCAGGACAGTGTCTTAAGCTACTTGGTTGTAAATTGGCACAGAAACATAAAGAAAATGTAGCAGATAGACGTTATTTAATGGACAATACTATTTTACCACTTATAAGAAAAGGGATAACTAGCAAAATTGAAATCGTAAGGCTTCAATCAATAGCTTTTTTGGGACATTTGGCTATGGAATGTTCAGACGTCCATCCCGTCTTACGGGATTTATCTGTATTAACTGATAAGGCGGATCCCGAAGTAGATTTCTTCGAGAACATGCAACATTTGCAACTGCACAGAAGAGCTCGAGCATTTCTTAAATTTTGTAATATAGCAAAAACGTTGAAGAAGTCGTTCAATCCGAGAACATTAACACAGTTTGTCCTTCCTTTTGCTTCTTCATATCTATGCAATGAAGCTTTTATTCATAAAAATAGTCTTATCGATGCTGCAATAGGAACCGTTGGTACTATATGCAAACTTCTACCATGGCATCAATATGAGATTATTCTGAAACATTACTTGGAAAAGCTAAGACATTCTATAGAATTTCAGAAACAACTTGTTAGAGTCATTGTTAGCATTTTAGATTCTTTCCATTTTGATTTGTCAAAATATAAATTTGTAGAAGAATCTTCAGTACCAAAATATAACAAAGAAATTGAAAGGGATCATGGAAAGGAAATAATTTCTGACGAAAAAAAAGAAGAAGAAAGTGTTGCAAAAGGTGACGACAAAAATAATGAAAACCAAGTAGAAGAGAAATTAGATGAATCTTTAAATTTTGAAAATATAGATACTGTGGAAGAAACTGTAGGAAAAATACAAAATGAAACACAGAAAGAAGTACCTGTGATGGAAAAACAGATCATTCTTTCACAGAATGGAGCACGACGAGTCGTATTTAGTATATCCAAGGAATTGCTACCTCAACTCCATTGTTCCATTATAGCGAGAACGAGTCGCGAAAGTAGTCACAAGATTAACAAGAAAAGAATTGCAATAGATAACGAGGAAGAAGAACTAATGCGAGTTCCAATTGCTCTTGCTTTTGTTAAATTACTACAGAAATTACCTGGACATATTTTAGATACTAATTTACCAGGGTAAGTATATAGTATATACACCTCCATATAAAACTAAAAGATTATTAAAATATTATAATAAATTGTTTCAGAATCTTTATGAAGTTATGTACATTCTTGAAATCTCGTTTAGAATCTGTACGACGTGTTACTCGAGAAATATTACAAAAAATTATGATAACTCTTGGTCCGAAGTATCTTCATCATCTTTTAAGAGAAATGAATACTTTATTAACAAAAGGATTTCAAGTTCATGTCCTCGCGTTTACAGTACAATCAGTATTAGTTGCTCTGAAACCATATTTTCAGAAATTTGATATCAATGAAAATCTTCAAAGTATTTTATCTGTAAGTAATATTGTAAATACATATTAAAATCTCAATTTTGATATATCTAATATTCAAATATTCTTGTATTTTAACTAGGTATGTAAAGTAGATCTATTTGGATTAACAGCAGAAGAGAAAGAAGTAATAGGAATTGTGAAAAACGTATCAGAAGCAAAATCTACAAAAAGTTATGACATATTTCATATATTAGCACAATATATTACTGAATCATGTTTGGTGGATTTAATCTTACCATTAAAAGAAGTGCTTATAAGAAGTCATTCGCATAAAACTGTGCAGAAGGTTGTGGAATGTTTCAGAAACATAGTACTAGGTTTAGCTGATAATATTTTTATACCATTGGAACAAATGTTAATATTCCTTTATGGTGTAATTTCTGAAAGTATTCCTGAGTTTAAGCCTGAGAAGAATGATAAAGAATTAACAGAAAAGGAAGTAGAAATACTCAGTAGACAGAAACCAGATTGCTTTATCATACCTCCAGAACCAAAAAATAAAATGGGTATAAAGGCTACTTCAAAAACTTCAAAGAACACCAATGTTCACATTATCATGGAATTTGGTTTAAAACTTTTCCATATTCTGCTAAAAAGAGACAAAATATCTAATACAGAATTTAAGTCCCTGATAGATCCATTTGTACCACACATAAGTGAATGCATAAAATCTCAACATGTGAAGGTAAATTTATTATATTCTTATTGTAAATAATAATCGTGATCAATTGTTTAATATGTTGATATTATATTTTTTCAGCTAAGCACATTAGCTTTACAGTGTTTAAACTGGTTACTTAAAATGGATTTACTTTCAATACAAGAAACAATTTCTGATATTTGTTCATCTATCTTTATTATCTTGCATAAATACGCTGCAGCTGGCCTAAGTAAAGGAGATAATTTTGATTTAGTGATGGCTGGTTTTAAATGTATGTCTGTAATTGTTCGTGATGTGAAACAGTATGTAATTAGCATAGATCAGTTGAAAGCCTTGATTATGTATGCTGAACAAGATATGCACAACAGTGATAAGCAAGCAACAGCATTTGGTTTACTCAAAGCGATAATTGCTCGAAAAATGATTCTTCCTGAAATGCATATTGTTATGGAAAAAGTTGCTGCTTTAAGCATTACGTCTGAACTAGAACACGTTAGAGTACAATCTCGCTCCGTTTTTTATTCTTATCTGATGGAATATCCTCTTGGTAAACATTTACAGAAACATATAGCATTTTATTTGACGCAGGTTAGCTATGAAATGCAACCAGGTCGTCTTAGTGCTTTAGAGATGATTTACAGTATTGTTACAGGATTTCCAGTAGTAAGTACATTTAGTTTTTTCATTCTTCCTCTTTTTCAGTCGATTAAAAGAAACAAATCAAACTCATAACTTATATATCAATCATAATTTCAGAAAACTCTGGTCTTGAAGTCAGATATCATTTTTATAATGGTGGGTGTAAGATTGATAAATGATGATGATCCAACATGTCGCAAGTTGTGCGCTAAATGTATTAAGGAAATGATTACACGTATACCTTATAATAACAGAAGCAAACTTTTTGATATACTTGTAGCGTGGTTAAAAGATCTTAAGGTAAATTAATTGAAATTAAATCTTAAGAGTACATGTTTAACGTTATAAAATTACTTGATTACGTGTTATT
The DNA here is from genome assembly GCF_910591885.1 of Bombus terrestris. Taxonomy (NCBI): domain Eukaryota; kingdom Metazoa; phylum Arthropoda; class Insecta; order Hymenoptera; family Apidae; genus Bombus; species Bombus terrestris. The sequence goes on from NC_063275.1 coordinate 12,079,543, forward strand.
TTAGGTAATGCATCGAACATTGGGTGCTCAGTTATGCGGTATATTTGTAACAGTAGAAAAGGACACTTTTAAGTCTCGTTTAGATGAAATATTACCGCTTCTTTTGAAACAATTTCATGCAGATTTTAATGATAGCAATGAACCTGGTCGTTTTGTGAAGTTACATACAGAAAAGGAAATGCAATTAAAGAAAAAGCATTATATCAAAGATCCAGAGAGAATGAAAGATCATCATATGTTTCAAGTGTTGCAATTGTTACTAAAAATATCGGCAAATTGTACGGCATTTCTCAAAAGTGAAGAATATAAAAATGCTATTCGTTCATTTGCTGGTATGTTTAATGTGTTACTATATTACCTAATTCATTAGTGTTTAATATTAACAGAATTTTGTGTATTTCAGAATATAGTCAGTCCTTATTAGCACATCCTCATGCATGGGTGCGTTTAGCAGCGTCTCAACTGATCGGATTTATTTTAGCTGCTCTTGACGTTGATAAAATTATAGACCTTTTAGAAAACCCTGAAAAATGTGAAGCAGAAACCAGTTACATGTATTCCGATCCTACTACCGTTATAAAAAGTTTAAGTTTAGACCTAATTGCGCAACTACAGCCTGATATGACGTTAGAAGAATTAGCCGATCAGACTGTTAAAAATTTAATTTTTATCGCGAGAATATTAAAGTCTGTAAAACAGATTAATACTGCTACAGATCAAGTCAATGAAATGAAAGATAAAGATAAGAACCAGTTATCACTTCCTTGGCTTATTAGAAGGCTGAGAAAGGCTGTAAATATAGAAATAACCCAAGCTCCTAAGTCAATAACAGTGGTACAGTACCCATCATTATCCTTATATATACTTCCTTATAATGTTAAATAAATAATTAGAATACAAGTGATGTTTCTTTTTTCAGCGGACTGCTTTCTTTAAGTGGGTTGGCGCTGTTGTGGCTACAATACCCATGGAATATTTAAATGTGGTACTTTTCAATATTATGTCACCAATTGTGCGTGAAATATCTACTACAGAAGAACAAAATACCACTTTAAGACGATTAGCTAAAGAAGCAAGTGTGATGATTAAGAAACGATTAGATAGCGAAGAATATACTAGATTATTGAGTCGAATACAACAGAATTTGGATATTAAAAAAGCAGAAAGAAAGATGATGCGTACGCAGCAGGTAAATTTGTTACATTTTTATCTTTTCTGTGAAATAAGTGGTAAGAAATGATTAAGAGTACTAACATTTTTTTTATTACAGTTTGTAACGGATCCAGAATTAGCTGCCAAACGTAAAATTGCAAGACAGCAGAAAAAGAAAGAAGCTAAAAAAAGGAAATCTGACAGAGTGACAGGGAAGAAAAGGACGAAAAAACACGCAAGAAAAGAAGTCGATTTGGATATTATATAAATATTTTAAAAGTAATTGTTACCATAAAACATTTTGTCAAGAAAATATTTATTTGTCAGGTTGATGGTATCTTTAGAATAATTGCAAATTTAATGTATATACATATGCAATTTACGTCATACTATATCTTTTCAAATATAGATAATATGTAGATTTTATACATAAACATGTACATATGTATGAATGTCTTTAATTATTTTTTAATAATACTAAATGAACATTGATTGTATAACAAGAAAATACAGTAATTCATATTATATTAAAAAATATTAGGTTGAGTTATAAGTTCATTTTGCTATATAAATCTATTTTTGTGATAAAATCTATTTCACGAAAAACTAACTTATTTTGTTCCTAAATATTCTATAAATGTAATTTCTATAAATATCATATCTTCTATAAAAAAAATTCAGAGGGGCATATTTTTACATTCTTCAAATAATTTTTATAAAATTTTTTCACATCCATACCCTGGTGAAGATGAAGGATAAACGAATTTACTACTCAACTCAATATAATTGAAATCAGACCTTTCTACAATATATATAATTATCCTTATACACAAAGATATTCAAAATTTAATTGCTGTAATTTATTTTATAAATGTCTGATCACATTGATCAATGATTTGCATTAAAAATTTCAAAAGGCTGTTTACAGTTTTAATAATCTTTGAACATTGTTGGACATCGTAAAACCTATTTTATTTTACAGTACATAAATCTAGTTTATTTATGTATTGTAATAAGGGACTTATCCGCTCTTAACAACTTCCTCAAAGGATACATATAATTAAAAAGCTTTTTATTATCAAGTGACCGTGATCACATGAATACATTAAAAACAATGCACGTAAGTGCAAAGTTTTGTGTAATAATACAGTATCGAAGCATTGGCAAACGGGGTCTTTTTATTTCTTGAATTTTGAAATGCTTATAAGCAAGGGCTTAACTATGGTTTAGTAGTATTCGCGCTTATCGAGTAATTCACGTTATCGGCGGTAGGTCGGTATAAAAAGCTGAAACTGGAATTGAAACGTGAGAATTAACATATTAGTTGTGGGCGAAAAATTTCAACCTATCGATCTATCGTCCAGTCGTTCTTCGGGAGAACCAATTTTAGTTCGAAGGTTTTCATTGATCGCTCGAGTACCGAATCGTAAGTTCGTGTGGGACGTTGCAGGATGTTTGCCACCGTGTTGCTAGCAATAGTAACGCTGATATTATTAATTATTTATTTAGTAGTCGGACAACATACGAGAAAAACCCCACCAGGTAATCAAAGTTATTTCTTATTAATTATATCGAGTCACGTTGCTTAGTCGACATTCTACAAAATTAGTGTATGGATCATTATACACCAAATCAGTAATTTATTTCAATAATTTTAACGTAACCTTCATTTCGGATATACAATATAGTCAAGAGTTTTATCTTGTTAATATTTATAATTTTTGGTTTTTATAGTAAAATAAAATTGACGATAATAATGTGTTATGTTAAGAAGATTAAAAATATTAGATTATTATTAATCATGATAAGTTTTTATAATTTTTTATTGAGATATGAAATCATTAATTTAATTAATATTTCATCAAGATAAATGAACTAGAAGAGTTAATCTACCAATGAAGCCGTTAGCTGTGAATGTAAATCATGCGGATGTATACACTACTCGGGTTGATTGGGTCACTGAGCTGGTTTAAATTAGCGTCTTTATTGTTCATCTAATGAGACTAATCCTCTTGAGGCTTATCTATTTTGTCCGAACTAAGTTCAGAAATTGTTATTCTTTATACAAAATATGTGTTGTACTAAAATTCGCATATATACTTGAATTTAGAGTAATAAAATGATCTATAATACGTTTTTGACACTGATTATAAAATCTTCGAAATATTATTATCATAATATCGATATCTATAATATTGTTTATAATTTTTATTTAGTACATATTTATTTTATTATATAAATAAATTAGTATTATTTATTTTCAATTGCTATTCAATTCAATAGCATTTATAAAATAAAGCCCTTTGAATTTTTCATCCCTTTCTATTCTACTTAAAACTTAAATAATTATTTTTTAATGCTCTAATCTCCGTTCTTGAAATTAGTACTTTTTATAAAAGAACAAATGAATATAAAATTTAAAAAATTAATACTATAGATAATAGTATATCGTATTCTTCATATAATATATAGTATTTTTTCTTCCTCTTTTTTTTAAAGTTTCATTATTTTTTAGGGCCATTCTCGTGGCCGATTTTCGGCAATCATTTTCTAATGAAGCGTTTGATTCGTGAATTTGGGGGACAACACGAAGCATTTCTAGAACTTTCGAAACGTTATGCCAGCGATGTGATAAGCGTGACTATAGGTAATGAAAAAGTACTGATCGTTTCTGGAAGCAAACTATGTGAAACAGTACTGAAGAATGAGGAATTCGATGGACGACCTTGGAACGAATTTATCAAACTTCGAAATATGGGCAAAAAGCAAGGTATCAGAATTCAAGACTATTTTTAATAGACCAGTTGAATTAGTGTTTGAATCGGAAAAAATTGTAAACAGCAAATTTTTAGGCACAAGATGTTTTGAAAGATCATTCGAATAAAAAAAGAGCATATTTTGATGATTTTTATTCATTTGCAAGTCAACATATAGACTGATATTAATTTTATAAGTCTCATTTTGTAGATCTTCCCAATGCCTACATTTTTCAATTGAAACTCTTTTCTGTAAAATCATTATGTTTCTTTCAGTACGCGAAAAATCCGTTTTTCGACCCTTTATGCTCTCTTTAAACAATAGCGTTCGTCTTTCACGAGTTTCAAATATGTACGTTTCATTTCTAATGACCTTCTGTGACCCACTGATGACCTACCATTTTGTGCAAAAAATTGCTTTTTATGATTTTTCCTGATTCAAAATTTAATTCGTTTAATCTATAAATAAATTATAAATATTTGGTTTCACAATGTATTTAAAATTCGAATTTTCCTTTTATAATTCCTAGAATAAGTAGTAAAACATTAAATATATTATTTATCTCGTGTTATTTTCTTTTCATATAATAATAATTTTATATTTTGTTACTTTGCATAAATAATAATTCCAAAGACACTTAAAAATGATGAGTGTTCGAACTCATGTATATATATATCTATTCCAAATTACATACTGTTTACTAATGTTTCTATTTTAATACATATGCTTCATACTTCTAGTGTTCTAAATTAAGTTGTAGTTATAAAGATATTCAGAAAATAAAATTACGAATGTGATTACAATATCGATAAAAATAAAAAGCGTAAGAAGAAATATATCATCATCAAATAAATATGTAGCCGTACAAATATCTATTTTAAATGGAATGCGAAATTTAGCTACAACAATTATGCTAACAACAATTAATTTTCCATAAAGATTTATCTTTAAAAATTATTTTATTTCCAATTGTGTTAACATATATGAAAAATCGCTTGCTGAAACTTTATTTCTATTAATTTGGATAATCAACGTCCTGCTGTAACTACGTATTATAATATTTCGCAATATAGCAGATGTGCAAAATAGATGCAACTTGATTCGAATATTAGCGATATTATCGTTTCCTGTTATTGTCGATAGGCATCACAATGAACGACGGAGGAGAATGGAAGGAATTACGGAGCTGGATGTTGCGGACCATGAGGGTTTTCGGTTTTGGAAAACGCGAGATGGCGCAAATGATTAGAAAAGAATTGACCTTATTTTTGAATGAGATGAGTACAGAGGGTCCGCAGATACTAAAACCATTGATTACACCGACTGTGATAAACGTCCTTTGGTTTTTGACGACGGGAGAATCATTCAGCAGGGGCGAAAGGTACATAAATACATGTGTTCTATTGGATTTCTCTACTTTGTGTAGCATCGTTTTCACGTATTCGGTTTTCCATACGTATAAACGACTTGTTGGAATCGTTTACACGTTTGCTTAAATTTCTTTTTTTTTCTATGTAATGTAAGTTAATTATATTATTCATGGAAACATGTTTTACTTTCTTTATTTAGAATTGTTACAAAATCTTTTGAAGATTTTGAATTCAAAAGACAGAAATAGAACAGAAGAACGGAAAGAAATGATTTTATTTTATTGTTGCTTTGTAAAATTCGCTTCATTTATGAAGAATTATTATTGCTTTATATTTCTTCTTTGAAAGAAAGGACAAAAAACACGCAATAAATCATTATAGAAACGAAAGTAATGATTTACAAGAATTTAGAAGCGAGACATAAAGTAGGTCACATACTTAATATACATTCAATCCTGATTAATTGTTCTTTCCAATGCAGAATAGACTCTTTTATCAAGTTGATGGAAACTCGAGCAAAAGTCTTTGACATGATGGGCGGACTTATCTCTGCTTTCCCTTGGATTCGTTACATTGCACCCGAGTTCTCAGGATACAATCTTTTGTGTACACTGAACAAACAACTCAAGGACTTCTTAATGGTGTGTCCATGATGTAAATCAATTATGATATTACATTTATTAAATACGCTGTTTAACAATCAATCTGTTATACGTGAATGTCTTTTTTTGTACAGGAAACTATCATTGAGCATAAGAAGAAATACAAGCCTGGAAGTGAAGCAGATGTAATTGACATGTTCCTTCATGAAATGAAAAACCATGGGGAATCTAGCCCTATCTTCACTGGTGCGATCAAGTTTATAAGTTATTTCATTTATATTCATAAACACATTCATATCTTTTAATTCTATCAGAATTTCATCTACTGTAAAAAATATTAGTATTTTTCATAGAACTGAAAAATGGATAATTTTTAATTTCCCTTTGGTTCTAAGAATACTGATGTTATATACTGATAGAAATATCCACGAAAGAGAAAGTATTCTCATTAGAAATTGTCGCCTATCAAACGTATAAGTTTGTTTTCTTACATAACATATTTTTCAGATGACCAATTGGTGGTACTGTTGATTGATCTTTTCCTTGCTGGTTTTACGACCACGAGTCTAACCTTGGACTTTCTGTTATTAACTATGACGGTGTATCAGGATGTGCAGCATAAAGTACAAAAGGAAATCGACTCGGTGATATCGCGTGACAGACTTCCTGAAATGGAGGATAAAGCGAAGTAATCAAATTTCCTGTTAAATGTTCGAACTTATCTATGTAAAAATGTGGATTTAGCTGAAATCACTAATTCCTTTAATTTTTTGTTGAATCTTCTATCTTATGTTTCTTGTACAATTTTTGTCGTAATTCCTGCGTAGAAGAGTAAAAGTTGAATGTTCGATGAAGAGATTAGAGTAATGGAGTATGCGAGAAAAATGAAATTTTTTACTGTTATAGGCTTCCATATGTGGAGGCTGTAATAAGCGAAGTGCAACGAATGTGGCCAGTATTCCCTATAATTGGGCCGCGACGAGTTCTGCACGATACGATTCTTGACAAGTACACGGTACCAAGGGATACCACCATTTTAGTCAATATGTACTCCATCAATAAGGATCCTAATATCTATCCAGAGCCAGACAAGTTCATGCCTGAAAGGTTTATTAAAAACGACGTCTTCGAGCCAGATACATATTCTCTGCAATTTGGAAAAGGTATAAAATAGATTAGAACTTGCAAAATGTATTTTACAAATATTCAAAAATCTTCTACCATCGTAGAATTGTAAAAATTTCTTAAAATATGTAGTCCACATCAATTTATCGTCATTTTATCACGGTACATAACAACGTAAATGAGATAATAGCGCTGTTCATTCATGTTTCCGGATGTCTCTATAAAAGTTAGGAATATCTTTCACGAAGTTAATTAATGCAGTTATTATGAGCTAAACGAAACAGTGACACAAAAAGCTGGTTTCATTATGATCATTAAAAAGATGATTTTATTTATCGATACTTTCTATAGTCTTATGCGTTTGTCTCCAGGAAGAAGACGATGTCCAGGCGAGGTACTGGCGAAGTCCGCACTATTCATTTTGTTTACAGGCATAATGCAGAATTATAATCTACGTCCAGTTCCCGGCAAAGGACCAAATTCTGTAGAAATTATATATGGCCTGACATCGTCCCCAAAGCCTTATGAGGTACTCGTGACGCCACGATAATAATACTTGCAGTCCTCGTTCTTGATATATGTATAATTTTTTGCTAAATTTCTTACACTTATAACTTCCATGTATCACGTGATTAACAGGAAGTACGTTTATTCCTACAGAAAATTTCTATGTGATAATGTTCATGGTAAATGAAAAAAATGCTAATTAATCAGTATGAAGAATAAAACAATAAAGACAAGATAAAATATATTGTTCTGTACATTTGTTTTAGTATCCAAGCTGGATATACCTATTTTTATTTGTTCGATTTATTGTTTTAATGATAAAGATGTTGCCGATGTACGTTAAATGTGACGTTTCTCTGTTTTGAAGTAGCTCCACCCGTAGATAGAAGCTCGGTTTGTTTGACTTCAACAAATTTTTCTCTTGAATATTGTTTATTGTTTCTACCGCGTGAAAGTCGCTTTACGCGTCGTTTTACGTGTTCGACGAAATCAGTTCGTTTCGCAGAAGTCCAAATGTACCTTCGCTCGCACGCCACGTGGCGATTCGATCCTTTTATATTAGGTTTCAACATGCCTGTCAAATATTTCCTTGTCACTGGGAAATAGATTCTGTAAAGCTAATAAAAATTATGTAGTTTGTATTTAAATATTGAAGATGATTCTTTTTCTTCTCAAAATTTTTTTATTATATATTTGAAGTAATTAAGAAATCATACACTCGGAGATATTACTTAATAAATAGAATAAAAACATTTCTCTATTAAATAATATAAAGCACATTTCTCGACTCTGGTGTTTAATGAATTATCTTGAATCGCCATCGTCTAAGCGTATCCTAATTGTTATGTACAGAATAGCAATTTATTCTTAGAAGACTATTCACAATTTTCAGTTATATAATTTCCAGTTTTCATATTTGTATTCAATAAAATTATTAAAACATATAGGTCATATTACACTTAACATTTTATTCTAATTATCTATAATATTTACATTGTAGAGCAGTTTATAACGTCGGATCTCGCCGTAAGCTTGAGGTAATAAGATTTCGGTGATATAGTGAAACCATCGTATCCATTTGGATCGGGTTCGCCGTGCTCTGGTGAAATTTCAATGTCGAAGTAATGTATAACGTAGGCGAAGAATAAGAATAAGGATGTCCGGGCTAGCATTTCACCCGGACAACGTCTTTTACCTAAAAGGCAGAACGACATCATTAATTCTAGAACATTTTACCTCAGAATATGCAAAGACTTCAAATATTTACATCTACAACACTATCCATTGAATTTCTATTTAAATGACGACTATTTAGCTTAACTTAAAAAATTTGATTTTATCTGATGAATTATTTCCGGATTAATGAGCTGTGTGTATACAGGTGTATGTATACATAATGAGATTCGAAAATGTTTCAAGTGAAAAGAAACGAATCAAATTTGTCAAGATGAAATTCCAGTTCTTACAGAATATTTTATACAAATTTTATAGTGAGAAAGATTTGTGTATGGAGACTGACCTAAACCAAATGGTATACTAGCATTATTTTGACAGAATCGGCCATTTGCGTCGAGAAATCGCTGTGGTCGAAACTCTTCTGGATGATCCCAATAAGCTGGATCATTTAGCGCACTATGGAAATCCAGGAGAATTATAGTATCCTAAAATAACATAATAAAAAATACATAGACTGATGTTTTTATTCGGGATATTTATATTTGTAATACTTGCTTTAGGTATACTATATCCGCCGAAAGTTACGTCCTTCATAGTCTTGTGAGGTACTCCAAGTGGCGCCAAGATCAAATATCTCTGTACCTATCGTAATAATGATCTATTTATATAATTCAAAAGAAAAAAGTGCAATGGATCAGTAGCTATGATAATAAAAAGCGCGGAGTCTTATGGTTATAGTATAATTTATTCCAGTTATCAATTACTTCCGCAAGAAACGATTCCATCATAGGTAGCGATGAATAATCTTCTAAAGTAGGGGATCTTAATCTGCCTACGACTGTATCTAGTTCTTCCTGGAGTATCTTAATCCATTCAGAGTTTAAAGATAAAAATAGGAAAGTGGTCGCTAAAGTATCTGTCGTAGTCTTCGAACCGGCTAAAAAGAGGTCCAGGCATAGGACCAATAAATTTTCCCCTTTTAAACAATTAAATTATTGTTTAGTAACAAATGGGCTATCATATTTTAATCGTATAAATAAAAGGAGATACTCACGATCAAAAATGGAATCATCTTGTTCAGTATTTTTTGAAGAAATCTCTAAAAGAAAAGCATCAATTAAATCCTGCGGTTGATTTCCAGGCAGTCGTCTTTCATGGATATTAATCTCCTCGTCTAAGAAATTCCAAAGCTTATGAAGTATTCTCATTAAATCATTGTAACCAGATAATTCTGGTATAATGAAGCGTAGAAATGGCATTTGCGAAACAATGCCACCCATTGTGTCCATCAATCTACGAGAAGAAGCATATGAATACACTCGTGTAAGTATGCAAATTTATATTTACATTCGTATAACATACACCTTATGCACTCTTAACTACGATGTGATGATATTAAAAAAAAATCTGTTTCAAATTACCTGAAGGCATCGTGAACAGTCTCGAGAATTTCTACTAATTTCTCGTTTTCATAATCAAATCTGTGTCCAGCGAACATAAACCAAAGAGAATTCAAAACTGCAATATCGAAAGCTGTATGCATTAGTACTGGACCTTTGGCACTGGCACGAAGAAGATAATTCACAAGATTGTCAGCTTCGACAATCAGCTGTTGCTCCATAATTGCTTGACCTAGGCCAAAGGTCCTGAGGTGGCGCATCGTGAAACGGCGACACTGAGACCACTGTGGTCCTTCCGTGAATAAAATTCCTATCAAAATATATTAATGAGAATATGTTAAATTTGAAGCGAATATTCTAAATATAACTAAAGTAATCTAATTGTGAATTAAAAAAAAAAACTAACATTACCTACCCTTCCTTTTTCCAAACGCACGGACTCTGAAGAAGAATCCATCCGGTCTTCCATTGAATTCTTCTTGAAGAAGAACTTTTTTTACCAGATCGTACGTCGAAATCACAACGGCTTTCTGATTCCCTAATTTCAAACCCAGAATCGGCCCGTAGGTTTTCGTCAGGTCTTGAAGAGCCAAGTAACTGTATTTGCGTTTCAGTTTCAATCTTCGAAACGTGAAGAAGCAACCGATCACTGGCAGCCATTTTGGGCCTATCCGAATATTGAATAAAATGCAAATATTAAAGAAACTGACGAAGTATTTTAATTTATTAGACTAACTAAATAAGTTTAAGCAATTGTTATTACTCTCATAAAATATGTCTTAGATTTTATAAAAAAGATTAAAGTTAGAAATTAATATGTTTGCTATTAATTACACATTGATTGTTCACTGACCAGGAGGAAAGTTGTGCGGTTTGATGCAATCATAAACGCCAAACATAAAAAGGAGTATAAGGAGAAGAGAGATGGTCGCGTAGAGCATCTTGAAATGCACTGATACTTCAGCTCAGGACTTCAAATGCGGCTACTATACCAAGCATATATACGTATTGTAACAAAAACGATTCTAGTGGCACTCTGTGATATTATCGGCGTGACATCCATGGCCTCTGACAAAAATATCTTTTTGTCTGAGACATTCTTTTCATGGTGTTCTTCTCACTCTGTACTCCGTTTGAAAAAATGTTATCTGTTTCTTTTCTTCCTTTTTTTAGACTATGATACAACAAAAACCCAACGCGAGATAGATCGCTTAGTTGAACTTAACAATCATCGTCCTTTATGTAATATCGTAGAAGAAATTCTTCGGCGAAAGTCTCCACGCTTTCGATCATAAGAAAAGTACTGTGAATTGTTTATTTAAGAAGAGCAACGATTTCAAATTTGAAACGCTATTTTTGAAAAGATTAAAGAAGAATGAAAATTTTATTTCGGTATATCTGTGAATTTGGTGGTTGTTAATGGTCTGTGGTTTCTACTTGTCTATTTATAAGCAGTTTACTTATGAAGAATGCTTGGTATATTGAATACACGAGGTTAAATTCCTCTCGAAATGAAAGAGAATAACCACAAATATATAGCGGCACATGAGTCAGAGGATAATTCAAATCATGTTGTTGTTTACCTCGGAGTATCAAGATCGTTAGATTACAAGTAATGTAAGAACAAATAAACTCCGGGCAAAACAATGTCGCCGCTACATCCAACCGTCGCATGAAGATGAATTTGAATTTTTCGACTCTTCCCCGACCAGTATAAATAAACGGATGCGATCGCGAGTGACAGTATATAGCGAGATATAGCGAGTACATAGTGAGTTCATATACAGTACATATCGAGTATCTAACAGCATCTAGAGTATCTTCGAGTATCTAACGAACGTCTATCAAATCATGCGACGAGCATTTACGTGTATTTATTCCACGATTTTATTTTGCGATTTATACTTCGTACTAACGACTAATGTCTACATTTGTATATTAATTTATTGTCTTAAATATATTCGACGGTTACAACAACAAGTAATCTCGTCATTAATCCTCACGACCTACGTCCTCTTCACACAAACATCTACAAATAGAAAAAATGTTATTTCTCTTTTTACCTTTCAAATACGATTCCTGAAAAAAATTATGGATAATTAAAATAATAATTGTTCCATTGGCTTATATTCAGCTTACTAAGGTCAATGAAACATACTGAAATAAAAAGAACCGACTACCTCTTTATTTTCATTATAACTTACAAAAAAGAGGAACTGTACTTTCGAAGTAGCTACTGAATTATTTCCTAGTTAAATAAACTAATTGAAGTTAACCGATCCAACAGGTTCTACATTTCTGTCAGTTGCAATTTATGGTTACCTACTAATTATATCATATCCGCTGTATTTGAAATGTCATGTTGTTGTTGACCTTCCGTAACATGAAGTGGCAGTAACACGAAACTTTCTTATACACCCACGATCTCGAATAATTCTGTTGGAAAGTTTTGGAAAGTAACTTTAACCTACAACCTTTTTCTAAATCAAAGATCAAAATTTGATCATCAAAAATATTGTAATCAAAAATAGTGCTATATAAAATGATCAATGATGTTTCTCTTATATTTAATCATTTGATACATTACTAATAAATAATAATAATATATTATATTATAGGAATATATTCATTGCTTCACATGTGATTATTTAATATGGCGCTTAATTGGATTTTATGATCATGCAAGATGTTATATCGTAATTTTCTTTCTAGACAATCGTTTACACATTGATATACCTACACGTGTCGAGTATGTATTTTAAAACAAACATAAGTCGACGTCGTGCGTTTGGACACGTATGTTTTATGAGCAATGTTTGCAGATACACGTCGATGAAGTAGTAGCAATAAACATTTTTTTTTAACTTTTCCATAAATGTTTTCAATTTTCATTCATTCGCTTTTTTTGGAAAAAATAATAATATAATAAGTTTTATGTATTTACGAATGTAGACTTAATCTTTATATATAGAAATACTTTCCTTATTACCGCTTTCTAATAGAGTAAAACGTTGTACAGTTGCTAGGAAAAATCACTTACGGCCACTTTTGGTTTCGCCGTCATTAAATTCACGTCAATCCTAACCAATCGTAATTTAAGCTAGAAATTACTCGAAGGCGGCGCTAATGGATCATTGTTCATGCGCGCGAAACTTACTTAATACGTCCTAATTCCTCGTTGCTCTCGTAAACTCGTAAAATTGCTTACTATATTGCATTGTATTGAACATTGAGCATATTGGGCATTGTATTGTGGTTGGTATTGAACTCGCAAGATTTCCATTTAACCATAAAATCACATTGAGAAACGTAGAAAAGAATATATTCTTAAGGAAATAACCTTGGACACTTAATCGTTTCATCTGAAAGAGATTCTAAATATGTATGTATTGACTTCTTCCGAAAGATTCGTTTCGTTTTTATTATAAATTCCTAGCAAATAATATTATTGCTGTTAGTTGGAAAATTAATAGGAAACATAAAAAAATTCATTAATAAAACAGGTTCATTTTTTCAGTAAAACAATATTAAATCTCATATATACATACCAAGATATATACATATCTTTATCTGTCTCATTCACCAAGTATAATATAGTCCCATTATTATGTATTTGTCATAATCTTTACAAAACTTATTCCAAATACATAGGCCAAGGATGAAATACTCTAGGAGAGCCTATAGAAACTATTTAAAAGAATTCATTACTAAAAAGGTCAACAGTTTTTTAAGAAAAGCTCGTGAAACTACAAACGGTGAAAAATCTAATTCTAGTTAAATCTTTCCTAATTCTTAATCATTCCAAACCAAACAGCATTAAAAAGTTTCTTACATGTAAGTTGAAGTAAATAATACGAAATATTTTAGGTTCACAGAAATTCTTCGGTAAATGTTTCTAATCAAATATATTATTTCCTAACAAAATCTCACCTAGTTCATCGAACCTATAAACATCAAGGAGATAAAAGGTTGTCGCAAATTGTAACGAAACGAACGAGAGAAAGAGGCCCGGAGGAAAGTGGAAATCATCGGCCGGCTGAAGAGATCGATTAGAAAATATACGCGTACGACATTTCTCCAATTCTATTTTCTTCCCCGAGCGAAACACATTGGATGAAAAGTCTGACCCTGCCGTATAGTTGGATTAAAGCAAAAGTTTCTCTCGTCGTGCATTGAGGCCGATTCCACTGCGCAATGTACACATTCATACAACCTATTAAGCCGAGTTTATACTTGATGAACAGATACGAACAAACATAAACGACATCAATGAATCAACGTGATAAGCATCAACAAACATGATTGGTTAGTAGATGACACACCAAGTGTGATTTAAATTGCGATGAAGCTTCCACTAGTCACAGGTTAGGTTAGGCTGTGGACTTTATCAATTAACAAGGGAGTTCTAAAAAACCTTGAGTATACAGTTGCTTACGAAAGTATTTGAATATTTATAGAAACCTTCTTTTGTTATGCGAAACGATTCTGAAATTGATGAAAGTGAAGAAACGCGACTATTATGATTATATTGATACATTTTAAACAAATCTGAAACTAATACATAGAAGTTACAAGACATTTTCTCTTGCGGGTACTTATATATTTCATAGAGATCATAAAAGTGTTTAAACAATGAATTATCTATTATGTTAATAATCTTTAATATTTAATGGGAGCATGTTTAACACCTGTTACATGTATAAGATGGTTATTCATGTATATGTACTAATTTTTTACTGTTTGCAATAAAAGACTTGTAACTTTTATATGCATTTTTAGATCGATTTCATATTTTATCAAATATAATCAAAATAGTCGGGTCTCCTATTGCCTATGAAATTTTAAATGAATGAAATTTTCAAGTGTTTGTTTATTGTAATGATATTGGATTACTTCTCAAAGTTGGCTTGAAGAACTGGTGGGCATAGCGATGTCTTCTTAAAGAAGGAAAATCCAATCAACCAATTATTGTGGAGCTTCTGTACTGGTTTGCGTTCATTCGTCAGGTGCAGACCCGGCTTTATAAAGCAGTTGGATAACTCAAAGAGAATACAGTATACTATAGAGGCAGGAATTAATTTATGTCGCTGAGTACATGTGAGCCGTACCACTCTCATATGTGTGGGTGCACGGATACTTTCTCTACGGTCGAGGTCTCCCATATACAACCCGACACGACTTCCTTCCATACAGATTCGAACTTTCTCCGGTTTTGCAGTAGCAGCGGCGGCTACAACCGCGTGGCCATGTTGCGTCATGTCGAGTGGATCCTCGGATGACGAAGCGAAACAGTAATGCGATGGTGTTAATGAAATATGTATTAACAAACTATACTGGTAATACCGGCGTATTAGTGTAGATTACGATTTGGATGTAGAATATTTGAAAAAGTAGCGAGAAGAAATACTATAAGAAAATATTGAAGTCATGTTTGTCGACGATTCGTGTAGTAAATATTTACTTAGTCCTTGCTTTTGCAGTATGTTTTAATCTTGAGTAGGTTCTGGAATTTATATATTATTTAGTTAACGTGGAGCAATGCCATGTGAAAATTTGTAATAATAGGAAGTTTTTCTTTATTAGGCTTTTCTTTCTTTGCTACGTAGACTTACTATAATTTTCTATAATCTTCGTTCGTAATACGTCTAAAAAATATGTGTGATAATCAGGTGAAATAATAACAAAATTGTCTTAACAAAATATTAATCAACTTTATTTGTAACGGCATCGGTTAACAAAAGTAACAATAACATTGTATAAAAAGGGGGAGTAGAAAATATACATACATAAAGACAGAACGCGTTAGGGTCAGGGCCGTGTCAGTCGATTAATCTTTCGAAAACTTAACTCTCTACAACTTATTATATGACTAAGATAATATATACAGCGGCTTATGTTACAATACTCTTGAATAGGTTTTTATACAAGCTATAGATTTTTATACTGTTCGATCAGTGATTGGTAAACCCAAAGTTGGCTGTCTGACCGCTTTGATTTTTCGATGCTGGTGGTGGCACCAGGTCCTGACTGATCGAGGGAGCTTCAGTCTTCGAAGATCTATCCCATCTAACCTTATTCTCGTCGATTCGATGTTGCTGTTGTTGAGCCTGAGCGTTCTGCTTTGAAGCAGCATCAGAACTATAAGGAACTATCTGAGAACTTTGAGTCTCTGTATCTTTTCGGTCTTCCCAACCATGGTGATGGGGATGGTGGTCATCCACAGGGAACCATTCCGATATCCAAACTGGTTTCCAAATCTTCTTCCATGCTGGAACCCAAATTTCCTTCCAAGCTGGTACCCAAATCTGTTTCCAAGCCTCTTTCCAGGCTAATTTCTTATCAGGTATCCACTCAAGTTTCTTATCAGCCTTCCAAATCTGTTTCCAAGCCTCTTTCCATTCCAGCTTTTTATCAGGCACCCAAACAAGTTTCTTGGATGGTTTCCAAATCTGCTTCCATTCTTCCTTCCAGATAAGCTTCTTGTCATCCACCCAAATTTGCTTTTTGGCCGGCTTCCAGATTTGCTTCCAGGCTTCCACCCACTCCAGTTTTTTGTCCGGTACCCAGATCTGTTTTTTCGCTGGTTTCCAATACTTTTTCCATAGTGGTTTCCATATCAGTTTCTTCTTCCACAGATCGTGACTAGTGTACTGCCATCCATGGTTATCGGTGCCGTGGAAGTGCTCACCAGGAATGCCGATTTTCACCCATTCAGGGATCCAGATTTTTTTCCAGGCTGGTACCTGAATCTCCTTCCACGCTGGTACTTGAATCTCCTTCCAAACCGGTTTCCAGATCTTTTTCCACGCGGGTACCTGAATTTCCTTCCAGGCTGGCACCTTTATAGGTTTCCAAACGGGTTTCCAAATCTTTTTCCAGGCTGGTACCTGAATGTCCTTCCACACTGGGACCTGTATCTCCTTCCACACGGGCTTCCAAATCTTTTTCCAAGCTGGCACCTGAATGTCTTTCCATACTGCCTTCTGTGTTGGTACCCACACGGGTTTCCAAATTTTCTTCCACGCGGGCTTCCATATTTGTTTCTTTGCTGGTTTCCAGATTTTCTTCCATCCTGGCTTCCAAATCAGTTTCTTCTTCCAATAGCCATGATCGTGGTGATGATGGTGATGATCGTCATGGTGTTCTTCGAGCGCTCCGTTGCCTCCATCGCCACCAGAATAACCAAAACCACCACCAACGTCACCTCCACTGGAATGGCCAAAACTACCGCCAATGTCACCTCCAGAATGACCAAAACCACCGCCAATGTCACCACCGCCAATGTCACCACCGCCAGAGTGACCAAAGCCACCTCCTCCAGAATGGCCGAAACCATCTCCTGCATCACTGCCGTGAACGCTAAGGTCTCCACCGTGACCACCTAGATCTCCGCCATAACCGGTAGCTAAACCGCCACCATGGCCCCCCAAATCATCACCCCATCTCTTCTGTGCCGCTGTGCCATATCTATGTTCAAAAGTTATTTAAACAACTATAATAATTTTAAAATACTTTTTGATGCAATTTAAATTTACTAGTAAACTTACTATAGTATTACTATGACATTTACTACAGTATTTGAATTGTTTAAAATATTTTAAAAATATTTTAAATTGTTAAAAATATTTTTATTCTGAAAGATCATAGAAATAGTATATAGTAAGAATGATTTTAATGAAATTCTATTTATGTTTTTAGTAAAAATAATAAAATGTACACTTACGGAATTTGTTGCTGAGACTTCTGTTCTTGCAGTTGATTCTGATCCACTGCCTTGCTCGCCACAAGTGCGGCTTGCAGTAGCACTACTAGTGCAGCCTGTGAACAACGTAATTGCAGATATTACAGAATTTCTCTATAAGTAACATGCTAGCAAATGTCACTATCTAACGCCGTCTGCCTTAACTATTTTTGAGTTCCACATATAATCACGTTTAAATCTTGACAAGAAAACTGAAACATACAATAGAAGACACGGAGAAATTTCGATTTTTTCATGGTAATATTCTAGTCATGACTTTTAACCGCTGTTCGTTTATGGTACATCACTTTCGAAACTCGTTGCTGATCGATAATCAAGTAACACGTTTGTCGACAAATAGTGACTGTCGCCCTACAGTTCCGGTTCTGTCCATCGTTGTTCTCTAATTGTTATACATCGTTGAGGAGGAATACTATGAGCATTGAAGAAAACAGAATCGTTTAAAATTATAATAAATAATTGAAATATCTAGTTCAATGTTTCTGCAACATTAAATATTTTAAAACTTAAATTATATTATCAGATATTATTTTCTAGATTTATAATTATTCATGAAGGGTATGCACATTTTACTTATATTTTATTATATTATGTCTGGACAACAAAATGATTAAAAACGATCTACATAGTACCATATAAATTAACCATAGATTCTATTTTTCAGATAAATAACCTGGAGCGTCTAACGTTGGCCCAATCGTTAAATGGTAATCAGCATTACTTTACCAGAAACTTCAAGTACGATGATCTTAATAGTCAAGTCGATCACCATTCTTCAATCATGACACTCGCTACTTACTCCAGATATGACGAATCTCAAAGACATCACCGATTATTTCGCTTGCACCCTTGCTACGATGAAGTCGTTCGAGTACATCCACCTTACTCAGATGAGATAGTTAAAAGATTCACGATTTGTGGATAAGATCGAGAAACTTAATCGAAACAAATATTTTGAAAGTAAAACTAACCACGCATCCCGGGCGAATCCTCATATTTTTTGCAATGCCGCCCGTCGGGCTCGGGCCGCGTACTCTTGTTCCCTAAGTGCAGGAAAACGTAAGTTACTTCGTCCAATCAGCGGAACGCCGTAGTTATATAGGCGCGTATTCTCCCCCAGTGCTATCGTCGGAAGGTGACTCGTGGACATGGTGCGCCTGGGCCAGGTGCTGAAGGTGGTGGTAAAATCGTCCTGGTGGAGGAGGCAGTCCACATAGTCAGAGGAAATCGAGACGCGATGGTGGTGGGCTCCGAGGGGAGGACGTTACGGAAAGCCCATAACTTGACTACCTAGCGATGGAACCGATTTTATTCTTTTCTGTTGGCTGACCACAGTTTGTTACATGAAAGTACTATCATGTTCTTGTAAGGTTTTCCTTTTTTGTGGATCTATATTTACAATATTTCAAATTTCAATGCTATTTCCTTCCTTAAACTAAGTAGTCGTTTTGGAGATAATCAGGGCATGAAGAAAATGTAATTTATATATTATATTATGTATTATGTAGAACTTGAGATAATGGAATTAATAGAATGAATTGTTCTTTTGAGTAAGAGTTTCTTTATTTTGAATATTGTATTTATTAATCAATTAAATTATATATATCATATATCATTCCCATTTAGCATGTCGCAAATATTTAAAATTTCCAATTTCTCTTTGATGAAAATATATTTACCACATAATTTAATATAATTTAATTTAATTAAATATATTTCATTCAATATAAAGATACTGGCTATATTATTTAGGAAAATTAATATGACAGAAAATGTCGTTATATATGTCACACAAATTTTTCTAGAATATTGATACTATATTGTACATGATATGTATTTTACTCATATAACTATTTACAAAATTCAAAAGGAATCTCCACAACTGATTTCACTACAAAATCTGTTCTACCTATCTTCTGCTCCTCATAATTGATATTGTATATTCTATAATTAGTAACCTATTCCATATTTCATAGTAACGCTAACAAAAAGTATCCATAAAATAATTTGTAGAGCTCAGAAGGGACTTAATCCCATCGCTACGTTCGCTCTCCTTCTTCCTTGCCGGAGTCCACCTCCCACGACCAGACTGGCGATCTTACTTTATACTATACCACGATGGGCTATCGTTCCGGAGAAAGTGATCGGGAACGCGATCCGGTCGGGCGAGCCTGACGGTTTCGTTCTCTTGGTATTTACGCGGCTCTGTCCAGCGAAGGCGAAGTTCACGGGTAAGCAAGGTTATGTAGCAAGGTTATACCTGGTGTTCCAGATTACCTGAGAAGGGAAAAGTGGTGGCAAAAAGAGATCGATCGGCGCCACGTGTGTTTCATGTAAATCTTTTCTCTTCGTATAATCGAATCGATTTCGGGATATCCAACCGTTTCACGTCCACTGCTGGTTTCTCTTCTGGAAGGCCCCACGGCTGGACCAGCATCATTTTTCCTTTCACATATCCTGTCATCGTTGATAAGCGCCGGAAGGCGTACGATCGACGTCACATCAAATTTTGCCATTTGATTCAGTGATTGAGAAGCATACATTAAAGTAGGAAAAAGTTTCTTCATCTGTAAAAGATTAAAAGGAATTGGATTTTTAAGAGCTGAAGGAAAAGGTGTTGCGAATAATGGAAATGTAGAAATAGAAATTTGTATTATAAATTATAGAATCTCTAGTTATATTCCTTAATCCGTAATTTCTTTAATAAGGAAAAGTACATATTCATAAAAATGTCGTATAGAAAATCGCGGAACTAATTGTTGCTGCTAGGCACAATCGTAGTTTCGCCTTTACATCGAGTGAAAATAAATTTCCTGATGCGTTCTTATTCATTAATGATTTCTAATGCGTTCTGTTTCATTAATTACGCATACGGTTTGGGTAGAACAACTCCCGAATGAGTTACTACCCGTTCAGTTATTCAACAGTCACGAGTCAAACAGAAATCTCTTATTTAATTAATTATTTAATTAATTAGCAATCTCTTATTTAATTTAATATCTCGTCTCAAGGTCATTGATTGAAATATGTCTAATACAATTTTGCTCCTTGGAAGAGGGACTCACATTCCTATATGTTACATACTTTCGCAAGATTTAATTGTCTGAAACGAAACAACGGACGCGGATTATGGTGACGTTGCGTTTTATTTGAAAAGCTCATAATCACAGACGGCTGCATCAGTGAAAGTTCAAGCTAAAGTGGGAAAAAATATTACAGTGCAAAAGGTACGACTCCTGTTACCTCTTTGAAATTTTAACCATCAGTAATCGCGAAATATATGTCAACATTCCAAATTTAATAGAATACATGTAATTTAGAAGAATAATAGCACAAATGAGGTTGTCAGAGAAACAAAAGTGGACGATGAAGGTAGGAAACGAAATAAGTTATGAGAAAGCATACTCAATAAAAATGATATAAAAGTATTTCTTTCACTTTAATGATAATTTCTTTTACTTTAGTTCCATCTTCAGGTGACGCACTTTGATCATCACAAATGATGCAAAATCTGAAATATGGTAAGAATAAGTGAATGATAATAAATAATAATAAATGTCATAAAGTAGATATTTCTAATTAGACAATGAAATCTTTATTTTATTTAATCTAGGTATCAGAGGCTTGAAGTGGATATCGATTGCATCGAACGTATTCCAAAGTTATTTTGTATGTTAATATGTTGTACTATACCACTGGGTTTGCGAGCCAAGCTGGAAGTGATAACTGTCTAACTTCGCGCGAAATACGCAACGACAGGTACACGTATTCGCAGGATGAAAGTGAATTCTTTATTCTACGAAGCCAAACACTTGAAAGCAAACGAAACTGCTAGGATATGTTCCAACTATTCCGGTTCGTAAATCATTTGGTCGCGCGGTTGCTCCAGATTTTCAAACCCGTGCGCGAGAACAATCCAGACCGACGTTTCACCATTCCTCCGCGTCTGCGATATTAGTTTCCTCTTGATACTGGCATTTTCTTTTGACCCTAAGAAAAAGGTCCAACCTGAAACGTTCAAAGCTGAAAGCCATCATTCTTAGAATTTCTTATTAAGTTCTAACTTTCAGTTCTTCATACGTCTATAATTGCGTGTCACAATTTAAAAACCCGGCGCGGAATAAATACTTATTGGCTGTTATGTGGTAAAGTTTCGCTAATTAATTTCCTATTTTTTATAAGGAGAGTTAGCAATCGCAAATATTGATGTATGTACATATATATTATGTCTAGGAGTGTGAAACGGAGAAGAAGATATGAAATGTGTCATGTATCATTTGGCGCGTGGGTGGAAGTAAAAAAAGGACGTTTGAGACGTTCCAAAGGCGCGACGGTAAATAGAGGATTGAAATATTTTAGAAATTTGTATTTGCACTCCAGATGGTCGACTTATAGGCAAATACCTACGGCTTGCTTTCTAAACGTCTCGTCCCTCGAGGTAGTCTCGCTCCTCGAAATGTCTCTTCTTCGATATTTGGGTTACGTGCTCCGGTAAAAACGTTTACGAAAAACAAACGATTGCTTCACGTTCCCGGAAACGATGTCTTAGTTTAGTTCTTATCAGAAGTAGAACTAGGTCTTTCTCCTATTTTCTTCTTTGAGAGTTAGGAAGAAAAGTTTTATTCACGAAAGATAAAAGAATTGGTACCATATTATTAACAAATTAATCTGCAATTAAGAATAATATTAATATTTACGTTACTAATTTTCAATATGGAGAAGTGATATAAACTTTATGAAAGAAAAAAGATCTAAATATCTATCTTCTTCTTTTAAAACTCACATTGTTAGAAAATTGCTCTTTATGATAAGGAGTAATGTAAGTATTTATGATATTCGTTTCGTTTAGAACAAAATACGTTTTGCATTGCGTGATACTTTATCCTACTTAAAAGATGTTCCCGCCACCTTCGGTGAAGTAATGGGTAATAGGTTTAAATCTTTACACGAAGTTCTACACTGGTGATTTCTACATTGGTGTTATTTACTGCATCTCTATATCAAATAGTCGGCAATAATCGAGGAAACGAGCAAGCAGATATGCAAGATGAAAGTTTGTCCTTCCTATTCTATGCACGATATCTTTCGAGCTTATAGTCTCTTTTGATTCCACAATGTGTTTGCTTTCTATTAGCGGTGGAAAAGGACATATGAATTTTCTTAAAAAATAAAAATTATAGTGAATTTCATTACTAACTATTCAAAGAATTCTTAAAAATGTTTAGCTTTTGAGAAAGCGAAGAAAATAGAATTTCTAAAGAAATAATTCGTCTCTAAAAAACAGAGATATAAAACTTGTTCTATCAGAATGTTACTCTACCTACAAGAACACGTGTAGTCGTCTAAGAACACGTTCTGATGTTTCGTACACCATCCTAACTTTTTTCTATCGGTAAAATCAAATGATTACAATATCGTTAGTCTTCAAGATATAATTACGTCCCTTTACTTCGAAAATCTTTCATTTGTCTTTGATTTTTTGTCCATGTAATGTCTCGGGAGTGAAAGGTGTCCGTGGTGATTTCATACTACATGGTCACATACACGTACGCTCGTTTACGCACGTTCGCATGTCCATATAAACAAACATTATCGCGTTACCTAATCCTTGTTACCCGCCATCCATTAACAATTAATGCTTTGCCATGATTTTCACCAATTAAAGTGTCCACGCGAATAATATAGAGAATTAGAAAATACAAAACTGCACAGTAAATAATTGCACATTACATAATATGAAAAAATATATAAAATATATAAATATATAAACATATATAAAATATAGCACTTTTTATAATATTCGATAGGTAAAGCAACTTTCTATTTTGCTATTTTTTATATTTTTGTGATTACTATACTCTCTAAAATATGAATTTACATAAAAACCTGCAGTTTATTTGTAACGATATTTTACGATCTTGAGTTAGCAGTAAACAAAGAAATTTATGTTTAAGTCAAAAGTTCTATCACGTTTTAAGTTTCAAATTTCATGTAGTGCCCAAATTAATCTTTGACAGGTGTCGTGGCACGTGTATCGTCTTCAGTACACACTGAACTTTCCATTCATGTTTCTGACATTTTCAACGCTTGTCAGATAAGTATAATAGTAGCATGCACTATCGGTGGCACACATGATTTGAAAGAAAAATTGTGCGTGAAGACACCGGAATGTGTTAGAAAGCAACTCAATGTGAAGTATCCTTGTTAAGATTTTATTTCAATCAGAACTAATCTTATTTACATATTTGAGAAAATTTATTTTTCATTGCATGGAAAACTTTAGTAAACTTTCGAATCATTTTGTAGGGTTTTATCGGTTGATGAACTTCGTAGTATTTTTTTTCACCAAACGTTCAACAAGTGTTGCTTAACTAAAACTATATTTGATGTTCAATTAGGACGTTTGGTATATGCTGTCGTTCGTTATACAGTTCGGTTAATGTCAGATCCTTTGAATGTCTGCCAGTTCCGGCGTGTGGAAGTTCAGTGAAAGTAACAAATACCGCCGGGCAATTGATGTAACAGCCTTACTCTGGACTTCAGTCTATCTCGTCATTCTATTACGAATCGTAATGCCTTTTAGAACTACGATGGGTCGCCCCTGTTAATAAGTGGGTAAGTCAGTGAAAGGTGTTCCATCATTCGTAGTCCATATCCTGGAATTAAGATACATACTTAAGAAAATTATGAAAGGAGCTATTTAAAATTTACAGCATCGTAACTTCTCATTGATTGATTACAAAGGATTCTTAAGCTTGATATTTATTTTCCCGCTACTTTTGTGTATTAATATATGGTATAAATGTTGCTAGTACTACATCTGAATTTCCAAAGTATCTCAGTTCTCGACGTATCAATTTTGATGTACTTGGTGCGAAAATACTTGAGTTCACGTATATCTGAATCCAGGAATACTTAATCAACATCGATAATCCGGAATACATAATTTTTATAATGTCTGAAGTCAGAGATAGCTGAAGTAGGTACTTGAGCTTTCAAATACATAAATCCAAGAGTGCGTGAATTTTCAATGTACAAGTTCTCGTATATGTATTCTCTTCCGAATCTTTGATTATTTGAATTTTGAAGTAAGTACTTGAGTTGCTATCGTGTAGTTAGTACTAGTAGATAATAAACATCTAACACAAGCATCTGTTCTACTCATTAGAAAGCGTTAGGTATTGTCACATCCTTGTTTGAAAGTGAATTGCATGGATTTTCTTCGGGCCACGGGTTACGTATTCATCCTCTTCGATTTCCTGGCACGCAGTTGCGTACACTTCGATAGATATCTTTATCCTCGTACAGCGTAAATTAGAAACCGGATGTTCCACTCTCTACAGAAATCCAGCGACATTTTAGGAAACTAGCATTGGAGATTTTTCTCTTGCCTGGTGAGGTTTTGAATGACATCGGAAAACTAGGATGAAGAAAGGAGCGTTGGAAGGCGTAAAACGTAATTGTCAGAACTGACAGTGGAGAGTGTCAGAATGCGCTAATCGTCGAGATTAACTTTCACATATTGTAACAGCTATATGAACGTTGGAATGTTCTCAGAGAGCAGGAAGAGTTATTAAGATCACGGCCGGTTACCCAAGCACGCTTGAATAAGCTTTGATTCCATGGAATTTTCTCCTGTCATTAACCTTCACGAGTAGTATTAAAATATCTTGTACTTAACGTTGTTGTAAAAACGTTGTACTTAACGACTAAATCGCTCATGTATCTTCATACATGATACTTATTAAGAGCGCAAGTGAAATGAAAAAAATGCCAAATAATGTGCTATATGTTGAACGCGTCGAAATTAAGTAACAAGGATTTCACTTCATGTTTCGAGATTCAAGGTAAAGTTTACTCCATCTTTTTTCTTTCAGTTTCAGATTCTTCCTTCCATGTATTTTTAAGTTTTTAAATATCGTTAAGTTTTAATATCGTTAATCACGAAGAACCTGAAGTTGTCCCGAGAATAGTTTCATAGGAGACACCAGTGATAGATATAAATCTTCCCGTTCACGATTGGCGAATTTCTATGTTGCTCCTTGACATTTCATGCGGTGGAAGTAAAACTGTGTGGAAAAATAAGAGGCATTGGCGCAGTCATTAAACTCTTGAATAATACCTGCTTCCCAATCTACCATTATTTTACTTCGTGATATCAAATGCGACTCTAAGTGATTGTAATAAACACACGCCTTGCTATCTAGGAAATAATATATTACGGAAATTTTATATATTTCATGACTTACCATATCAGAAATAAAGAAGAACACATGAGTAAATATGTAGGAAAGAAGCATCAAATCTTATACTCTTATTGCAGAGTAAAAATAGAAAATTCTACGAATATTCGACGCCACTGAAAATAGAAACAGCTGAGTAAGAAGGAAATGTGTCCCATGTATCCTTCAGGTCACCAAGTTCAGATAGTTATCCCTTTCTCATGCGACTTGGCCTCTTCTTTCCTGCTTCCCAGCCGAACAGGCAATTTCCACGATGGGAAAGTCACAATGGTGGTACATCCTTTTAGCATGAAACAGGCAAGGAAAAAACCAACGCGTGCCTGCCTTCGGTTTTCGACTTGTAAACGAGTGAGTGCATGCTTCCGCTATAACGAATGAGTAGAGAGCTGAAGATGCATCTGAAGACGGTGCAGGCTGTGCTGGTTTGAAAGTGAAACTTACATCTCAACGCGGCAATGTGATCGAACCAATTAACAATCGCCTGGAGTCATGAGCTTTCGATCTGGTGTACGCATGGATGCATCCGGCACCTTAAGAAATTAATGGCACTTTCATGCAATACAAAGTCGAATTATCCATAGAAAGTGCTGGAAAATATCTCACAAATATTTGGAAAATATTAAAAAATATTGGAAAATATTTGTTAGATATTTCAATCACATATAAGAACAATTTATTTTTTGATAATTGTTTAGCTTTGGAGGCTTTTTTCACCACTAAAAAAATATATTAGGTATTTAATTAACCTCAGATATTAAATTAAGTAATATAAACATTGATGTAGAACTAAATAATTGAGCTTTCATTTAATCTGAAAAGAATAGAAAATAGAATAGAACTTTCCAAGTTTGAGGCAATATTTAATATGTTTTATACAGGTTCTTTTTATTATTTATAATTATTCGATTTCATCGTTTCGAACAAAATCTCCTTAAACTAGAACCAATTTACAATTTGCATGAATAATAAGTTATGTTTAAAAAAATATTTCCAAGGAAGAAATAAATCGCTTTCTCTGAAAGGAACTTATTAATAATGCATAACAGCGCATGATTTGTATGCAAGCAGATGTAAGACCTTTTCCCATATTTACGTAGATTATAAATCCACCAGATTGCTTATATAATCACGTATAATTCCGACGGAGATATTATCCGGATATCTTCCGGAATTTCTACGAATTTTCTTGTAACTTTTTTATAACGTCTGTCTTTAGTCATGTTTCGAGTTGTCAGAGTCAAACTTCCGGGATATTCACGTATACGGGTAGAGAGCTGCGGTTGCATCGTATAGACCCACAGTGTCTCGATGCATTCGAGACGATTTCAGTTCGAAAGTGAAATTCAACTCCTGTAATCAATGATGTGCCCTGAGCAGGTGAAATCTGGATGTTTAATTGGGTGTTCAGTTGGATGTCACAGAACGGTTCTGATTTAGAAATTCTGTTTGATCGTCGAAATTAAATTATATGTGGTTTACATTACGTTGATGTACTATATTAATAGAAAAACAAACAAAAAAACGTTTTAAAGGATCTATTGGCATTAGAATAAGAAAATAATAAATTATACTGTTGGGTTGTCATTATTTTCTATTAAATAATGAAACGTTCGAACAAATATTGCTCTTGGTAAAGTAATTGAGAAAGGTAGAACGGATGAAGAAAGAAAGGAGATTAGAAAAGTATTAGAAGAAAGAATAAAAATAGTTATAGGAATAGAAACGGAAAATAAGATATACGAATGGAAACATGCAATGTTAGTAAAGTAGTTTATACATAGTAAATGAAGATAGGGCATACTTGAGTAGGAAAGATAAATGCAGAATATGTGTGGGCAATGTTTAGCTTATAAATTTAGCAAACCAAAGTCCATTTTAAATAAAGTTTGAATTATGTAGTAGACTATACATATATATATTGATCCTGGTTGAAGACAATACGATTTAAACATATTGCCACTATTTATTAAAAAATTGTATGTAGTTCAATAACTCAAGTATTGACGTAATTATTGTTCAGTTAGTATTTACGGACATGTAATTATTCAAGTAACAACCCAGAGTAGATAATTCTTGAAATAGTAAATAAGACGACTATATTACGATACACGGTCGTGCGGTAGAATGCGTTTGATCCCAATTCGAAAGTGAAATTTGCTTCGATTCGCGGTCAGCGATGCGCGTTATCTGGGTGAAATTACGTTTCTAATGGGCAACGAAGTAAGCTATCATTACCATTGACCTGTATGTTTCATGCACGTTACAAAATGATTCCACGTTACATGCGATGCAAAACCAAATAAACTAGTTATCCGCTTACGGTACAGCTCACGTAACTATCCTATCGATAGTCCTTTTGTGTCTATTCTACTGTGGGATTGAACGTTTGGGTACAAATCATTTTAGAAATGAAATATTTGTGTACTATTACATCAACTTAACTAAAAATATAAAATTTCCAGGTATTTCAAGGTACCTAAAGTCTCCAACACCAACTGTGAAATTTTTTATAGAATAAAATTCATCGCAATTCATATTTGAATTTAAAAATATTGAAAGTTCTAGGATAGCCGAATGACGAGATACCTGAACTTTCCAATCATTAGCTGTAGCTGAATTTTGGAATATCTACTTAGAAAGCCTAAATATTGAAGTATTTAAGTTCTATGATACTTGACTTTTCAAGCGAAATTTTATAGTCTTTCAGTTTTTATGTTATGTAATTGAAGAAATTCAAGAAGAAGACATTTATAGTTGTATTTAAATCTTCAGTAGATACGTATTAAGTACGTTAATCTATAGACCCTACTTTCGCCACAGGAATAAGCAAATTTAAAAAGACCTCTCAATAAAAAATCCGAGAATGAACAAAGGAAGAATATATACCTGCTCGTTCTCATCGCGGCAAACCATGTGAAAGTGGCCTTGCCGAGTAAACGTTGATCATGACATCGTACTTTTTGTCTTTTCGCATTCTGCGTAGCGAACAAAAAATTGATCAATGATTAAAAGGCACCGATGCTCAGCTTTCGAAAGAAACACTTGAACTCTTTTCATCGAAGAAGAGATCCAAAGGAACCGCATGTAATTGTAATTCGAAGCATACACAAGCAATTATATTGTTATAATTATGACAGAAAGTTTTGAATGATACGTGAATGAAATTATGTCAGCTTTATTGAAATATAATTTATTGCAAGAAAAACATGAAATGAAATTAAGATAAGGTAAAAAATTTATAAAATAGGTATTGTAGTTATTTTTCGTTGGTTATCAGTATTATTTATCACATTATCATATTCATCTCATAATAACATTCTTTTTAGACTTGACGAAGAAACCAGTATCGCAAGATTTAAATGTTAAGTTATTGATAAGATGCTTGCCATTTTTTCAAACCGGTCATTAATCCTATGATAGAAATGTTGATAGATCGCAATTGCCACAGATCCAACGTATGAACGATTCGCTTTCTATTGGGTAATACATGTGATCGTATATGTCTTCGTACCGCGCCATACATAAAGCATGAACAACTTTCGATGTTTCGGTTTGCTACAAATAGATTATGAGCGCAAGGACACTTGATTGATTCATCATGCAGAAATATCAAAAGCTTTAATTTCTAAAAATTCGATTATTTGGTCAACGTCACTAATATTTATTTATTTATTTACGGCAATGGTCATGGATACATTTATACATATGAACGAAAAGAAAATTGTTTGATTTTATTTAATAATTAATATACGATCAATTTGATTAAACTAAATCAAACATAATAATATCTCATTCTTAATTTAAAAATTGTTTTAAAATTATTTTACAAAATGCGTAATATTATTTTATAAATTTGATTTGTTTTTATAGAAAGTGGTTTCCTCTGATTTTACGGCGGAAACAACAATTATGTTGATAAAGTGACATCATAAAACATGAGAGAAATTCCTACAAACCTGCAGGTAACTCTATCTAGTGTCACTTTCTCAGATTCACTGAGAAAACTACACATTCCAGTATAAATAATTGAAATATTATTAATAATTCATATTATAAATATTATTAATAATTGCAAATAATAATAATTGAAATATTAATTCCAAAAATTGCACATATTATTTTCTTCGAAATAGAGATATATTTGAACACATTTAAGAGAATTTGGATTTATCATATTAACACTTGCTTTTTTTTCTAGAAACAGAGAAAGTAAAGTATGCAAACAACTTCACATTAATTTTACGAGCTAGCAATTACTCTGTTATCTGTAAATCATATAATAATGTATCTGACACAACAAGTGCAAAAAAGGGTAAGACTTGTTATACCGATCGTGAAGTATATAAAATTTTGATTGCACGGCACGTTCTAAATCAAATTCTAATCAAAATATAGTAAAAATCCACATCATATTTTCTGGGATATTATATATTTATATAATTTCCCTGTATTGATCAAGAACTTATATTTCTTTTACATTTTCTTTAGTCTGCTTTTCTGAAAAGCTTTCAAAATTGATTTTCTCCTAAACCTACTCCAAATCTACCTATTCTTAAATTTTTTCTAAATCCATTTCTTCCCAAATGTTCTCCAAACTCACTTATTATCTCATCTATTAATCTCATTTTTCATTTATCATTCTTAAACTTTCTATTCTCGAAAAAAGCATCTATGCTCGATCTAGACTTCTTCGCAAACGCGACATTTCTGAAGCTTTTCGAGTATGCTGCCAGGATATATACACAGCACCCACTACCGGATCCGGCACTTTCACCGTTCGTGGAAACCAACGACACATTGATCGAAGCTCTTCTTCCAACTCGTCTTGCGGTCATTATATGATAATTGCATTTACTCGCAGCTGCCTGGCGTTGGGATGCTTCCACCTGTAGAGTGTTTGAAAGCGGCTTCTTTTATCTTCACACAAGAGACCTGCAAGCGTGCGCGAGAAAAAGTATGTATCGTGAATTAAAATTACCGTGAGACTGCGATGAAGAAAGTAAAGGAGCGACGTTCGCTGTTAAGGTCAAGGCGTAATGAGGGAAACAGAAGGTTGTGCTTTTCATGATTGATTTCCGGCATTTTTCAACCCTCTATAGTATGACGTAATTTATAAGTTATGTATCCTACATACAGTAACGAACATATAAATGGAGAAAGTTTTCATACCAAATTGGACTTAATTTGGCTTGTAATTATTATTCGAAATGAAATGTTGAAAGCTATTATGTATTTATAGCGCTTCAAAAGTACCAGGAATGTAATCTTAAAGAAGTAAAATCTATAAAGGGAAATCTGAAATATCTTTTATATTATTCTTTCTCATAAGAGAAAATATAAAAATAAGTCTTTCAATAATATACTTCCTATTTATGATATTGAGACTGTATCTATTTTTAAATCCTCTTTTGTTTATTTGCTATTGTACTAAGAAGATATTTTCTTTGCTGATATAAAGGATACATAATATAAGAAGAAGAAAACGATATTTTGTATATAAGAGTTCATAATTAAAAGAAATTAAGAATGAGGAGTAATGTATCATATATTATCTTGCCTATATAGAAAAAATGATATTAAAAGATCATATTAAAGTGCTATTAATCATGTCATATTAAAAAATCATATTAAACGTAGAAAAATCATATGAAAGTGAATATTGATAAACGAACTGTGTAAATTTTTACTTACCACTTTTCGATCATCATTAGATCAAATTGAGTCAACTGATCGAATGATCCATCGAAAAAAACGTTTTTCATAATGAACAGCTCTTACAATTAATCCTTGTTCATTTTCTTGCTGAAACTTTCTTCTCATTACGCTATGTCCCACGACTGACCGATTAAGCGTTGATATATCTCAAATGTCGTGGAACATCTCGCCTTCCTCGATCAATCGTTTTCTTCGTCAATGGGTAAGATCTGATTTATACTACGCTTTCAATCACAAACATATAGGCATTTATATAAGATGAAATACCCAATTCTTATATTAACCCTATTAACTCAAGAAAGTGAATAATCTTATAATACTTAAATTGGATATAAAAAGTATATTCCGCTTTTCAGTGTCTAGTATAATGTAAGAATCTTAAGCTCTAAAGTGATGTGTCAGATCTTGCATAAATATTTGCATTGTCATTGTCTATAACGATGCTTGTTCCAATAAAATCTTTGCTATAATGCTTCGTGAGCGATCGTATCGTATTAAATCTGTTTTAACATTCTAATATGTTTTCTTAGTGACAACATGATCGATAAAACTTGCTCTTCAGTTTCGAAAGTCATTCCCCTTTATATTTTCATCTTAAAGTTTCAGGAATGATTGGCCAGCCATACCATTTCCGGCGTCTTCTCATCTTCTCCCCTGTCTTCCTCGTCTTTTTCACGCTTCTCATCCTACAAGAGTTGTCACGCGCACGGGAACTGGAGAAAGTAAAGGTCGTGAGCGATGAATCGCGACCCTGAGGACCCTGAGATGTGCCGGTTCCCTTGAATCTCATCTTATCCTTAGAAAGCATCTTTCATCTCTCTTCCTGTCGGATCTTCCTCTTGTTTCGTAGAAACTAAGCGCTTTCATCTGTCCGGAATTAATCTCTAACTGTGTGGACACGGTTCTTCTATGTTTGCGACCTAATGCCTCCGCTTGGGAATCGAGACGATCTTCGTACTTTTACCTACGGGGTGGGCTACTAAAAATTACTATCTTCATAATCGTAGTATAATTAAGAAATAAGAAGTATTTTCTCGAATAATAGAATGATTTTATTTGATATAGAAATTGATAAGAGATTAAAAACGAGATTATTAAAGATTATTTTAATGAAATCTCTACAAACTTGGATGATAAAATAATAATGTTTGTTTAGAAAAGGAGAAGAAGAGTTTTCATATTGCTTTAATAATCTCTTTTTGTAGAAGACGCTAAATCATGTTTATTTGCGAAGTTTTTCTATTTATGAGAAGTTGTATTCAAACAAATTTATCTTGAGTGTTTTAAATGAAATCATATAACTTTACTATCTGAAATGTTAAAACGAAAATCTTGTATATTATATCTTATATGCGTATCTAATCGAATAAGAATTTAGAGTATCTCAAACGAATAAAATAATTAATTAAAATAAAAAGTGAACAAGTGTAGTAGATTAGATAAATCATACACCGACTGCTGTTATTATCGCCTTAAATTTTTTTTAAACATAAAACATTTATGTATTCCGATTTATCGCATTAGTAAAAGCTGAATACTGTAAAAGTATTTTTAAACAAATATTATCTGTGTTTAATAATGATAAATGGAGATTATTACGATAAACTTCATATGGGAATCGATATTTGTAGTTGATTGCAATTGCAGTTGGAGTTAAATGTTTCTATAGATGTGGCAGTTACGATTTTAGTCAGTTTTAACTCACTTTCATCCAGTATGAATTTTCTGCGACTTCTCTTGTCAAACAGAGAAATTTATTTCGCGTTACGTCCATTCGTTGGGAACCACACATTGTTCTACCAGGAATTGAGAAGCTTCGAGTCATTAATTACTCGTAAGCAAATAATTCCTTTGCGTAGAAATGCTTGTTTAAAGGCGAAAATCCATTAAACAAACTAATAAAATACACCATACTCATAAAACTGGATACTACAAGTTAATGCTACATTTCTAATATTTTCTATTATTACTTCCTTTAGGATTCGAATATTTTTTCATTTATTCATATTAAAATATAACATAAAATTTATAAATATTCTAATTGGAATATTCATATATTATATTTTACGTGAAACTAAAAGAATTCGTATATAAAAAAAATGTACTTTATTACGATAACATACACAAACATTGTACAAAAATATCTATATCTACATATGCTTCCGTGAGGAATCGTTATTTACAAGTAAACAAAGAAAATAATTATATTCGATTTGTCATACATGGCTTGTTCAAGCACGAATGACGATTCTTACTCTACTATGTAACGCGGAATCGTATAAAATTTCCTATTTTGACTACCGGTTCTTTTAAGATGCATGGCAGAATTTATTTTAAAGACTTTGCATTTTTTCTAATCGACAATAGGTTCTGTTGTACATGAATATTAATGTTAATTTCCCAATAGTAATGTCCCTAATTTAAGATTTAATCAAAAACATAATTAAACAGAAAATCTCAATCAGAACAACAAACAGAATACAAATGATAAGATCTCTTGATAATAATCTCCCGAAACAAATATTTGAAACAAAGAAATAATTAATTAAACATTTCACCTAGAAAAATGGTAGCATACGAGTAATAATCTCGCAGCAAAATAATTTCTCGATATTTCTCCAAAAAAGAGAAAGATATTATTGTTCTTCTATTCTAAAATCACAATCAATTTGACATCAATAACTTCAAAATTTTCTATTATAAAATTACTCATTAACGTGACATTCTTTCGCTACCGAGAATAAAGTCTCCTCTTTTCCACGGTACTTTCATGTAATTTTACATGGTTTACATGGCTTCCTACAGACATAAAATAAGACGATCTGGACTCCGTTACCGTAATCGCAAACAACGGCGGAGTCCTCGTTTTTTCTCCGAAAGGCGAAAGAGAACAAAAAGAACGCAACGATGGCGACTTTCGCGATTCGCGAACCTTTGACCCCCAGGCTACGGCTACACTAGCAAAAAATTTGAACAACGATGAACGATTTTGTCGTTCAGATGAGTAAAGATCGAACGAAGAATCTCATGGCAGGAGTTTTACTTGTATCCATGGTGTTCGTCGTGGTGAGGTTCAGCCTGTACCCAAACTTTCTCCCAAACGGGCTTCCATATCTTCTTCCACGCTGGCACCTGTACGTCCTTCCACACTGGCACCCATTTGCTCTTCCATTCGTCCTTCCATACCTGCTTCTTCTGTGTTACCCAAATTTGCTTCTTCTCAGGTACCCAGACCTGAACCGATTCCTCTTTCCAAACCAATTTCTTGTCGCTAACCCAGACCTGTTTCTTTTCAGTCTTCCAGATCTGTTTCCATTCAGCTTTCCACTCTAGTTTCTTCTCACTAACCCAGACTTGCTTCTTCTCTGTCCTCCAGATCTTTTTCCATACAGGTTTCCAAATCAGTTTCTTCTTCCAAAGATCATGACTGGTATACTGCCAACCATGATGATCCTTACCAACATATTGTTCACCAGGAATACCTATTTTAATCCACTCAGGGACCCAGACCTTCTTCCAGTCAGGTACCTGAACTTCTTTCCATATAGGTACCTGTACTTCTTTCCAAACTGGCTTCCAAACTTTTTTCCAGGCTGGTACTTGAACCTCTTTCCACGCTGGCACTTGGATCTCTTTCCAAATAGGCTTCTGGACTTTCTTCCAAACTGGTACCTTAACTTCTTTCCACGCTGGAACCTGAACTTCCTTCCAAACAGGTACTTGAACTTTTTTCCATTCTTGTTTCCAGATTAATTTCTGTTCTGTTTTCCAGATTTGCTTCCATTCTGCTTTCCACGTTAATTTTTTCTCCCATTTTCCTTGAGGTTGAGCTGGTGGCCCATAGGATTGCGCTGGTGGTCCATAGGATTGCGCTGGTGGTCCATAAGATTGCGCTGGGGGGCCATAAGATTGTGCTGGAGCACCATAGGAAGTTGATAATCCTCCACTACCACCACCGCCATGGTGGTCTCCTCCTCCTCCTCCTCCTCCATGGTGGTCTCCTCCTCCTCCGCCTGCTCCTCCTCCATGGTGATCTCCTCCAAATGAACCTTGGTCGCCTCCAAAGGATCCATGACCGCCTCCGAAGGATCCATGACCGCCTCCGAAGGATCCATGTCCACCTCCAAAGGATCCATGGTCACCTCCAAAAGATCCATGACCACCTCCATTTCCATGATCATCACCAAAGGATCCACCGCTGCTATATCCTTGATCGCCTCCAAAAGAACCGTGATCAGCACCGTGATCGGATGGAGCACCATAGGAAGACGATGGGCCTGCTGGAGCGCCATAACTGGATGATGGTGCACCATAAGAAGAGGATGGGCCTGCTGGAACGCCATAACTGGACGATGGTGCACCGTAAGAAGAGGATGGACCTGATGGAACACCATAACTGGACGATGGTGCACCGTAAGAAGAGGATGGACCTGATGGAGCACCATAACTGGATGATGGTGCGTTGTAGGAAGAGGATGGTCCTGATGGAGCACCGTAAGAAGAGGAAGGTGCACCATAAGAGGAAGATGGTGGTGGTGGAGCACCATAAGAATCAGATGGTGCGTTGTAGGAGCTTCCTACGTTTGGAACTCCATAAGAGGTCGCAGGTGGGCCATATTGGCTTGCAGGTGGGCTTAGAGGTGCTCTGAAATTTGTAATTATTTTTTGCTATATTATAATATTTATTTTGTATAATATTATTACTATTACTATATACGATATAATACAAAATATTTAATCGCGGGTGTTTATACAAATTCATATTTTTATGAACATAGTTAAAAAATAAGATCTAAGCAAAAATCTATTTTGTCCTCTAAATATTATAACGAGTACTTTTGGTTTTTTGTATATTTTTACGTATGATGTACATTGTATGCATTTCTGTACTTATAAATTTCCCATAAATGTATAAATATCCACTAAGTATTCACTATTAATTAAATATGATTTTTTAATTCATATATCTATTGTTACAAATTTCACAGCTATTTATTTCGCCAATTAATTACAAAGTCATCTACTCACTCTTTCTTGGTCCTTATCGGGTCCCCAAGAGCAGAGACGAAAAGGAAGCAACACAGGAATAACTGCAAAGATTATTTTTTAATTACCAATTATTTAAGAATTATTACTTCCTTTCGCATCTATAATTTATTCATTTATTTCACATCTTTATTTATTATCAGGCATACGAGATAGGCAAGTATACAAACAATAAAGAAGAAGTAAAATATATAATATTTACGGAAATGTAGATGAAATCGAGTTGGTATCATCTATCGGAAGAAAATACACTCATCGTCTAAGCAGAGATGCAAATGAACTAATCATGGTACGTTAGTCATCTAGGTGACTCTAGTGACTGTATAATACATAATTATACTAGGTATATACCTAGTAACACAGTAACAACCTCTAAATATTCAACCAACTGCAGATACAATCTACTGTGTTCTAACTGAAACAGTACCTCGTACACGAGCATTATACTTATAATTACAGGCTGATTTCAATCTATATTCCGCTCAACCTTCACGCGCTATCTCTCTTTACATCTTGACCATCGATCACGCGAACGTTCATGTACCTCTTATACTTTATTCCATACGCTAAAATTAAAATTTGAAAGGAGGAGAAGAATCTTAATAGAGATATCTTTGTAAAGGTGTAGTCCTTGTCCTTAGTGAAATTAATTGAGCTGTTTTTTGATTTTGAATCCTTTCAGAATTAAAAATTGATGAAGTAGTAATTAATTCTAATCAAATCGATATTAATTCCAACAAATGTAAATTAAATATGACGTAGGTTCTGCAATATGCATTTAAACATAAAAAGAAGAGCAAAATTTAAAATTTTCATTGTTCGGTATCATATACAGTTATCAAAGTTACAATTTTTTTTAATGTGAACTGTGTCTGTATAGTATCAATCTCTGACAAAGCTAATTGCAATTGTAAAATAATTTGTCTTTCATATTTCTTCCAGAATAATAGAAGTTACACTCAAAAACTTCACCTTTAATAACAAAAATTTTGCAACGCTTACAATTTCATCTCAGTAATATACTTCTCTTTTCTTTTTAGACTAAAAATAACGATAAAAAGTTGCATAAAACTCAAAAACCAAAAGAGAAGAGTAATTTTCAATTAAAAAAACAGTTCATGAAGAAGATCGATAGCCACATTTTCTGCAGATGTCTTTAAAAAGTTACGAATGATATATCTTGTAGGATGGTTTACGATCGTCTCTCTCAAAAATGAAAGTGACCGCGCGCAAACTAACGAATGGACATAAACAAGACCAGGAATGGGGTCAACGGTGGCCCCCTTTTTCCTCTTCTTTTTCCCCTTTACCAACGTGGAAACAGGAGCTTGATCGTGAAACTCGTAGTTGTTCATTAACGCCAGGAAGACCGACGGGAAAGTGGGCCTCTCAGTTTCGTTTCTCGCTCCGAAACGTGTTTACTTTTTATTTTGGTTGGCTGCCATTTTGGTGAACTGGCTTATCACTGGCCTTCCTGTTACGTTGATTACCGTAAGCCACAATTGCTTTGTCAAGATCAATACCCGGACCGATTCAAGAGAGTAATAACCCGAAGATTATTCGATTAATACAATTTTTCAATTTTTAATATTTTAGGGAATAAAATTTTCAATCTTTGATTAAAAAATACATCGTTGTCAATGATATTTTAAGATCAAAAGTCTTTTAAAAAATTATAATATTGTTACAGGCTTTTAAGTCTCAGATTAAAAAATATACTATTATAAACGATATCTTTTAATAAGAAAATATTCTAAGAACATTACCACGATACTAGAATTTAAAATCAGAAATTAGCAAATAAGCTATTGTCAAGAGTATTTAAAAAAGATTATTACTATGCTATTATAGGTAATAGTTTCAGAATAAACTAACGATTTTAGAGATAAATTTTAATCAAATTAACTTGTATCAAGATTGATGGTCTGTTAATTGATTGAATCAATGATAATACCGATAATCCAAATTTATGAAAGTATTGGGAACCGATAGAAAGTTGTTAGAGATGACATTAACCTAACGATAGAAAGGCAAAAGTGTGACATCTCGGCATATTCTTTCACATATACATACAATAGAGATAAACCGCTGAACAATCACTAAGAATTGATGTGAAGAGCTTACAAATTTCAAAGAATGACGTTTGAGAAAAGAAATGTTGGAGAAGTGAATAATTTTATGAAATTGGAATTTTTCTACGGAAATAGATTTCCGTAACTGGGTTAAATGTGGAAGGTGAACGAATTTCTGATATCTTTGGTACAATTTTACGAAAGATGATCATTCGAGGCACGAGCACAACGTTCGACTTTCCATTCTGCACAACGTGAAGCGACGAGAATACTTACTTAGGATAGCTCCTAGAAAATAGCATCGACGTACTGAATTCGGTGACTCGAACGGAATGTTAACTTCACCAACTATTCGTGAACGAAACTATATAGTTTGGTTTCCATCAACGTTTCAAACTGTAACCTTACTTGTAGAAAAGATAAACGAGGGAGATTTTCAAGAAATTCCTCAGGTCAGTAGTATGACACGAAAAAGGAAATGGAATCGGCTAATAAAGTATTCATTTAGAATTGCAATTTGAACTTTTCGAGAAGTTCTTCAATCTAGTAGTGTGACATCAAAATGGTACCTACTGATCTACAATTCATGATTTCTGGAATTTTCAGATTCAAAAATCAAGGAATTCAGAAATTTTTGATGAACAAAATTGTCATGTTTTAGTATAGACAAGTTCAATATTCCTAACGAGATAATTCAACCTTATCTTCAAAGAACCAAGAATCACTATATAACCACGAAGACCAACCGTTATAATGCTATAATACATTGAGACACGTGATATCAAGATTCACTGTCATTCTGACTTTTAAAACCAACCTACTATTCTACTTGATATCTCGAGGAACGAAACTCTATTAACACGCCCACTGTGGATCGCAATGATTAAATTTCATTAACTATAATGTTATATGCTACCAGTGAAAAAATGGTACAAGTGTTTCTTCCTTCAACAAGATAAATACAAGAAGCATCCGTATCTATCTACAAAATTTTGTTATAAATTTCCGACTATTATTATATGAATACATACGGTGAAATAGTATACTAATATTAGATTGTCCGAAAAGTTTCTTCCGTTTCATAAGATGATAATAGATGAACAACAATTTTTGTTTTATATTATTTTATTGAATTAGGTATGATCCATTTCGTTATATTTCTATTATTATGTTCATGCATAATTCAATAAACTAATATAAAACAAAAAACATTGTGCTTCTGTTATTTCCTTATAAAATGAAAGAAACATTTCGGACAACCTAATATTTAAAATCATATAAATTTCTCTACCAAGGAAATTATTAACTTTACCAATTTCTCAAATTAAAGATTTTGTCATTTGTACCACTTCTTTCTTGAACTACTCGAACAGTTCCCATATAACACTTGTCTGTATGTTACAAAACTTTACGTGAATTACTATTCTTTATAACAATTATTATTTATCTTTTTCCACAATTTTGTGATTTCTTGCGTTCCACGTTTAATTCGGTATCCTATCCGTACAATCCAATGGTACGCATAGTTCGCAGTGAACGTGTTAATTCACCAAAGCTCGGTTCCAATAATTCTCTCATCACTCCTCCGCGAGTATCGTTAAAAGATATCACATTTCTTTTGTTCCACAAATACACTTGTACTACACGAATCCGTACCACGAAACAATAATGACAAAGATGATGACAAAAATTGGACACTGACCAGGCTAGACCGCATCTTCACAAGCTTGAGGGGTGTTGTTCACCGCGCGATGACGAGGAAAAAACGGCAAAGGCTGCCGCCTTTATTATTATTATTATTTTTTTTTTTTTTTTGGTTACGGTTCGTCACTCCTCTGACGAATTCCCCGTGGCTACGGTGCCTTTTATAGCGAATGTTTCCTCCGCCTAGACGGCTAGTCGCCCTAAGCATAGAGATATTTCGAGGAGGGGTATATCCATGAGTGCATCCGCAACGCTATACGGGGGTCTCTGTGGCGCTTACATCCTCAACTCACCTCTGGAGGGGATCTACAACGCGTTATGATCATCGTCGAAGGTAAAAGGGGCATTTGGGTGCCATCACCGTACCAGACGCGAAACGTGGATTTTTTTCAGAACGTTGTGCTACTCATCCTACTCGTTTAACCAGGTGAACACTTTCGAGTCAGGTTGCTAGCTGGAAGCTCTTTCCATTGCCTGATTGTTTTTAATGAAGGCAGACAGTTCTTCTTTTTATATGGAAATATTAACAAATCCTTTTTCAAAAGATACAAGTAAAGTGTATTGTCCAGGGGAGATTGAACTAACTAGCAGTGGATTCAGATATAGCATATTTAATAATGGTGGGATCAAATATAATAAGATAGATAGAATCTATTGTGCATACTTACAATTTATCTGATTTGTGTTCGAGTCTGTTTAAAGATTCTTTTGCAGAATTCTTTTCAGATATTTTAAAACATGTTAGTAGCATTTTAAGTAGAAATTTAACTATAAAGATTGGAACATCCTATTAACATATAGAGAGAGAAGATAATAAGTCTTATTTTTAGGTGGATTCACACCTTTTCAAGTACTTCAAGATTATGTAACACTTTCATGTCTAATCAAATCTTGATCAAGTAAATTCGAATCCCTTGCAAATATATACTTTAATCAGAAGTTCGTGATATCCTGGTGATAAATTTCTATTTATAAAGTCGAACTACAGCAAAATTGTAGTATACATTGTACATAATATAGCTTTCTTTTTTTTTTTTTTTTTGCAAAGTTCTCATTTTCAAAAATAAGAAAATAAAACCCTGGTAGAAAAAATTGTTGGCAATCTTCGAATTCATTCTTATTAGAACTCATCTTATAGATGTAAATTAAGGAAATGATGCAGCAGCATGAAAAATCTACATCTGTCTACACTCTACGCAAAGAAGATCAATTAACATTGTAAAATTGACTCATTGAAGATAAACCAGTCTCTTGAATCCTGGTATCCGAGTATATACAAGAAAGAACATTGTACGGCTGTGTATTTGTTTGCTTTCACTGCTAAAACAGTTAAAACGTTTTATGCAATCGCCTATACCCGCTGGATCTCCGACTCGTATGTAATCCCAGGAAAGCGTTGAACGTTACAAAACGGCAACCAATTGATATTTTCCAATGTCATAATTTCTATTAATCATTCGATTGTAGCCTCCTTGAAAGTCAGATATACTATACTTAATATGCATGTAATATAATCTTAAGTATAATTGATTACGATGGGATGAATTGTTTAATGTTGGGTTGTTTTGAAAGTTCGTAAAGCTTCTAGAAATTTATATTATGTCGTGTTGTATATTTGACTGGAATAAGAATCTGACAAAGAACTTTTTATTATGAATCTTTGACAAATAATAAAATAGCTTATAAACATAGCTTATAAAGCAATGATAAAACTGTGCCATGGTGCATGATGATTAAAATACATCGATAAGAAAGATCTATATTTAACAAAATATTGATTTTATAAAAATATATCGTCTGTTATAAAATTTTTTTAACATTTTGCTAGAAAGTTTACGAACAATCCAATATAGATAATTGACGAATTATTACGACAGCACCTCTTCCATTACTCCTCTCATTTCCATGAGGAACATCTAATTTGACTAAATCAGACATTTGAAACATCTAATATTTTTCATCCCAACATGCTCTTTTCTTAGGTAAAACACAATTTCCCAATAATTTTTAATTTTAAATTTCTAGAAATTTTCTCGAATTCCATTCACTTTATCAATCTTAATTGATTGCTTATCGTCATACAAATTCGTTTATCTCCAAATATTGAATTAATGACGATTTCCAATCTCATTTTAGGGATCAAATAGTTTGGTAACACTGTTAGAGATTTCGTTGCCCAACCAAATCGACCACGCAGCAGGGACCACGGTCTCGATTACGCAAACTGTTGGTATAGATTAGATACGATGTGAGAGTTGCCGTGAACGAGGAATGGGAACATTATCGGTCGTACTCCGTATAAAATATTAATGACCCTCGGAGAGCTCGCGAAATTCACTCACTTGTCATGGAAACGTGCTTTGATCATCTACTCGTAATGAAACTTCTGTTTCGATTGACTTAAGAGAGTAAAGAAGACAAGAACACGACTAAAAACGAGAGAAAGGACGCAGGTATTAAGAGGAAGAGTTCTTGTCGAATATGGAGAGAAATTGATATAATCGACTTTTGATCTTTATGTTATTTTTAATCTTCAAAATGTTTTCATCTTCCTCACATATTTCACTTTCGCAGCTTTTCAGCCCTTTCTGCCATTTCTAATCTTTTGAACTTTGTTGATTTTGGCTTTCTTTCTATCTTTAATCTTCTGAACTATTCTGACCTCTCTGACTTCTTCTTGATCTTTCTGATCTTATTCATTTTTTCGATATTTTTAATTCTTTGCCTTGAATGGTATTCTTAATATTTTTAATCTTACTTATATTTTTCATCTCCTTAACTTTTATAGTATTTCTTAGCTTTCAGCATTTCAACTTTGACTTACGAAAATTTTGGATCCTCTTCCAGTTTCATCGTTAAGATTGATATTCTAATAAATCTTGAAATACTGGAATTATGATCAAATCATTAAATTACAAGTAACTATTTAATTAAAAGATAATTACTGAAATTTATGGAAATCAGACTATCATATCTATATCATAATCATATCTATAGTAACAGTTTGTACGAAATTGGTATCCTTCGTTGTTTAATTAGTGTTTAGATTTGAAAAATCTGCGGAATGTCCGACTGGATTTGACGAGAACAATCGACTAATTTACGAGCGTGCTCCTACTAATACATCGCCAATAGTTCATGGTTCTTTCTCCTTGAATAATTATTTCACAACATCCTCTTAGAATTTCAAAAATGTATCTTTAAAAGGACAATTAATACTCAACTTTCTAGAAAGGACTATTCTTTTTTATCCTTTTTTTTTAATGAGTTTAAACATCTATTATCTTTTAACGGAGAATACATAATAACATGACATAAATTTTCCTACGTTTTACAATTCCTTATGTAAATGCTCACATTCCTTTTAGACATACAGATATGCCCTACTATTTCTCATATCTCTCAATAATTTTAGATCCGGTTTTATTTATTCCCTCAACGTAATATGGAAACTAGCCAACCTATTTGTATTCTAATAATGTTGGCTTATTTTTCAGCTCTCCTTTTAAACCTCTTTAAAACAGCTGTAACTGTTTCTCCTTTCATTTTCCTTTCATCTATTTCCTTGTTTTCCTTTCGTATAAATTCTTTTTCATACTTCTATCAGCACATGGTCGACTTATCTCTCTTGTTATATCTAATAAATTATTACTCATTTAATAACAATAACTAACAATAATAGAAACATGATTCAACATGAAATTTTAACAAACTTTCCTTTAACGAAAGAGGGGAAAAATACTTATAATTTTCTAAAGTAAAAAAGAGAAAGAAACCACACAGTATATTCAGAAGCAAGTATATTGGAACCTCCAACCTGGAAGTGCATTTAGCTGACTTAGAATGTGGGTGAGGACGCGACAAATCGGAGAAACGCATCGCAGGCCACAACGTGAGAAGAAGCTCACAAACGACTTGTTTGAAACGAAGTGCACACAATAAACGTTTTACCGCCAAGAAACTACATCAACTCGATTGTACCTTTTAAAGAGTCACTTTGACTTTCTTTAGATTCTGCTCGTGGCCTGCTATCGATTTAATACCTTTCACCGGTACCATCCTTTATTTCCGTAACAGCGTTAGAACGACACGGAAGTAAGACTCTTTGTGACCCCTGGAAACACTTACTATGGAGCATACATGTGTAGAATATT
The DNA here is from genome assembly GCF_910591885.1 of Bombus terrestris. Classification (NCBI taxonomy): domain Eukaryota; kingdom Metazoa; phylum Arthropoda; class Insecta; order Hymenoptera; family Apidae; genus Bombus; species Bombus terrestris. The sequence goes on from NC_063275.1 coordinate 12,124,328, forward strand.
AATAAAGTAATAGCTTCCGATATTTGAGCACTAATAAATGTAAGTATTATAATGTACCTCTTGAAATTGCCCTACTTCTCAGAATTCTTTCTTGTTCTGAAAATTTTCTTGTTATATAGAAAGTGTAGATTGGTGAAATTATGTGATTATTATTCGATGAAATGCATTTACAAATTATACTTCTTCTCAATATTGCCTTTAATTTTGAAGATTCCCTTGTTCTAAAAAAAAAAGTGAATATTGTTATTTAGATAGCAATCATGGGAATTATCTTACTACTTAATCTTTTTTCTGGTTTTAAAAATCTTTCCCTGAAAAATAATATTGATAGAACAATATACTAAAAGTAAATTTTAAAATATTTATGTATTAAAGTAAATAAATACAAATAATAATTGTAAAATATTGAAGCATAGGTACAATTTCTGAAGGAAATGAAAGTAAATCCTCTTGACCTTACAAGAAATAATGTTTCTGGAGGAAAGTTCTCTAATACTAGGTCGCGACCAAAAATTGCTCCGAACGTAAACTATTGCTTTCTTGATCTCAATGCATCAGCAGAGAAAATAGCATAGAGAATACCGCGAGTTTCTCGCTTCCAATAAAAGTACCATTGACCCTGCTATCATCTTCATACCGAGTGTAGACCGTGAGATACACGCGCCAGTATATGTGTTTCGTATTTTCGAGTGAAAGTTCAAGCGTTCTGCGTGAAATGAAAATCCCCATTCTTCCTTGGAAAATTAGACGTTTCAATTAACACAGCATCATTAATTCTTTTAAGCGCATGTCACTGCATCAATAATAAATTGCAGCTAACAGTTATGCATCAGATGCATCACGCTCGTATGCATATCGTTGTAATTAAATACAAATACTAAACAATTATTATTTTCTTTTTCTTTCAACCTTTGTTTTTATATATTTTAAAATATAGAATTGACTAAAAATCGTTCTTGCCTCTTCAGATAAAATTTAAAGAACATGTTGTTGAATCATATTTAATATAATAATTATATAATAATTTCTAACATAATAATTTTAATTTGATTCCTTAATTTTGGAGCATTTAATTTTATTTTCCTCAGTCTATGGGATAAAATAATAAATAAAATGTAATAAAACAGAATGTTGAGTACAAAATAATATTAAATACTCCAAAAATAAGTAAACCATCTCAAATTACTGTAATTATATCTAATCCAAAAATACTAGTTGTGTGTTAAATAATATATTGTCTATTTGGCGTAATAATCTGTTGCTAACTTCTATTATTCCATTTTTAAAGAATTTCAGATATCTTTTCTTTCTAAATAATTATTGTTACGTTTCTCATGAACATTTGATTGAAACGTATGTATAATGTTAAAAATCAAGCAGTATAGTTTTTATGGTTCTATTTGAAATATAGTGTTCCCGATGAAAATTTTCAGATACACGTGTGAAAGATTCCAGCCATTGAAAGTCGTCATTACGCTCATGATCAGGTCACTTTGACTTTCTTTCGATTTAGGGTTGCAGCTGTCTTCTCCGCACTTCATATTCCAAAGGATAATGGTGCTTGGTTACTTTCACTGTGCTTGGAGCGGAGATCCGAATCATTCTACGAAACAGGCATGATCATCGTCCCTCGCTACTTAAGAGTTCGTAAAGTAGAGGAATCATTACATCGTGTCTTATTTTATTTCTATACGTTCGGGATCATTTCGAAATGTATGTGATTTGTATATGATTGCTGGTGTAGAAGCAGCTAGAATTAAATTGACATAACAATTATGAAATGTATAATAACCTACAATAAGTACGGAAAAAAGATTGATGTCATATCTACTTTCTAATCTTTTCAAAGGATTACATATCAAAACATACTTTAAATATGTAAAGACTATCGTAAAGCAAATTTCACTTTTTAAAATAAAATAAAATAATATTGAAATTTAATATTGTTTGTGGTTCATATCTTTGAAAATGTATGTGAACAAGGATCAATCGTCATAAGTTCTCTCCATATTCGATGCGCACGTAATAATGCACAGATGCACATCATGCAAAATCTGTGTGAGGCCTCTAAACAGTATCGAATATCGCTAGAAAATGAAACATAAACAGTCGGAGAAAGTAACTTTAGCTAGTCTTATTTTTAATGCCTACATATAACATTCAGTGTCAAAAAGAGAATGTTTATGTAGTATCGGAGATCTTTCTCTCGAGCACCCTTTAGTTAATCGAGAGGAATTCGTACTTTCCACAATTAAATGTTCCCGTAAAAAAAAGATCCACAGGTGAGACTGTTAAAAGTTCATGAAATCTTTAAAACTATTATATTCGTTGAATTTGAAACATTTAAGATTACATTATAAAAAAGTAAATTTATTTATTGCGGAATTCATTAAACTTTAAACATTTCAGAGTTACATTATATAAAAAACGTATATGAATCTATTGCGCATGCACAAATCGCATTAATATTTACCATCGTGCAGGAAAATCTTAATGGTTACCACTACAGAGCACACTTTCCTGTAGACTTTCCTTCCGTATTTATGTAGCAACAATTATGTGATCCAAACGATGAAGAAAGGGAAGATTAATTTCATTGGTATTCACAAGGACGTCGCCTTGCAAATTAGGTTAGAATAATAAACCTCTAGAATTTAAATGCGCTTCCACTGCCTCCAACACAATGATGCAGGAAAGTAATGTTTTAAACGTCATTTACAGCATCAGAACAATACATCAGGAACAACTACTTTTCCGGTGAAGAAGTTCTTGATCTAACCAGGAAGTTTCAACGGGTAGAATTAAAACGATTACTCGGTTTCGGTTCCCTGTGTATTAACAGTTTCTGCGGGCGATTCTGCTGGTGGCTTGTGCAATCAATCAACTAACTAGTTGCATTCACATGTAGTGGTTTGTCACATTTGTAACACTGTGCGTCAACTATTGTACGGGCACCGTTGATTACGTTACTTCTGTTTTCTGTCTTTATCCAACGATTTTATGCTTCTACCAATTCTTTTAAATTACGTTTATAGAAAAAATTCTGAAATTTATTTAAGAGGTTAAGTTCCTCTTCAAAATTCCTTCGTACAGAAATCATACAAATTTATTATCGGCGACAAAATTTTTTTTGATTAGCAATAATTAAAATTTAACATTTATTATTATAACCAATTGTCAGTGTAATGCTATAAATTGATTTGTTAATTTACATGGAAATTAATCTTAATCCGGCTAGAAAGATATTAAAGAAGTTGTTTAGTTTTTAATGGATACAATGACGAAACCAAAATGGGAAAGAACGAATAACTTGAATACGAGAGAAAAGTCGGCAGTGATCTCAGATTAATTTGCAGAACGTGTGAAGAACGACGGTAAAATGTCTGTGAGAATGAAAGTAATACTCTCCTCTGCCTATTTAGATACGTCTCATTAATAAGACGCATCTAATATAAGTTTGTAAGTATTTTTGTAGAAGACTAAATTGGCTTCCGACAAGGCAATTGCATCACATCAGATTTTATTTCACGATTTCTATATTGATAAGGCGAGCCACAGTGGTCAAACCAGCTATTTTAGCTAAATAAGTAGATTCTTAAGTGGTCATCAACGAGGAAAAGATATTCACGACACTTCTTCCGGTTTACCATTTTCAACGAGGCTAATAATACCCTTTCCCGCTAATGATAGTCTTAAACGTAATTGCTATGAAAATCATTATGTCAATGAATTTTTATAGTAACATATTGCAAAGGTAAATGTTTTTGTATTATACTTATTTTATGTTACGTTATCTATTGACATAAATATTTTCGTCACTTTTTAACATGCATAAAATGATACGATTTGAAGAAGACAGCGAAAACTTTTGTTCCTTTGGAGGCGTGTCTGTGGAAATATACGATACCAATCCGTTCCACGCCATTCGTCTGCGAGGATAAACTAACAGATCATTAAAATTCGCCGAAAATACACGACTGATGCTGTTTCGTGTTTTCGAGAATTCGATCGAACTGTTGATATAGCCTCTTTACAAGTTTGTCAAAGTTTACAAATCCTGTTCCTAATATTCCATGTTTAGCACTGGATTTAGGATTAAAAATTAGTTTAAAAGTTATTAAGAAACTCTTGGTTCATTTGGTCTTCTTTACCTATTATGAAATATTTGTATTTGATCAGCTGATATCTGTATCCTATTAATAAATATTTAAAATGATTTACATTTCAAAGACAATGAATCGCAAATGTCTAAACATAAAAATGTAACGATATCTTAATTGGATTTTAATATTCAAAACAACGATAGTGTTTCATCAATGTTGGAAGGTATTTTATTAGAATTGTTAGAAAGTTATGTTTGTAATATGTTATATAATTGTTGCAAATCCTTCAGAATTCAATGGCCGAAAACGCGTTAGAAACTCATGATACTGTTTTGCATGCAACAAATACGATATGTATAAGTAGCACGTACTGTGATTTTAGATTTGTTCGAATACACAAACGGCCACGTGAGCTGCAAAACGATTACGTTAAACTGTTAACATTTTCACTCTGGTTTTCCTCAATTTCGATCTTTATTATTGGTGATTAGAGTAAGTGTCGCGCTCGAGACTTTCAAATCCTTGACTTGAAAATTTTTATTTAAATTTGAATATACATTTAAATTTAAATTTAAAAATTTGAATTTGAATTTACACATTTTTATTTAAAATTAAATACTCAAGTTTGAATTTTTCTGTTTAAGGAAGTAACTGCACTCTTCTAAACATATGTTTACAGGATATATTACAAAAAACTTTTATCATGAAGTAGATAAATAGATTCTGCAGGTTTGCTTCAAACACCAAAGGGAAGACAAATGTTTGACATATCTAGTTGCCTATAATGAAAAAGGCGGATTTCTACCGACCACTATGTCAAATACGTAAGTGAAATACTCTTTAAAGTGTGTAATGAAGAATCCATGTACGAACTGCATTCCGAACGCGAGTAAAAGTTCAACCGATAAGTACGACCGCAAATCTGATATCTCTCTTAATGTACCACGAACTTTTTCGTTTCTTCAATTTTAATACTTCAGTAGTGATAAAGATATTTTTTTTTAAATAATTAAATAATGCCTCAAGAATAAGTATATATAAATATTTAAATTAAGTAATATAGTTCTGTAATATTATTACTAAAATAATGTTTAATACAATTTCAAAATCCAAAATGGATGAATCAAAGATGTGTTGAACATGAAAATGGAGAATAATTCAAAGCACTGGATCTCTCATAATCAATAGAATAACTATAAACATCTTCATATACCGTGTGACTATACAATTAATATTCTTTCTGCATATTTCTTCTGCATATACATACAATATCATCAGCTACCCTTGTTCTCACCCTTAATTCGCTTCTGAAAGAATCGACATTTACGCTACGAGACCGTTGTTCAGGAAAACATAGAATTCTCGTCAATCGACACTCGTCTCTCATTATCGCCTTTTTCCTCGCTATCTCAATCGTCACATCCTGCCGCCTATTATTCCCATTATCTTTATTACTTGAACTTATCCAAACGGAACGTTCACGGTTTGACTAATCTTTCTAATTGCATACTCAGCGTCGATATGTAATTGATCTTATCATTGATTCTATATTATCGGATACTCAAAATAGCCAACAAGAAGGTTGTAAAACAGATACTACAAGATGTATAAAAATTAGGCTCTTAATTTCCTGCATTATTTCTTACCACTCAGAAGTAAAAATCAAATAAAAATTCTCTTTTTTGTAGAATTGAAAATATGCAAACGCCTATAAACGATCAAATAAACGCTTCAATGAAAGAAAACTTCCAACGCCTCTTCAAGATATGGGGGAAATATTTCTATCTGTGTATCGCCTTTCAAAGGTATGGTAATTATTATTTTAGTAGTTTTATGACTTTAACTTGAAAAAACGTAAGCAAGAAAAATTTTTATAAATAAAATTCCGTTAAACACATTATTTTTTTCACTTTCTTCTTATTCCTTTCTAAATTGTCGGTGGAACTTTCACGATATAATGGGTAATACTAGTGGTTACGCAAGCTGCCGATTTTTTGTTCAACGTCGACATAGAGCCCGGACGAAATTGTTTGCTTTTTCTTGAAGAGAATCCGGAAGAGACTTATATAAGAATAATTATTTTCAATTTGGAAGCGAAGTCACAACCATGATTTGCATAATACGTGCACATCCTCTTTATTGGAGGCACTGTTTGTGCATTATTTATCATGTACTATTATTGATTGATAGTCTATTTCTTTATTCTGATTTTTAGATAATAAATTGGGTAATAATTTAATAAAATTAAATAGTATGAGGCTGGTGCTTTAAAAGTAGGAGGAAAGAATGACCATGCTCGTTTTGTAACATTACAAAGAATCTTCAAATAATAGTATGTACATTAAATGAAAATTCATAGAACTTATTTATAAATATTTTCAGTAAGACTATGCGCTGCGTCAGTGCAATTTATCATACTTGTCATCTCATAACTGTGAGTTGAGGAATAGTGGTATTGATGAGGTACAAGCCAATCATCTGCATTCATGAGAGAGCTCCTATTCGACCACAACAATGATTGAACACAACAGTAGTATTCCATAAAAACGTAATATTTTATTTAAATAACTTAAGTCAATCTTTTATTGACTAATAATAATACGCCGATACAATATACTATTTCATTTAAGAGACTCAACTCAACAATTTATTATAAAGATATCTTTTCCATACCAGACAATTCTCACAAACACAATTTTTTAGATCTTACAAGAGATTTCTTATGTTTCCAATTAAAAGAAACACGCTAGTGATATCGACAATGTTGCTTCGCCGACGCAAAGAAATTTCAAGTTAACGATCAATCAATCCGTATTTAAAAATCTGAAATCAACGAACTCTGCGAAATCCAATTCAATTGTGGCTATTATGAGATTAATTATTATCTCGTTGACAATTCAATCAAATGCCATCGAAGTGTCAAGAAGTTCGAGTGCTGCGATAAAGAGTGTCGCTGATTATTTTCTCTTTAATAGAAGCGATCATAACGAGCAAGATTAACGATAATCGATCGCTTGGCTGTTACCCTGAACAAATTCGAGTAAATTGATGTTTAAAACGCCGGAGAAATGCTCCCTATCGATCGCGTACGCACTTTGAAAGTGAAAAATAGTTACGAGGGGAAAGTGACAACGTCATCAGTCGAGTATTCGTCGTTGAGGTGCGATTAAGAAAAAAATATTTCTCAATGCTAGTCTATGCTTCAAGGATAGTCCAACGAAACACAATGAATGGAAATGTACCTCGTTTCCTCTTTTTTATATGTTTATTTATCCACTGAACTTTTTAATATACTTCAATGACCTTGGAAAACTTATTGTCTTTAACCCCTTCATGACGAAAAAATTCAGTAGTTATCTATCAATTATCTATCAAAGAAAAACAGAGTCAGAAATAAGGCAAATATATTTTAGGCATATATTAGAATATATATATTAGAAACATTTATTTATAATTACAACACCATAAAATTAAACAAAAATCAGGGAAAGCTACCAAAAATATTGGAGCAAAGAAAGACTAACGATGGGTAAAATTTCAGAATAAACACCCATCTAATTAAGCTACTACGATTAACGAAATACGAAAAAAGATTGTATTCCGAAACGGTTCAACGTTGAATTCGTGACTAGGATTTCTATAGCGACTAACGACGAGACGATCCGACGTGCCTCACTTCTTCAACTTCGTAACACAACAAATTGCGTAACACGTACACACGTGTCGTTCGTGTCGTAAAATAGTAGCTACATATATGTATATCTGAAAACCCTTGTATTCCAACAGAATCCACAAAATGCCAGGTAAATATCTAACAATAAATTAAATAATAACAGGAAACGAAAAAGAAAAAACAAAAGAAAATCTCAATTATAATGAATAAGAAAAACAAGTATATTTGCAATACCCTCGACTACAATTTTCCATGTTACATGTGCATCGAGGACACAGAAAATGGTAATGGTATCCGGGAAATTTTGCGAAATTTTGCATAGAACCTGCAATTGTGGATCTCTTTCTACGAATCGACTGGTCAACCGCGATTTCTCTTTTTAAGAGGGATCAAGGATAACCGAAGACAACAATCATCAATAGGAAATAGTAACTACGTGTGTGTTTAATGTTTTACGGTAACTATTCCTATCTTATCATTTTGTTTCTTTATACTTAGAAATAAGGTTCGTTCAACTATGCCAATTGAAGATATTTTAATACAGCGTATATATTATAAATACATATATTGAAAATTGTAGAGATTATATACACATATACTGAAGAATTAAATATTAGAGGAAAAAAGAATTGGTTTTTACGAAAAAAATTGTTGTTGGTGTTATTTGAACCAGAGATCTTCAGACGTTTCTAAATATCATCACTGATCAGAATTCTTCCATTTCCGAGCAGCTCGTATTGTTTTACACTTGAAAGTACTATTCACTAATTAAACATCATTCTCAAATTTTCTAACTTCATCGTCTTTCTCCATTCTTCTTCGGATTCTTTATTATCTTTCCTACGTTATGCAAATGAGATCAGTCTCAACAACAAAGGCGAATGAAAACCTGCGACCCGAGCACGGAAAGAATAAGAAAAGAATGTTTTGAAGGAGGGAAAACGGAAATGAAATTTTACCGTTGTGCGGCAGAGATGAATGTGTTAATTGGTTAACAAACTAATGTTTGTGTGGATGACTGTGACTTTTGCTTGTAGTCTTAAGAAATTTCGACTCACGAGAAAGATTGTTGAGATTATGATAGAGTGAAAACATGCATTTCGCAATAATGGAGTTTGAAGAAATTCTTAGGAAAAGTCTTAATAGCGGTATGATAATATAATATATATTGATATGAATAATAGACTGAATAATAATATAATAATAACATAATGTATTTAATAAAATAATCATATGACTAAATCAATAATAAAGGTAACAAGGCTCATCGTAGATAAACGCGTATAAAAGTGGATCGAAAATGCTAACTGGAGGAATTTTAAGAATTCCATCGTATTTATGCCGGAAACATTTTCCCAGGAAGAAACAAATTTTATAAATAAGCTATAATAATTTATAAATAATACAATTTCTGATAGGTAATGAATCATCCGATAGCTCAAATCGATAAATGCGTGTTTTTATAAGATTTCATGTCTATGTCCACATTCTGGAGCGTTGACACAGAAATCAACCGCAGTTCCTGTTCCCTGAATCTCTAACACATAAATACAAGTATTACGAGTTACATCAATGGTATCGAAACCAAGAAACTAGCGAGTTCTTCAGGTTTCTTTTTTAAATTCTCCGCAAACTTGACCTTCAACGGGATGGCTTTGTTTTATAATAATTATTTATATAGCTATAGTTGATCCACCAATCATAATGATCAATTGTCTCGCCCGTACAAAATAGAAAATCGTCAATTTATCGTTTTGATTGATTAAAGATATCGAAAAGAAATAAAAAGTAAATTATTATTCGTTCGACTAATAAGATTGATCGACTCTTATATGAAGAAATTAGTCAGTTAAAATTAAAATGTTTAATATAAAAAAAAGGTATAAGACGACGTTCCAGAAAATGTCAAGGAAAAATATATAGAAGATGTTAAATAGGAGTTAAAAAATTACTTAAAAAGTCAGAAAACCGTAAAACCTGTTGCACAGAACTGGTACACACGGAATAACTGTTATTTACATTTCGTTCGTGAAAGCGGTACTTGTCCCTATTTTCCTCTTTTTTTTTATTATCATTATTTTTAAATATTTCTGGAAACCAGCTTGATGTCCCGAATAGCAGTTGGAGAGTCGCGTACAATTCGACAGAATCGACTAACGGGAAACAAAATAACAACATGTAAGGCGAGGTATTTATACGCTTGTGACTTGCTGATGAGCTTAGTGCGATCACCTGAGGAGGATGGTAATCATTTTACCATTACCATTTCATCATTAGGAAAGGAATTAATAAGATATTATTAATAGGAAATCACCCGTTCGATTGCAGCAGATTGGGTCACCGAAAAATGTGGAAACCTTAAACAGCGGGATTAATCGGTCCCTGTATATCTAATCAATCGCTCACTAATGGCAGATAAGACCATCCTGTCGAGATTCGTGGTGTAAACGTTCAGTCTTTAATTGTCTGTTATTCAAGCAACAATGATGAAGTTCTCGGCACTCCTGCTTGTAACACTATGCTTCGCTTCTGAGGCCCTTGGTAAGTATAATCTGGATAAGTATAATATAGGTACTATATCTAAGTATTATATGTATATATTATTATATATATATTATATATGATAATGTATAATATATACATATAATAGTAATACAATAGCAATATATAATAATACCTATACTGTAAATATGCTTAAAGATATAGTAGGATGTTGTTATATGTTAAAATATGATACTAATATAGTAGTATGTATATCCTATGTATATCCTATTTATGTATATCCTATTTATTAGATTTCCTATGTATGTATATCCTATTTTTAGATTTCTACAACAACACCATTTTGTATTTTAAATTACTGTTTTATGAAATTACCATTTTCAAAATAAATCTTTCCAGTCTAATTGAGATACTTTATTTCAAATATTTTTTCAAACAATTAAACGCTAATGTTCTACCAGATATCATTTACTCGTTTATGCACAAAAAAAGAAAAAGTTCTGTCAATAGTTATGCAAAAGTGACCAAATCGTTTACTCTGCAGAAGAATATTCCTGTTTGTACTGCCATATCCTAAAGCTCAGCAAATATACGTAGACATCCAAATTAAAATCTTCATGAGTTAAGCTACTCGTCTTTACACTTTCTTGCACCATATTCTTCAGTCGTTGTAATGCAGGTCAGATATCCTTCAACAAAGAAGAAACAAAAATAAATAAATAAGAAAAGAAGTAACGTTACATTTCACACGCTATTCTGTGATGTCGCATTTCTTTTTTAAGTAATGCAACTATGACCACTTCTAGTAATTTTAGTAGCGTCAACATATTAACACCACCTATCCTTCGTTTACTTTGACTAGAAATTACGAAATCTTTAAAACTCTTGTGCAAATACACCGAAAATCACGCTTCTAATCAAACAACGCTTTTACTCGACAGCAAAAAAAGGATTTGGTCCTGGAGAACAAGAATGGGGATACGTGAAAGTACGACCGACTTCGCATATGTTCTGGTGGCTTTATTATACGACCGCGGACGTATCTTCCTACTATGAGAAACCGTTGATCATCTGGTTGCAAGGTGGACCCGGGGCATCCTCCACATCCTATGGCAACTTTGAGGAACTTGGACCTCTGGACGTCAATTTGAAGCCGAGGAATTTCACTTGGGTAGGACAAAAAATCAACAGATGACTTAAACATGAGTTAAAACTTATCGATTTGGTCGATCTTTCTTTCTTGTTTTATCGTGTTCCATCTAAACAAGCCTCGATTACACCGTTATCGGTGTTAACTTGAAATTCGTCAAGTAAAATTAGATCATTGGTAAAGTAAATAGATGTCCGGTTTCATAATCTAGTCGTGACTAAAAAGAAATTAACCTTCTTCGATACAATGATCTCACGGTTTGAACAGTTTTAATGTAACATTAAAACTAGAGATTGATATGTTATATAAGTATATATATATACTTCCTTTATAAATCAATATTTCCATAGACAAACCATAGAATTTTTGATAAAAGTTTATTGAAGATTATTATTAATATTATATTTAGTATTTTCGTTACGTACACGGAAAGTTAGTTTAAAAAAAGTCGTTAGTAAAAATATCTCTGAAATAATTTCTTGAAGCTTTAAGAGTAATTAAGTAGATACAAATATCATAAATAAATATTAAAACATTCATAGGTGAAAGATTACAACGTTCTCTTCATCGACAACCCAGTCGGTACGGGCTTCAGTTATACCACTACGCTAGGAGGATATACGACAACGAATGCAGAGATCGCACACGATCTCTTGGAATGTATAAAAGGCTTCTTGAAACAGCTACCGGAATTCGCTGATGTACCCACATATATCACCACTGAGTCTTATGGAGGAAAAATGGGTGCAGAATTTGCTCTTTCATGGTACAAGGTAAGATAATATATTTTAATTAAATTATTTTATTTAATGTCCGACTTTTGCATGTATGTTCCTTTTACCATTTCATCATCTTTCTTTTTAAAATTACAGGCACAACAACAAGAAAAAATTAAGAGTAACTTGAAGGGTGTAGCCCTTGGTGACGCCTGGATCTCCCCCATTGATTCCGTGATGACTTGGGCTCCCTTTTTACTTGCCACAGTACGATATACCTTCTTTAATGTTATCAGTTATATTTTCAGTTTTTACATCATCTATACACTATCCATTTTTTATATTAATTGGCAAAATATTTTTGTAGGGTATGGTAGACACTGACGGCTATGAGAAGATCAACAAAGCAGCTCTACGAACAAAAGAGGCCGTAGATAGTAAAAGATGGACAAACGCAACCAAGCTGTGGAGCTATACCGAAGGAGTGATTGATGAAGTTACTAATAATATCGATTTCTATAACATTCTAACGAAAATAGAACCTGATACCAATCAGCTCACCCCTATGCAAAGGCTTGTATCAGAACCAACATTTGCTCAAGGTAAAAATATAATTTATTATTCAATATAATTGTCAATGATCCATACATAACGATATATAATAATATTGATATTAATCGATTATACAGAACGATAATTCTTAAAAATTATTTGATCATTTTAGAATATTCCGTCTTCAGCCAGGAATCCTTAAGTAAGTTGATGAACGGCCCTGTAAAAGAAAGCCTTAATCTACCTTCTAATCATGGCACCCAATCCAATCTGGTATTCAGCAAATTGGGAGGAGATTTCATGAAGCCTGTTATCCATATAGGTAGGTCTAATAGATAATAGAAGGATTAAGAATATGTAGCGGCACATGAGCTAGAGGACAATTCGAATCATGTTGTTGTTTTGCCTCGAAGTATTACCATCGTTAGAACATACATAATGTAATAATAAATAAACTCCAAAACAATGTCGCCGCTACGTACAACCGTCAAACAAACACCATTCTCTACAAATAATAGAAAATCTTAATCAATTAATATCAAATTTGTTTTTCTAGTGGAGAGTTTATTGAACGAAACTAAACTAAAGGTTGTGGTAATCAGTGGTCATATGGACCTCATCGTTGACACTCCAGGTATCTTCATTTCTAAAATAATCACTTTAACATCTCTTCAATTCCTTGATTTAATAGTAAAATAATGAAAAAAGAAAGAATATTGCAAAATTATGAAAAACATTTCATGTGAAAACTATTTATAAAAAATTTAATATACATTTCTGCGCAATCGTTTTACATCGCTTTCGAAGAACTATAATTTTTCCGATATCTACGTAAAGTATAATGTTGATACAACGATGCAGGCACTCTACGCTGGGTTGAAAAGATGCAGTGGAAGGACGCTAATTCCTGGCACAGGTCCGACAGAGCTCCCTTGGTAGTAGAGAACATTATCGAAGGCTATGTGAAGTCTTATGGCAATTTCTCTATGTACTGGGTCAACAGAGCCGGACACATGGTAAATAAGAAATCTAACCATTCAGGTTGTTTCATAACTTGTCATTCGTACCCTCTGTTTATCATTGAAGTTAGTCTCACATGTTATGAAACATCCTTTATAACTGATTATTCTATATAAATGCAATTATTTCATATAAAGATGTTATATGAAAATTATTTCGTCATGCAGGTACCAAAGGATAATCCAGCAGCAATGGCATGGATATTAAAGGAGTTTACAAAATAACAAGCAAATCATTTGAAGAGGCTGATTGCATGAAATGGAACCCAACATTGAATGAATAAAAATTAGGACGAACTAAATAAATTAAAAAAACTACAGAAATTCGTTTTGCACCGCATCATACCTATTAAACATTAAAGTCACGACATTCGCTATGTTAATTACAAACAAACCACTTAACTACTGATGACAAAAAAAAAATTCGATTACCAGATTCTTCGATCGCATTGTCCGTTTTCAAGGTCTGATATAACAACAGCAAGATAGCGATGCTCGTTATTTCCAAGAAAATTCACCACCACGAGGGACTGTTCGTTTATTTTTTGCGATTTAGCCGGGGCCCTGAGGCGAAATGGTTTACCGGAACGACGTGGTTCTGGCTCGCGCTGTGAATTTTCCCACACTCGTAAAACGTCGCAGAAGCAACAATCCGAAACTGGCTAAGCCGCAGACGCCCGCCGATTTTGTCAATAAGGAACGATTGTTTAGATTCGAGCGGATACTGAGCAGTAAAACGAAACGATCCGCAAACAAGACCGCCTGCGCTTGCGGGGCAGTATCGCCGATAAAGAGGAAAGGCTTCTGCGGTTGCCCGATCCTGTAAATAAAACATAGGAAAAAATCTTTCTTCCCAGCCCAATCACCGAAAGACGCTCATAGGAATTTTTATATTTTTGCATTCTTCTTTAAAATATTATATAAAGAAATTCTTTAAAAGTTTCTTCTAATGGCAGTTGAAATTCCTATACTCCTATCTAAAATTATATATGGTTTAGAAAAATTTGCTATAACTGGAAAAATAACTACTCAATATTTTGATCTAAAATTTGAATGAGTAGGTAATAAGTCTTGGCCTTAAATGAAATTAATTAAAAATCTTTTACAGGAATTTTATATATTATAGTAATATATTTCATATACTACTATATCAATTTAAAAATAATAAAAAAAATTAAAAATATTCTAATAAAACTAGAAACTACAAATATAAAAAAGTATAATAGTATTGAATAAAAAATAGAAATGTACTTTCTTTTAGACGAAAATTATTTTTACCATCTGCCGCAGCTTCTGTAAATGTTTTTCTTTACTTATACCATCGGGATGATTTAAGGAACGGAAAACAGGGGCGCAGGATTAACATCACGAAGACAATTCTGGTTGTTTTCGAAGAACATACCGAGGATGCCCGGGATACGAGACCAAGGTACTTTGGAGCTTTGAATACGCTAATCCGCCGGTTCCTTCCGCCGTCAGATCCACGGTGATTTGTTTCTTAATATTTCAAGATGGAACGAAGCTCGAAGGACGGCACCAGAAACGGCGAACAAACAAATAACGACGTTTCTTCCCTCAATCGCTTCATCTTCGGTTACGGCCGTAGCTGTAGCTTGGCCTCTTCAAAAACACGATTGAAAGAAATATCTTTGAGTTACTGGATCGTTAAAAATTACCGGCGGAACGTTATTTCATGTGATGATATTTTTTTAGATAATCTTCAGGAATCAAGGTTTCATAAAATTTGGAAAAATATTTGAATACAATAAAAGTAGGAGTATTTATAATAGAAGATCTTGATGTTGATTTGTTTTAGTAACAACAGCATGCTGACAACTAATAATCACTAAGAATGAGATAATAAAAGCATTAAGAAGAATGTGAAAACAAACCTAATAAAAGCAAGTCAAAGATAAGTGAAGAACATATCTTCGTTTAATAGCTGCATTGATAAAAGTTAACCTTTATTGATAACGTTCTGTCTCAATTGTAAAATAGATCTATAAGAGTAGAATAGGAAAACATAGATAGCTGTTTAAAGGATATTTAATTTTACCGATTATAGATAATATAATTATATAGAATGATGTAAATAATAAAATTTATAATACAATTTTATCTTAAACAAAAATTTGATAAACCTGAAACATGTAGATCTAAATTATTCATGATACAATTTTAATTTTCACATACAACTTTTATAGATCTAGAATTTACAAAGATAAATTTTTAATAAGATAGATTTTAATAAGACTATACGTGTATAATCTGGATTTCATTGATACAAAATTTATACCTAACTCACTTACAAATTTTCCAAATTTATAATAATTAGTAGTTAGCAGTTAGTAGTTAAGACATATGATAATTCCAATATTAATTATAACGTTAATTTCTAGTCCAGCAAAAAGTGAATCGCGAAACTTCGTTGGAAAAGGGGTGACTTGACGGTTTTCCCCCTTGTCAAAGTCACCGTGGTCCGCTAACGTGGAAGAGAGGGTGGCGAGCACAGAAGAGGAAGACAAGAGCGGTTCCAAGAAACGGCACGGTTTCGGTATAATTACCGCAACTTTGTTTACATATCGGCTCGTTTACTGCCGGCGTGGGTGTTGGGACAGCATATGTGTAAATAGCAATAAAACATGTACCCACGGGTCTCAGATAGGTAACGCGACGCCTCCCTCGTATTGAAAACGCGCGAACGACGTACCTCCAGGAAGCCACGATGGGCGGAGCTGGTCCATCCTCTGAATCTCCGTGTCAAATTAAACACCCTTCGTTAGAGAATTGGTCTAACCAGCCGCAAATCGTAGTCAGTCCTCGACGTATACGAACTCGGACCAGTTCGAGGCGGTTCAGTGTTTCCAATCTTAAAAGCATTATACAACGTTTAACACCTAGAAGAACCAGTCGTGTCATTTTAACACGTTAAGCAATTAGCAAAAGTAATTATTTTTATTAAGAAGTACAATTGAGGATATCAGTGGAAAAATGACACAAGTGTGCTCTTTTAATTAGGTAGATGATATGAGAAAATTTGGTATTATTTCTTTACATATGTAAGTTTAAATTTATTAATATTGTGAACGGAAGTCGTAAATCGACCTCTTTCGTTTACTTTGCGTTGGACGTCTTCAGTTTGGCCAATTTGTTTAGCTTCCGATATTCTGCGGAAACCGAAATTACATACATGCGATTATATACCATCCACAATGTGTTACGGAATTAACTTCATTAATTTTTTGAAGATATTGTCATTGTACTGTTATTGTACTACTTTCCTCCCTGAGGTTCAATTATTCATAAATTTTCTTCTTGGTGTTGAACAATTGAATTATAATTTCTAGTGTTGGATTACGATATTAGATCATAGAACTAATTATGAATGATTGTGAAGTGCTCTCTAGGTGATTGTTCAATCTGAAAGAATGCATGGTTCGACTGTAGAGGTACTCAAGGATTTTCTTGGATCTTGTTGGTCCTTGAAGACAAAAGAAGTGGACACAGGGAACAAAGTGCTTGCGATTTAGGTTATTTACTTGTGAAATTGTATCTGTGTGAATCACAGTCTTGAAACGATTTTTGAAAATTTGGACAATGGCACTGGTAATGACGATGAGAACGAAGATCGACGAGGATAACGCGTAAGAACATGAAGAGAGGAAGGAGATAGTGAAATTGTATGAAACTACAAAGATTTCAATTTTATAATAAGCTTTTAAAAAAAAATCCAATACTCCAAATAATAAAGAATTCAGTTCTGATCCTAAAAATTCAAATAATAATAAAAATTCTAATTTCGGTCCCTCATAATTTGAAGAAATATCGATAACAATATAAGAAAGTGCACCAACATCAAATGTTTTGATCATTCCATTTTCTAATGGAGCCAAACAGCTGCCAAAACCACGCCTGCTCCTTGTCGAAGATCTACAACTACAATCTACGCAGAAGTTACGAATTTTGGAGCACAGAAGAAACATTTCCAACAATGTGTCCTCTACCAAGCTGCTATAACTTAGTCCCGGATGTGTTGACCACGAGGAGCGTGCCTCTTTCGTGGGACCTTCCTTTGCTAAGATACAAACCACAGCCACGCTATGAGAAACCACCATACTCATACATCGCTTTAATAGCCATGGCAATCAATTCTTCGCCTAAACAGAGACTCACCCTTTCAGGGATCTATAGATTCATTATGGATAGGTTTCCTTATTACAGAGAAAATCGTCAAGGATGGCAAAACAGTATAAGGCATAATCTGAGTTTAAACGATTGCTTTGTGAAGATACCAAGGGATAAAGTGATTGGAAACGATAACGGGGAAGATCAAGCTGGAAAAGGAAGCTACTGGACCTTAGACCCTTCTGCAAGCGAGATGTTCGAGCATGGTAATTATAGAAGAAGAAGGATGAGGAGGCAACGAGGATTGACGCAGGATAAACAGGAACAGCATCACACGGTGGTCTCGGTATGCAAAATCAAATTGAGTTGTTTCTTTAAAAAATTTTATTTTACTATTCCTTTTTTCTTTTTCACTCTTTTCTTCCATTTTTCTTTGTTTCTTCTTTTTTAGTTTTCGAATTTGGTTTGAGAGCTTCTTACAGTGCTTTCTTAAAAAGAAACTGAGTTTACTTGATCCAAGTGTTGGAATAATTTTTAGATGATATGAAAGATGATTATATTTTTTTGTAAATTTATACCTTGTTATTTTAGGTTTCGCCGGAAATCATATCCAATTTGACACGCAAGGAAAAAGATGAACAGAGATGTGAAACAATTGAGAAAAACGTTGAACGAGCTCAAGGACATTGTGTAAAGTCGATGATGTTTACGATCGAGAATATCTTGCGAAAATCCACGAACGAATCTCCTATTTAAATGTGTATGAACTATGCATTTTTAATATCAAAATAATTAATTTTAAAATAAATAAATAATTGATTTGATATCGTTATCGTATACTTCTTCGATATACTGAATTAAGGTTATTGAAAATTCTTGAATACAATATAAAATAAATGCTGTTTATTACAAAAATGTGCTTACTTTTCTAATTATATATCGTATGTTGCGTATAAAGATTAAAAGTATTATTTAACGAATAATCTAAAATATGGTACATTATATACAAAATTATAGTGTGTGTACAAGGAAGACTTGTTGTATATAAGAATTGTGCTATCTTTCAGCAATTAAATGTTTTTTTAAGTTGAATAATTTTTTAACTTCTAGAATGTAGTCTTTAAAGCACAACAGCAAACGAGAAATAACAAATCTATAACGATCCTTTTATAAAATATTAGGTATTTCAGATTATACCTAATGAAATTAAATAATATTTAGTATTCACATATGTATAGTACATATTAATAAAATAAAAAGAGCTATTTTTTTAGTATCTTAAGTAGTAAAAAGCTCATCTACGTCTGACCCAAGAATATATAATATTATATTGGAATTTCTTATAATATAGTAAACCTTTAAATATTATTGTCTCATAGAGACATAGAATGTATTTTAAAAATGCATTAACTTCTATCATATCTTTATCTTGATAATTTCAGCTTCACCCTTATCAACTTCTTATCATCAATAAACAATGATTTCAGGCGTTTGAATTTTTTCTCATTAGTTCTAAATCAGAATCCATCATATCCTTTACAAGACCCTAAAATAATACTTCTTAATACTATATTTATATTTATATATTATTATATATTATTATATATAAATATAAATATTTACTATATTTATGGATATATTTATATTTATTATAAATATTACCATCAAGTTTTTTAATAATTAAATACCTCAAACGTAACAGTAGGTTTCCAGCCAATTTTTTCCTTCGCTTTATTAGCATCGCCCAAAAGTACATCCTGTACAAGCAAATATTTATAATTAATCTATAATGTTACAACGCTGTGTAGTTATTGTTATGTGTAATTAATACTTACGACTTCCGTCGGACGGAAATATTTAGGATTCACTTTAACCAATACTTGTCCTGTTTGTGCATCCTGTCCTATTTCGTTTATACCTTCACCTTCCCACTTAATAGTACGACCTACATATAAAAATGCTGCCTCCACAAATTCTCTAACACTATGCGTTTCTCCTGTTGCTATAACATAATCATCCGGAATTGGCTGTTGCAACATCAACCACATTGCCTGTAATGTATACAGATTTTAAAAAACTTTCTAAATATTTCTAGTATTATAAAGAATAATATATGTTTCTCTTACTTCAACATAATCTTTTGCATGTCCCCAATCTCGTTTAGCATCTAAATTTCCTAGTTCAAGAACATCTTGTAAACCTAACTGTATCTTCGCTATAGATCTAGTTACTTTTCTTGTAACAAAGTTCTCTCCTCTACGAGGACTTTCATGATTAAATAATATACCATTACATGCAAACATATTATATGCTTCTCTATAGTTTACCACAATCCAGAAGCTATATAATTTTGCGCAAGCTGAAATTTTTAATATTCAAATTAATGTTATTTTGAAATATATAATATTAAACGTAAGATAATATTTATATGTAATCACCATACGGTGAACGAGGGTAAAATGGAGTTTTTTCATTTTGTGGTACTTGAGTTACTCTGCCATAAAGTTCAGATGTTGACGCATGGTAAAATTTTACAGATTTTTCAAGGCCACAAGTACGTATTGCATCTAATAATCTAACTGTTCCTACTGCATCTACTTCAGCAGTATATTCACTTACTTCAAAACTTACCTATAACATAATAATACATTACCAAATAAACTCTTATAAATAATCATAAAATACAGTTTCAAAAATAGATGTGTACCATGACATGACTTTGAGCAGCAAGATTATAAATCTCTGTTGGTTGCACAGAACTAATCACTTTAACTAAACTACTGGAATCTGTCATATCACCATAATGAAGCTTCATTCTGCCTTGGCGGTGGCATTTTGGATCTGCATAAAGATGTTGAATTCGAGCAGTATTAAAAGAACTAGCTCTCCTAATTATACCATGTACATCATATCCTTTTTCTAATAAGAATTCAGCTAAATAGGAACCATCCTAGAAAGAAAACATAGTAATATAACAAATTGAAATAATATAATTTCCAAACAGAATACAAAAGATTAACACGTATCTATGAAAGATGGTGTTCTATCACAATGAAATTTCAAGATGTTTTATGGAACACGTGTAATAGATACATAAATATTTTCTATGATAAGTTCCAAATACAATCTTGAGCCACTATATATCAACAAAGTATGAAATGGTAACCTTACTTGTCCGGTAATACCAGTAATTAATGCAACGCGTCTTCTGCCGTCAGTTGCCATCTCGATGCACTATTAAAAACTTGTCTTATTCTTCTGTAATATCGTTCGATTTTGCCAACCTGTCCAAACGTTATCAAATACTGATAAGATAATTTGTTGCGTTCATTTATGTGCAATATATTCGGCTGCTAGCTTTAAACCTCACATTATAGATATCTACAGCAATACGGCTAATAGAATAGGTACGATAACCAATAGAAACTCAACACTCTGTTCGAAATTTTGTGTTTGTACAAGTGGAGAGAAGAAAGAATAATATTTAATTTAGAACTAATAAAATTGTACTATTTGATTTAACAATTACATATCCCTCATTTACTCCAAATTAAACTATATTACTTTGCAGATGCTATAAATAATAACGAGATTATACTATATGCGAGAAAAATCTATTTTATTAACGAATTTTCAATGTTCCTACCTAATTCTTTTTAATATCCAACTAAGAACAGTATTTATTTGAACGTTTCATTATTTAATAGAAAATGATAAGAGTTACGAATCTTTTGAACAACTTAACGCGTATAATGCTAGAATTGCGCGCCTAGACATTTGTTAAACATAGTGGGGATAAAATTTAGCCAATTAACAAGGTAATAATATAATATATATGTGTTTTATAGTTCTTTTGAAAGTATCCGTAATTTGTCATACACTTACAAAATTTAAAAGTAATTTTATTGCCATTGGTGCATTCGTGTAGAGATAAGCATGAACTAGCCAATGATAAGTATACAATCATACATGTTTATGTGTGAGAAAAGTGCTGTTTTGCTTGCCATTTTCACTGCAAAGTGTATTGTCATTCAGGTTGAGGAGTGATTAAGATTTAGTTTACAAAATAACATTAAAGAAAATGGCTCTTTTAAATGAAAATTCGGGAAGATCGTTACCTGATTACGAGACACAAGCAGCAAAAATGAAAAGTTTCAGTCCGTACGCTGATAACGGAGGGTAAGTTGTACATAACCTATATCTTCTTAACATTAATGAATCATATTTATATATTTATATATTTTATTATATTTTTTTATCGTAAATAATATAATTGTGAATTTTAAATAATGTAATAATATAATTATTCAAACTATTACAAATTCATTTTATATACAAATTTCTTTTATTATAATTATAGGAGTGTCATAGCCCTTGCAGGAGATGATTTCTGTGTAATAGCAGCAGATACACGTCTCAGTACAGGATTTTCCATTTATACACGTGAACAACAAAAACTCTTCCCTTTGTCATCTAAAACTATTTTGGGTTGCTCAGGCTGCTGGTGTGATACGCTCACTTTAACTAGACTTTTGTCTGCAAGAATGCAGGTAAAGTTTGATGAAGTTTCATTTTTAATTATTATAATTTAATGTTAAGATATTTCTTAATAGTCTTAATAATTGTTAATAATTTTTTTTGTGTATGATAGATGTATGAACATGAACACCAAAAAGAAATGCCAACATTAGCAGTTGCACAGATGTTGTCAA
Organism: Bombus terrestris; assembly: GCF_910591885.1. Taxonomy (NCBI): domain Eukaryota; kingdom Metazoa; phylum Arthropoda; class Insecta; order Hymenoptera; family Apidae; genus Bombus; species Bombus terrestris. The sequence goes on from NC_063275.1 coordinate 12,146,880, forward strand.
CAATGTTATATTATAAACGTTTCTTTCCTTATTATGTGAGCAATATTCTTGGTGGATTAGATGAGGATGGTAAAGGTTGTGTATACAGTTATGATCCCATAGGACATTGTGAGGTAACAAAATATAGAGCAGGTGGTTCTGCTGGTGCTCTTCTGCAGCCTCTTCTGGACAATCAGGTAGTGAACAACAGTACTATTATATTAAATTAGATTGTAACTACTTATCAAAGTAATATATTTCTTTAGATTGGATATAAAAATCAAGAAGGTGTTGAACCTGTCCCTTTAACTCAAGAAAAAGCTGTTGCAATTATAAAAGATGTTTTCATATCAGCTGCAGAAAGAGATATTTACACTGGTGATTCTATAAGTATCAAAATTATAACAAAAGATGGCATACAGGATTCAACCTTTGAATTGAGAAAAGATTAATGGAGTGAAATAAAATTTATATACTATCAAATTTCTATATGAATAAAGTTAACGCTAAAAAAGTATAATTAATATTTATTTAATAATTTCTTATCTTTATATACAACTATTGTGATTTGTATCGTATTATACATTGAAATGAGTGTGTATGTGTGTATAAATGCTATCAAACCAATGATTTGTATGCATACACATATAGACCTTTTACTTCTATTTGCATTAATACTATTTTATTTAGCCTACATTAACCAAATTGTAAAATATTCATAGATGTATATCACAATGATAGTAGTCGGATGTACTTTAAAAATATAACAAAACAGTACACAAATTATAATTCATAAATTAATGTTTGCATACTTGAAGACTGAACACATATATAACTTTTAAAAATTAAATAAGAATGCACTCCTTGTACTCTGTACACAAAGGCGTACTATAACAACCTACTTTACAATAGACAGAAATATATTTAATAAAATAATATTTTATTTTAAAGTATATAATAAAATAACTAAAGGTAAAGAGTGTGAGAATCATTCTCAATCCTACAATATTTCTTGCAGTTCTGTGTAGGGAACAATATATAAAGGTAAGAAATACAGATTGTTCCTCTCAAGATTCACTTTTTATTCCCAGGAAGTGATAATGGTTTACCACGATCTTTACCACGCAATTTGATTCCCAATACTTTCTCTATTTTGCCAATCACCATTTGATTTGGAATTCCGCGACCTGCTTCGTAATCATTGATGACCTGAGCTTTTTCATTTACTTTCTATACAGAAAAGTAACAAATATACATAAATATATCTTACATAACAACATAAATATGTATAAGAGTTACATAAATAATAACATACTGTCGCAAGGTCTTTCTGAGATAATCCTTTACTTTGTCTTCCCTGTTGAATTAATTTACCAAGATCAAGTGGAATTTTGTCGTGTTTTAATTCTTCTGTTTCTCTGTCCAACTTAGCTGTGTTTTTAGTAGCTACATGTTGTTTATTTGTTCCTCCACCCCCTAACAAAAAAAGAACAATTTATTTATATAATTCAAAGGAAAAAACAATTTACTTATTAACTTTCAAATAAATTAGAATATATATAATATGCCAAGAATAAAATATAAACAATATAATGAAACTCAATATCTTGTATTGCATCATGTTAGCCTCATAATATTCAAACATATGAAACATGTTTTGAAATGAAATGAAATTTAAAGAATTATATGTATACATATACATATGTATTTCTAAGATTTAATAATACAAATCTTAGAAATACACAATCTTGAGAATTACATACATTTTGCTTGTGTTTCGATCACAAATCCTTGACGACGTGCAGCATTTACTGCCTGTAAATAAATACAATTACACAACAATAGACGTTGGTCTAGGGATCATCTTAGACAAAATAGATGGAAAATATCTACCGTAAAAAGTTACCTGTTCTGATTTAAGTACTGAAGCTTTTGGTGGACGTTTCCGTAATGTAATAGGAGCGGTATTCCAGTCTGACATATTGAAAAAAGTTAAATATGCCGATAGAAATGAAAAATTGTATTATCAATGTCGCACGTAATACTATCCACATCCACTATCGTATATACTTGTTCTGAATCTTCCAGTAACTTCTCTATACGTTCCAAAAAGCACGATTTAATGTACGGACCCAGAATCGACCCGTGCACAACCAAATTGTCCAATTCCTTGCATACTATTTCAAACACACGATTTAAATGATACAATTTTTATTTTTTATTCGTTTAACTATAAATTTTTACTGAAAATTTACTAGTTATTAATTTTTGCAATAGGTCGTTTGTTATGCAAGATCATACGCTATTATACATAGATACAATTGATTTTCTATATTTACGAAATGCGTATAAATCAAATGACCGCGGTGTTTAAATAGCTATAAATATATTATTCAAAATTATGACGATTTCATGTATAAGCAATTTCTGCGAATGTTTCTTGTTTTATTGATTTTCGTGTTTATCTGATAGGGATCATTTGTAAAGTTTTTTCAAAAATGTCGAATAAATTTTACAATAGGTAACAAAAAAATTAGACAATGAATCACATTTACACATTTATGATAAGTACGGATAATTAACAATAAATTAAAAAATATGTAATAATTATACTATGGATCATTATACATTTATAATACATGGATAATATATGGATAATTGACAATAAATTAGAAAATGTGTAAAAACTAGACCACGGATTTTTATATATTTATCCGAAATTTTTAAAATCAATATTATACAAAATCCTAGTATATAAAATTTATAAAATATCAAAACTAAAATGTTCGTTATAATATTTAATAGATGAAACAAGTCTCTATTTATGCCCTATTTCTTTATAGTCAGCTTTATTAAAATATGAAATTAGATAAACATCCAAAGTCTAATAATAATTTACAATAAAAAAGTAATTACTAATTCTGTAAAAACATAGAACTTTCGTTATTTCCTTTAAATTGTAACAAAATAATAAATTATTAAAGAGACAAAATTTGGTAAAACTAGATATTATTATCAAATCAATTTTATTTAGAAATTTACCAACAAGTGTTCGTAGAAGTTTTATAATATTCGATGATACAATTATGTTTGAACCATTATAAATTATTATATAAGAAAGAAGGCAGAATATATTTATTATAAGCGAATTTAATAGCTTTTCTTTTTTTTTTTTTTTCTACATGATCACATTTATCCAACAAATACGTTACCAATCGTAACGGTTTGTTTTCTTATGTTATGTGCATGATTTGCTAAGTTGCTGTGTCCTGTATTTTACATTGGCGATTTGGAACGTTGATTTGTTTGAAATATTTGAAACAAATGAGAAATGTCTTTCATTCGCACACTGTGGAAATGTAATTTTGGTCCTCGCCTTTTTAAAGTTTATGAAATAACATGGATCGGTCGTTTAGTTGAGGTATTTATTAATAATTGCACAAAATTTATTAGACTAGTGTATTTTTAGGTTATGTCTTTATTAATTTATTTCAGAAATCATATGAGCCTAACAGTTTAGAACGATGGGGTGATCAAATCGTAATTTGCGTGAGTGTTTTATTAAAAGGAAGATTATATTCAAACTTTGTTTTTAATAACATAAACTGATCCATTAAGAATATTAATTGTGTTTCTAGAATCATCAATAGACTACGGATTTTTATGCAAATTCATATTCTCGAAAATATAATTAAAAATGTTGAACCTCTGTGGAAAATTGTTTTATTACCAAGTGTTATAGAAAGTATTATATTTTTGATGTGTCATATATTTTTTTATGTTATTGCAATTTTGTATTTTCAGTTCTCATATAAATGCATAAAAATTTGCAGTCTGTTAATTATAATTGTTTATTATGAAATTAATTACATAATGGAAACAAATGTCTCGTCTGTGAAACAAATCTGTTAATAAATTTATTTCAGTTTGCAGCAATTTGGTCCATAAGTCTATATACAATTCCATTAGTGGCCATCTTTTTCTATCAACACAGCAATTCTATAACTGAGAATATTTCTTTCTTGTGCAAATTAGCAGCAAGTGCTAGTGCAATTTTTATTGCATCATTGGCTGCTCGTGGTTATTCTAGAGCCAGTAATCCAATATATTTGAAATTCTTGAAAACACTGAATGAAGTAAATGCACATTATACTGTCGAAACAAAGCAAGAACTTGATAAATATGAATTTGAGTTCTGGGCAAGACCTGTAGATTTTGACATCAGAGATATAAAAAAGTATATATTCTTTTTACTAAACTAACATCAAACTAATATGTATCTGATTTTAAATAATTTTTTGAATTTGTATTTATAGGGTTACAGCTAAAGGGAAGTTGACTTTAGAAAACATTGCAGCTTTTAGTGGTCATATAAAAAGGCAAACTGGTAAAGAATTTATATGTACATTGCCTTGTAAGTTTTTATCGTATATTGTAGCTCACACTTTTGCTATTAAGATGATATATCCTGGAAGTGCAACAGTTCTTAACTGGGCATTTCGTAAGTTAAATAGATCATTATTGTATACATTGTATTATCTTTTATTTATTGATATAATATATGATTAATATAGGATCTACACTTCTAAAAGGAAGAATACATTTAATAAAACGTGGTGGGGAAAGATACAAATTGTTAACTGCAGATAATAATGAAATTGATGCTATATTCGTTGACCGACGTAACAAGTAATGTAAACATTAGTAACATTTCTTTCTAAAAATATTATTTTGTGATATATTATCCTTATATATATTTACATATTAATTTTATAGGAAAACAAATGGTAACATGTTGGTTATCACTTGTGAAGGAAATTGTGGATTTTATGAAAGTGGTATTATATCAACTCCAATGAGTAAAGGATATTCTATATTGGGTTGGAATCACCCAGGTTTCGGTAGCAGTACTGTAAGTATTACTTTTGTATCAAACTTTACAACTTTTTATGTTGATACTTTGATGAGAAGAATTGCTGTTACTTTATTATATCTCATTTTGAATCGCAAAGATGAAATTTTGGCAATGTTACAGTTAATATCAATCATGTATGTAAATTAAATGTAATTGAAGTAATGGCAAGACTTCTCCTTCAGTCAAACTACGTTCATAACATGATAACAGTAAGACATGAAAATGACTACAAAGGGTGCGCCGTATCCTCTTCAAGAAGAGAATGCTATCGATTGCGTAATGCGCTTCGCAATCGATCATTTAAAATTCCCCGAGGAACAAATAATTGTTTATGGTTGGAGTATTGGTGGATACACTGCAACATGGGCTGCTATGAACTATCCTTCTATTCAAAGTTTGGTAAGATCACTACATCACACATTTTATACATTAATTTAATTCAAATAATTTTATATAAATTGTTTGAAAAATAAAATTATTATATAAAGAAGTTATTACGTTTTATAGGTATTAGATGCTACATTTGATGATGTACTTCCGTTAGCCATTATGACAATGCCCTCGTCGCTAGAGGGTTTGGTACGAAACATTATTAGGGACTATTTCAATTTGAATATTGCTGAGCAATTAAATAGGTACTATAAAATTTTACTGAAGCATCGTGTATATATATGAACAAATGTATAATTTTTGCTTCTTTTTAAAGATATAATGGCACAGTATTGCTTATACGAAGAACAGAAGATGAAGTAGTATGTACCCCCAGTGGTAATAATTTATCAGGAAATCGTGGTAATATGCTGCTTACAAAACTTTTAATACGACGTTATCCACATATTTTTGCGGAAACCTCAGGGTGTGCTACACTTTTAGTGAGATTTTTATCTGCAGATATATCTACTAGAAGTAAGAAATAATTTTAAAGATTATTAAATACAGATTCTAAGTTTATCTTCCAACATTATTATGTAATGATACATATCAATATTTTTTATAGAATCAATAATCGAAACAGTAGGGGTTGATGAAAAACAATGTTTGAAACTTATTGGAGCAGATATAAAAAAAAATGATGATATTGTACTGTATCCCTCCACACTTGGAGAAGACTGTGATTCTACGACAAAACAACAGCTTATCGTATTTCTTGTATGTAAATGTGATTAAGGAATGTGTAAAATAAATATCTAATAATTTATATCTTTATCATTTTAGGCAACAATGTATATGAAGGATCAACCATCATCGCATTGTACACCATTAGCAGTGGATTTGTTTCAACCTGGTTGGAATCCTGCATCTGCAATGTCTGTGGCGGCACTCGACAGCAAATACCACCACTCGACATCAACTAGTGTCGGACAACTGCAGCTCAGTGATTAGCGCCTTAGGTTACGAACATTCGGGACCCGGGTTCGAATCCCGGCGACCGGAGTCCTACACATTAAAAATTAAAGAAAAACAGCAGTACTCCATCAGCGACATCTACAGCCAGCAGCTACAATTATCACGGACAACACTTACACCTCATGTCAATAACAGAATAAAAGTTCCATGATATTATAATTAACTAATTACTAGGAGTTTTATTCAAGATTCTTATTCTTATGGTAATAGAAATTCTTAAGAGTCATAATAATTTTTAATGCATTTGACGTTAAGTTTTATTGATAAACGTTATTTATTCTGTAGAATTTCGACCTGTTTTTTATATTCCAAGTTGATAAAGATATCTTCAACTAAAACTTTTGTATTCATTACTTGAGTTCTATACTCTGTTCAATGAGTCGAGTCAATAAAGGTAAACAACATCCGTGTGCTAGGATTGCTAAGCATATGATAGATACAAAGGACTCTAGTTAATGGCTGGTAGATATTGATTTTTCTTTTCTCCTTTGACTTCTCAGGTTTATGATATGCATAATGTACGATGTGAACTGAGAACCCTGTCAAAATTTAAAATATTTTGTGTAAACCAAAAAATGTTTACTATACCAAGTAGTTAAATATATGAGGAACAAAGCACCAATATTTTCTTCTGTAGTATCCGAAGGTTGTAAATACGCTCCTACCTAGTCACGTGTGTCTGTTTGCCTCAACTAATTCGACTCGCTGAACAGTTTAATACAATTTTGGTATTTGTAATCTAGGAATTTGTATTTATAATTAAGATTTTTACTTTAATGAAAAAGAAAATCGCAATGTGCACAGTAATGTAATTGTTTATATATAAAAAAATTTGTAAAAATTTGATGCAACACTTTTATTTTGCAAAAATTTATAATTTGTATTTTTACAAGTTGCAAAGCATTTAAAAATAAATAGATATATCTCATATATCATATGTTTTGTAAACCAATTATACAAAAGATAATTCAATAATTATTACGTACTTTGCATACGATTTAGAACAGCTTTAAGAGAGTCTTTTGAATCTTCAAACGAATCCATAACTTTTTTTTTGTTCACTTTTACTGGATTTTCTAAAAAAAATTTCAATGTACTTCGTGTCTCTTGTAAAAAATAATCTTTTTGACTAACTGTTTCTAACGCTTTGAAGCATCCTTCCAAATTCCAATCAATTTTCCCACTACTTTTATCTTCAGCCTGAAATATAAAACAAATCCTTTTGAATCCTCATCCGTCTGAAATACATGTAATTCAAGGACATAAAATACTTACTTTTATTAAACCTAGGTTGACTAGCAATGTGTTATTCCAAACAGAAATCTGATCATTTTCTGTTACAAAAGAACATAGTTTTGAATATAAAGCATCTGTAAGATACTGAGTTCTTAGTCTCACGTCAGCATAACCAGTCGTACTGAGTGCTGATACTTTCATAATTATTCTTGTAAACTCTTCGATGAATTTTAATTCAGGAGATGTATCATTCTCCGACAAATTCTGAAATGCAAAAAAGGGAATGTTAAACATAATGCAATGCTGACAATGTTAATAATAAAAATGTAATATTATTTACTTACTTTGGCGTGAGTTATAAAATCTTGCACTACATCATCTGGTAATAGCAATAATTTTTCTCCTGTTGGTGACTTTAAAAATTCCACAATAGTTACTTTTGATGGTACTATGCTGCCATTTATAATCATGTCCTTGTTATTATCTATATTTTCTTTGCTTTCATTTTCACTTTCATCTTTTTCATCACTTTCTTCATCATTTTCCACCTCATCTTCATCAGATTCTTCATTATCTCCGCTCTCATCATCATTTAATGTACCTAAGGATCCAATTCTTTCAGAAATTATAAGCGAATCGCGCAAAATAGTACGGCCAGTTTGACCAAAATGGTTTCCATCCAATTGTAGGGTTACAAGACGTTCTTTCTTAGCCATAGCAAGAGCTATGGGATTGGCACCCCTTGTTCTGATTTCATTGTAACTTAAATTAAGTTCTGCAAGTAATGGATAACTCCCTTCAACTCCTAACGCTTCTGCTAAAACTACACCACCTTGTGTTTTGAGCAAACAATCGCCAAGATTAAGTTGTTCTAAATTTTGAAAGTTTGGTAATGCTTTGGCAATTGCTTGGGCTCCTTTTGGCCCAACAGTATTATCATTGAGATTTAAAATTCGCAATCCAGGATTAGAAGACAATCCATTGGCAAGTGCTATTATACCTTCATAGTATATACCATTTTGAGGCATAACAACTTCTTCTAAACTAGTTAACTTTTCAAAAACAGATGCCAACGCCTTTGCACCATCGTTTTCCAATCTATTTCTTCCAGCCACAAATACTTTTAGTGCTAAGGCAGGTGATCCTGAAAGATGTTCCAATATATTAATTTATTTGCTTACTTCAATAACTAACAGAATGAATGATAAGTCTTACCTCCCTGGAAACTATTATTATAACAATCTAATAATGCTTTTGCCAATATTTTTCCACCTGATATTCCAAGTCCATTGTTATTTAATCTTAATACACGAAGAGTGTAACAAGAACTAGAAGTTAGGAAATTGGCTAATCCTTCAATACCAATTGGGCCAAAAGCATTATCACTTAAGTCAAGTTCAAAGAGGCGGGTACCAGCAATACACAGTGCAGAGCCAAGATATTCAAGAGCTTTTGGTATTTCTGTCTTTACACGGCCAGTAAACATATCTTTCCAAAGAGCACGTTTCATTAATGTACCATTTTCTTGTAATGCCTGAGCTACAGCTTTGGCTGCAAGCGGTCCTAAAGTGTTGCCTTCTAAGTCTAAATACTCCAGATTTGTACATGCTCGTATTGCTTTGACTATTTCCAACGCTAATGAAACAGAAAATTAAACATTTAGTTCACGTAACCTTCAAAGTGCTTATACAATATCGTATAATCTTCTAAAAAATACTAAAAATATACTATAATAGATTGTATAAACTAAAATAGTAAATAACTTACCGTCTTCTTCAGTATCAAGTTTAAGCGATTTCTTTGCGAAAGAGACACCGTTACCGGCATTATTTTCAGTAACATCTTGTAATTGTGCTTCAAGATCGTTCAAATTGAACGACGACATTGTTTGAGCTACTGAAATGTAATCACACTTTGTAATAATCAATCTTTTTTTAGTGTTTCTTCGTCACATAAAGTGTCAAATAATTCGGAGTACAAACACTATTCTTGAATAACACTTAATTTCGAAACTTATTCATAATGTTGATACAAATGCAACGCATCACCACGCGCTAGTAAACGCGGGAGTTATGTACCAACTGTTCAAAAATTCATAATGTAATTTTCTCATACTACACATATCGTATAATATACATACATACATACGTATATGTGAGATTTTCAACCAATGCGCGTGCTTACATTTATGATTGTAGTAGTCCATCAGGAATACGTCATAGAAATTGTCATAACAAAATGCAAATGTGTATTATGTCGTAATAAAATCTACTTATCTATATATTGATGTATTATAACTATTTGTACTATTACATAATTACATATTGTAACATATAGAACAAAATGTAAATAAAATGTAAACGCAGCTTTATTTTTATAGTGGTGTAGTCTAATAATATTGCTCATTAATATTCATAAAAGATTCCTTTTATTAAATAATGCACATATCTGTTATTACCTCTTTCTTGATACGTTGCAAATGTGGATCGAGAATCTGCCTTAATATTTCTGACGCGAACTTTAAATGTTACTCAATTCTATATGTTTGTGCGTTTTATTGTAGTTTCATGAAGATAAAGATCTCAATAAAGATTTTCCTTTTTAATAAAAAAAAATCCAGACAGTAGTACCAACAAATCAATTAAATGAATTTCGCGCGAAACATGTCAACCAATCTATGTTCCTCATCCTCTTAGGCATACGCCCGCAGTTGCAGTTACCAGTGCACAGTCCGCACCCGTGCGTCCGCGTAGTGCGTTTCAGAAAACTATCCTTGTCGACATAACACATGTACACGTACGCACACAGACGCGTACATGAAATCGAATTTTAAAACCAGGGGAAAACTGAAACTGTCGCGGTGGTGAGACCATATATACACGTTAGACATTTCTTATTTTGCGTTAATGTGGTCACAGATCGAAACTAGTGCACAATTCATTGTCGAGGAAGAAGCTGGTGGTTGTTTTGAGGCTGGAGTGTTACCCGATTAGAATGGTTGCGAGTGTCGCGCGCATCGCTGGCAACCCGTGCAGTGTTGTCGCGCAGCCAAAATAAAATCGGCGGTAGCCGTTCCTTGGGAACTGCCAGTGGACGAATGTACTTCGCTATTCGTTTAACGCAGGCAGGACCAAGCTATGTGGAATTGCCCGCTCTTTTATCTCTACGAAGACTATGGGTGTCATAGCCCTCTGATGTGCATCCCGGTATTTTAAAAACGATTCAGCTCCACCGAGCTGAAAAGTGTTTTGCTTGGCTATTACACGCGTTAACCATTCACCTTCTGCGTTTTTCTTCTCTCTTCGTCAGTAATAACTGATTCAGTTTGGATCACACGCTGCTCTAGGAAAAAAAAAATAAAGTTTCGTCTAAGAAAAATTGCCAAGGCAACACGCGATTCATCGTGCTGTTTTCAACAACCTTTATCCGCCCTGACGTGATTCGCCCGGTTTGCCCGCCACAGGACGGGTTATGTTTCCCACTTTCATCGGAATCCTAGGTGAACTTTTTGTTGTTTATTAGTTATGAAGATGAAACTATTATTATGAAATATCTTATGGATTTTTTTTGTTTCTATAATTATTATATAGTAATTATTATGTACTACTAGGAAGATCGATGCTTACGATTGAGAGCCCTTGTCAATGACCTCAAGTTTAGCAACAGAGAATCATTTTCATTGTTTTTTTTTTTTACTATTTTTCCCTATTGTATTACGTTCTATACAGAGTATTCGTACATGGCGTTTATATTTGTATTTTTGTCCATTAGTATTGTTATGTCAAGTTATTGGTTTTGATCTTATTATATTTTGGGACATGTTTTTTTAGAGAATTTTTTGTGCTCATTTGAAATGTAGTTTTTCTTATTATAAATATTTGGTTTTGTTAGTTAATAGTAGTTTTGTTATGTAGTGAATTATCAAAGATTGTATTTTCAAGTTAAAGGAGGCATAGAAATTAATAATTATTATTAACAAGAGAAAAATAATGTTATTTGAAATTATATATCTTTTTTATATATTTGTTAAGAATTATTTAGAATATATTCTTACCACTTTAAGAAATGAGTCCAATGTCACTTTTTTATTTATAAATTTATTATCACTAAAAAGATCACAAATATAAATTTTTAAAAGATATTTATATCATTTTAAAATAACTAAAGTATAAATGATATAAAATAAAAATTAATATTTTGCAAGAATGCATAATTTATAACAAAATACAGAGATAAAAATATAAATATATATTTATTTTAAAATAAATATGTACATGTATAATTCTACAACCAATATATACATATACAAATAAATATTAATTTTGATATTACAATAGAAGTTGTTTCTTTATATAGATTATATTTACACAATCATATATATTTAATTTCATCAATAAAGTTTTTGAGTCAATAACTTCTGAAATATTCTAAGCACATACAAAAAAAGATATTCCAGAGATTAAAGAAATATAATATGAAGGAACTCTCAATTGTTCCTTTATTTTTTTAGACATTCAATCGTGGTGGGAGGTGCCAAGTATAGCACACTTCTGCTCATTATTTAGGGCTGCCTTCAATCTCCTGGACTTTGATATTGAGGTACCTACCTATATGCTGACTCGTACAAGTAGGCATTGTACATGAGAGTTGCTAGTAATGCTTCAGCTTATAGGAAGTTAAATAAACCGTGTTTCAGCTTTATGTTCTTAAAAGCTTATGCATTCTTTTGTCATGGCTGCATCAATTTTTTGTTTCTTCAGTCGTGTACATATATATATTAACCATTTATTATTTTAGGATTTAGAAGAAGCTTTGTTAACGGATGGTGGAACCGAGGGACGTTTAGTACAGGAGCTAATAGTCAGGTTACTTGAAGGTTGTTTACCAAATGACACGCGCAATGACATCTCAACCTTTAACTATCAGATGTTTCTTCGCAGACTTTTTAGAAAGAAATGTCAGGTAAATTGGTTCTTCTTTTTTATATATATAATATATATATATATAATTAAAAGTAATACATGATTCATTTTGCTCTCAGGAATACAAATGTGAAAATCCTTTTAATACAGATGTAGATTTTGAGTTACTACCACTCCGTCAAAAAGTAGAAATTTTACGTGCTCTCTGCGACTTTCGGCTTGACGCTGAAGACGTGGTATGTATATAAAAAATGCCTGGGAAAGTATTTTTTAAAAAAAATTGTCACAAGTGTATTTATACTTCGTAACTTTTAGGAGCAATCATTAGGTAATTTGGACTCGGATAGCCTGCGAGTCGAACCTTTAGGACATGATCGTAAGAATTCTGCCTATTGGTACTTTTACGGCACTCGATTATATAGGGAGGACTACATTGATACTTCTAACAGCATCTCGCACAAACAGAAAAGTAAGCCTAGGGATAAAAAGCGTAAAAGACGACGAAACAGAGTGGCGAAGGAGGAAGAGGAAGAGGAGGAGAAGAAGGAGGACAGTTTAATACACGGAAAAGCAAAAGAAAGTGTTTGGCAGGTTGTCTGCTTTACTCAGCAGGACTGGAGCCGTCTAGTTGAAAAATTTCGTGATTCGGTAAATGTCCTATTAAACGAGTTAATTATTTTATTCCTTAGATTCTGCTAACGATGTTATTATAATACTTAGGAGTACGATACCGAACGTAAACTTTACCGTACTCTGTCCGAGGATTTCATGCCTGAAATCCCGAAACTTTTTGATTTAAAAGAAAAACAGCAAAGGCGCAAATTGTTACAACGTAATAGTTCGCGTGTACTTCGAAGTCACGAACCAACGACACAGATGGAAACAGTCATGGTTAGATCGAAGATCAAAACTAAAACAAACAAAGGGAGTAAAAAGGGGACTCAGAATTCAAAGAATGTTTATGTTAAAGAGGAGACACCTCCACCCTTACCTTCACCGCCGATTCAAAAAAAAGGACGGCAAACTAATAATTCATTGGCTTCAGCTGTTGGTCAAATTGTGATTCACACTAGGGACGAAGTGGAGGGATTAGAAAAAAAGAAAGGCATTGGAAGTAATAGCGATGGGAATTATGTATCCTCCAATTACGGATATAAATACGGTTACTCGTTTGGAATTGAAGAAGAAGAACGTCGTGTTGGAATGCACAAAGTTCTTGAAAGTCTCAAAGATCATGTGGATGCTTGGCCATTCATTGATCCTGTGGATGAAGAATATGCCCCAAGGTATAATACTAAAGTTCTATATATAATTTTAGGTATTTTCAAAATACAAAAGTCATTATTCTTGTTATTTATGTATATATATATATTGTTTTAGGTACTATAGCGTGGTGCGAAAACCCATGGACCTTAGTACAATGGAGGAGAAACTTGAAAATGGTTTATATAAAAGTTTAAGTGAATTCAAACGTGATTTTCGACTTATAGTAGATAATTGTAGGCAATATAATGGCTCTGATAATGGTTAGTATTTTTTATTTTAAGATATACATATTTTATGATTAAATATTTTTTTCTATTACAGAGTACACAGAAATGGCATTTAACCTTAAGGAAGCATTTGACAAAGCGGTGGGACGTTACTTGGAATCGGAAACATCTAGCGACGAGGATCCTTCGTCACCGAAGTCATTTCTTGCTACTCCCGCATCTCCGTCGTGTCCTTCTCGCGTTTCGTCTCCTCATCAGAATAGAAAACGTTCGAAAAAATCTACGAAAAAATCGAAATCATATAAATCTGAAAGCAAAGGAAAATCTAAAGCGAATGATAAGAACGACGAAGAAGAAAAACGGGGCAAAAATTATAAACTTCCGAAGAAAAAAAGAGGTAAGAAAAAGAGTAAAAGAGCAAAGGACGAAGAATCGGTAAATGAAGAAGAACAAGAAGAGCAAGAAAGCGAGGATGCAATGTCTGAATCGAGTGTCATAACAGCAAAAAGAAATAATTTATTGTTAAAAACCAAAAAGCTAACATCCAAAGAATCAGAGGAGTTTAAGAAGATAGATAAAAAAGTTAGTAAAGAACGTCATCAACAAAAGAAGGAAGCGGAAAATGTGCGGCCGATGAAAGAATCGAAAGAGAATAAGAAGCGAAAAGAGGATTTCGAAGAAGATTATGAGCCCCTAGTCGTCGTAAAAAGTAAAAATAAGAAAATCGAGAAGAAGGAACTCGAGGAGACGGAAGTATTTACAGATAACGCGAAGAAGAACAAATTGAAGAAAACCGAATCTCACGAAAATGAACCATTACCGGAGAATAAAGAGAAAACGCAGCATATCAAAGTTAAGAAGAATCGAAAGAAGGAAAAGACGGGGTTAAAGGCTTTTAAATCTGACGAGAAGTCTGAAAAAAGCCGTACTAAGGACAAAGAGAAAAAATCAAAACAAAAAAACGATGAACTTAAAAACGGAGAGATATCAAGTGAAATAGATTCCAAAGATTTAGATTTAGAAAGCGATGTAGATTCAAAAGAAACACATACGTCTAAGAAAATTCCTGCATTTATAGGTGATAAAGATATAGAATCGTTGGATGGTTTAAAAGATAAAATAAGTGAGAGGAGGCGGGAGGAGAAATTGAAAAATGAGAAGGAAAAACAGAAGAAAACTGGAAAAAACGACCTTCACAATATGTATTCAAAAAAAGTGCCTTCAAATGGTAGTACCTTTCATGACAGCGATAAATCCAGTGTAAAACGACCAAAGTTAAAAAAGGGAATAAAAGAAGAAAAAGTTCCTATCATGGAAGATCCTGTCAAGACTCAAGACCAAGAAGTCGCTGAGACTAAGAAAGTAAAAGTAGCTCAGTCGAAGCATACCAAAGGATTTGGAAAAGAAGAAAGCTCCATGCAAGCATTGAATCAGGCAACAGAACAGACGCTTCATGTAAGAATAGTTTATGTTTCACGTTTACATAATATAGATAGACATAACTTAATATTTTTGTATATAACTGCACTTTATTTTTTTATCTCCGAATAGGATATCAACAAATGGTTAGATGACGCACCAAGACTCTCTGAATTTTCTTCAGGAAGTGATTCTCCAATATTTCATTCTTCGTCCGTCGAATCTGGCCGATCAGGTCCAAAAGTAGAAGCACCAAGGAAACGACCAAGTTCCATCAAAATCTTCGGTCCTCACGGACCTAGTAGACCCAAAAAGATCCAACGTACGATAGATCGCTTACAACCTGGAAAAAGTAAGGGAAATTTGCTTCTAAAAAAACCATTGAACTTACCTAACGTTAATGCTGCTGAAATGACCGTGCAATTGACCAGCGACAACGATCAAACGAACAAGAACACGGACGAAGAACCAAAACTTAGTTTAGGAACTGTTTTGAAAAATGTGGATTCCATACAGTTAATTTGTAAAAGTTTAGTTTCCTCGCCCAATCCCAATTTTTCTAACGACGATGAAGAAGAAGACCACAATACTCTTCCTGCAGTTCCGGTATCTAGTCTTAGAGAAGAGAAAATATCCGGAATAACGACAACGCAAACACCTGCCATTGTAGAAGAGTCTAAAGATAATCAATCTAACGCGAAGGACACGCAGAAGCCCAAAACAGCGACACCAAATTTGAGTGCTTGGTTTAAAGCGTTCGGAGCACCAAAGTCGAAGAAGAAAGACGAAGAGTCGGAGGACGGTATAACGAAGAAGGATGGTGAATTGCAGGAAGTGTTTTGTGGTAGACAAAGAAGAATGAGTACCGGTGGTAGTAGTGTAAGTGAATCCGTTTCGAGTTTTTCCCAGGAGTCACCACCTGGACGTTCAGGTCGATCTCCGCAAGGTCAACCGATAATGGCTTCGGTCGAGCCACAGATTAGAGGAGCCGGATTCTATCAGGACGCTTTATCAACGGGAAGTAGCCCTTACAATAGTCCCTATTATGCTACACCTCCAAGATACAGTGCTCAATTACCCCCCACTCCATCCCCACAAAATCATCCATTATCTCCAGCCTATCCATCATCATCGTACGAACAGGCACCTCTTTATTCCCAGATACCGACCCAACAGTCGCATCAAACGTTTCAGAAATCACCTCAAGAAAATTCTGGGGAGATGTATCATCAATTATCACCCACTTTTCCTCAGCGATCTCCTCAAACTAATTTCCCTCAGAATTCGACACAAAACGAGTCATATAATCAACCATTGCAATCTTCTAATCAGAGTCAATCTCCTGTTTATTCGCAGCATTCACCACAACCCATACAGCAGATATATCCTCAACCTTCTCCACAGCCACCACCATCGAATTATTCTCAACCATCTCCTCAGCAACCATCTGCTCCTAAATATTCACAACTGTCTCCACAACAAAATGCTGCCAATTATTCTCAGCCATCTCCACAAGCTGCTAATTATTCTCAACCTTCGCCTCAGCAACCGCATTCACCTTACTCTCAGGCCTCTCCCCAAGCACCGCCAAATTATTCTCAACCATCTCCACAACAACAACCTTCTCCATATGCACAATCTCCACAGCAGTCGTCTGGATACTCCCAGATGTCTCCTCAACCACCATCATCAAATTATTCTCAACAATCGCCACAACCACCTTCCAATTACTCTCAACAATCGCCACAACCACCTTCCAATTATTCTCAGCCATCACCACAACCACCTTCCAATTATTCTCAAGCATCACCTCAACCACCTTCCAATTATTCTCAACCATCACCACAGCCACCTTCCAATTATTCTCAGCCATCGCCACAGCCACCTTCCAATTATTCTCAACCATCGCCACAGCCACCTTCCAATTATTCTCAACCATCGCCACAGCCACCTTCCAATTATTCTCAGCCATCGCCACAGCCACCTTCCAATTATTCTCAACCATCGCCACAGCCACCTTCCAATTATTCTCAACCATCGCCACAGCCACCTTCCAATTATTCCCAGCCATCGCCTCAACCTCCTCCAGTGTATTCTCAACAATCTCAATCTTCAAACTTCTCACATCCATCACCTCAGACACATTCTGCCAGCTACACGCAATCCTCACCTCAACCTCTCACAACAGGCTACTCCCAACCATCGCCTCAACCTCGAAACTATTCTCAACCTTCGCCTCAACAAATCCAAACCTTTCCTCAACATTCCCCACAAGCACCGCCTTCATACTCTCAACCTTCTCCTCAGAATGCAGCATATTCACAGCCTCAACAATCACCTCAGCAACCAGTTAAATATTCTCAGCCTTCTCCTCAACAACCTGCCAATTACTCACACTCGATACACTCGCCTCAAACGCCACAAAATTATTCGCAGTTGTCTCCTCAGCAACCACCGCCAAGCAACTACTCTCAGCCTTCACCATCGCCTCAGCAATCCCGGAACTACTCTCAAACGTCTCCATCGCCTCAGCAGTCTCGTAACTATTCCCAACCATCGCCATCTCCTCAACAATCACATACTTACACTCAACCAGCGCCATCACCTCAGCAAACCCGCACCTACTCTCAACCGTCACCTCAGCAAAAGTCCGCATGCACATCACAGGCGTCGCAATCTTCGCAACAACCTTCGAATTACTCGCAACCGTCTCCACAACAAAGTACAAACTACAGTCTACAGCAACCGCAACCACAATCACAAAAGAGCGCAGAAGAATATCCACAAGCTGCATCGACGCCTTCAAATTATTCTCACGGATATAAACAGAACCATTCGTATATTCAGTCTTCAGTGTCGTCAACGTTAAACGAAACAGAACACCGGACTGATTACTTGAAATCTAATACTACGGAGAAGTCTTCGAGCACGGAGCAGCAGAGGAATTTTGCTGTACCACCGGAGACTGCGTCGTTAAACCTAAATGCGAATCATCAGATTTATCAGTCACCAAACCAATACCCACCAACGTTCGGCAATAATTATCCTAATATCGACCTCCAGAGGTCTGTTTCAAGGCACGGTGGTCAGGAACAGTCACAACAACAGCAGCAATCGTCCCAGGAGCGGCCTAGTTTTACCGACCTTAGCAATTCTCTGAACGCTCAAAAGTACGCTCAACAGCGGTCGTTCCTTGGTAAGACGTCAGGTACCAGCGAACAACTCTCAACGCAAGATCAGTCGCAAATCCTAGCATTCCAACAAAATTTGACAGCTCATGAATCTCTTTATCCTAGTGGTTTCCAATCGTCTGGTTATCCGATGCCAAATTCTAGACCCGTGTATCCAAGTCCACATTACTTCGATGCCAGTTCAAAGGCTGCGACTAACAGCGGACCGGTGAACAGCTCGACCAGTAATTTGCCTCCAGTGAAGAAACGAATTTACAATGAATCATCTACAGAGGCGTCTCGCGGTTTGTCCCAGGAAACGACAGCGAGAACAGGCCAGGAACAATTTAGCTTCGACCCCATAATGGCATTGCCGCAACCTGAAGCAGTTTCAGCTAGTCAATTCGACACTGCGTTTGTTGGCAACCTAGCTGACTCCGTAGCGACGAATCCAGCGTATGCGCGTCTAGGCCTAGGTTTGGTCAGCCGTACTGGTAAAGAACAACAACAATTGTTAACCATTCCTCGACCACCACAGACGAAGCCAGAACACCTGGCGTACGCCCGTAGTCCAGCATCCGGCGCAGCGGAAATAGATCTGAACTTACTTCAAAGTTTACAGACGGCAGCAGCGAAGAATACACAGGGTATTCTGTCAATGCCGTCGTCTCGAAGAGGTGGAGAAGCGTCTAGTAGTTCTACGTCGACACCTGTGAAAACGAAAAAGAGCAGAAAGAGCAAACAGCAACAGCAAGAGCAACAAAACGTAACAAGCGTCTCGTCGGTGGTTAGCACGGAACCACAATCTGGTACAGGTATACCTGGTTTTCCACAATACACGGGAACATCAGCTGACTCGATTGGTTTAAAGAATACTACCATGGTTCCACCAGCTGGGAGTGCCTTTAATTTCGCTGCGTCAACCAGTACCACGACCAGTTCACCTTTCTACGATAAAGACGCATCAGCTGCAGCGGCTGCGTTCGCATTTTTGGATGAGTTTCGAAATCCAAATAGTTACTATAGCATGGCGCTCAGGCAACAGCAGCAACAACAACAACAGCAAGTTCCGCCAGTTACGGACGCCACGCAACAAGCTTGTAACAAGCTTAGCAATCAACCGCCAAGAAATTATCCGCCTCACCCTTTCCTTCATTCCGCTCAGAGATCAGCAGCTTACGGGCCTCCTGTGTCTGCTTATGTAACGCCTCATGGGCCAAACTTAACGATGGATCCGACCGCTTATCAACAGTACATTCATTCCCTGTATGCGCTTCAACCGCCGCCCCATCATCATCGACCGTCCTGGCTTTAGCCGTTAAAATCTTTGTAATGGGCGTTTTGGAATGATTGTATGCGACATTTCGGTGGATATACCGTCCCCATAGAGAAGCTGGAGGAAATGATATTTCGAATATGTTATCTGTTGATATCAGTGGCAGTAGATTTCTGTTTTACCGAACAAGTTGCGTTAGTGTTTTATTCACGATTCGGGTGAAATGCGATAAAAAATTTTATCGCGACTGTAAATATTGTTTCGTCTAACTTTATCTCGCTCTTCAACCGTAATCAAGACTTTCTTCTTTCTAGGGAAAAGGAAACGGTATCGATGTTTTTCCCCTTTAATCCATGTGACTAGGCATGAAGTCCTTGTGTATTATAGAATGATAATGACCTTCCTAATTTTTTTCTTTTTCTTTTTTAATGAAGCAATTTATTTATTTTTCGTTTATGCACGTATAATTCAGAATAATTTCTTTTATTTTCATTAACAACTTTTTTATTTTTTTTATTTTTTTTTTAAAGAAAAATCTCGGTACTGTGATAAGGGTGGAAGACTGTACTGATTACTATATCCCTTGAGATTGTCGATGCACTACAGACTCGTGAAAGGTCAAACAGTAAAAAAGAATGCGGTGCAAGATTTTCGATCATTTATTTTTTCTGATCTCTCTCTTCTTTCTCCTTTTTTTCTTTTATAAATATTATTTTACTGATTGACTAGCGAATAACGGGTTTTTAAAAGCTCTCTGCGAGATCAGGATGTGTGGTCTTTCCACCGGCTTGTCTTTCCCATTCGCGTTTGTTTCCTTTTTTATTAAAAACCATACGAATCTTTGAAATTTTTACACGATATACCAGAACGAAAATAGTTTACCTTTTCAAGGGTATTCTATTATGTAGTCATATGTACATAAAGAATAAGCCTACTTATTGTAGGAATTTTTGATAGTTTTTTTTCTAATAACTAGTCGACAGCTTAGACGTAAGTTGAGTCGCTAGTAGCTGGAAGTAACCTTCTATCAAAAGTTCCTCTCATCTATCGCGCTCTCGATGACGTCCCTTTTTCTTTCTTAATCTATATTGAGATACGGATTATGCAATATTCGATTTTTTTAACGTAAAAGAAAAGAAAAATGATGGCCCATTTCATAACTGTGCTCGTAATTGTCTTGCCTGTGGAAAATACATTGTTCCCTCTCTTTTGTGTTCAAACAAATAAAAAATAAGAAAAAATTTACTAGACATGCAAGAAACATATAGAGAGAGTATACGTGACGTCTGATTTTCAAAAGATTTCTGTATGATATCGAGCGCACTGTTGCTGGCGTATCTTGTGTAGAGTATATAGATTCGTTAGTGTGTAAGCTAGAACATTTGTTTCTTTGTATATAAAATACATATCTCCTTCATAGACGATGTGCTCGATGTAAAGAAAGATTTACAAAGTCAAAGACCTTGTAGAATCGTCTACGATAGATTAAAAAAAAGATGAACAAAAACACAATGGGAAATTGTAGGGACATAGACAAGGATGAAAGATGTATGTACATCGTGTGTATGTGTGAGCGGACATGAGTGTGCGTCGTATCTCATGGTCGAGGACGAAATAAAGTGTAATACGCCGCAATCATACATTAACCCACCTTATTGCTAAAAAACAGAAGGAAGCGGAATATTAAAAACTTATAAATATATACATATATATATATATATATATATATATTGTAAATGTATATTGTAAATGTATCTGATGACAGATTAAAGCACAGTTTGTTACAAATTTGTCTTAATTATATTTTTATGTAGGTTTGTATATTATGCATATAATGAAACATAATAGCGCAAATGATAATTCAAAAACCTCTAGAAATTGAAATAAAACTTACTTTTACTCGAATTATTTGCCACATGTCCGGATGCATTATATCATCAATATTATCCAATATGCTATATTGAGTTGTTCGAAAAGTTCATAACGTATCTTTTCATACATTTCTATTAGATAATCTTAGTTAGATACTGTTAGATACTAAAACGAATTAAGGACAAATTGCTGATTCAAAATTCATTAACAAAATAAGTTTCTTTTTTTCATTTTGAGGCAATATCCAAGAAATTTTGAATTGTATATGTATGTTCATCTTTATTTTATTCACCAAATATAGTCTCATAATTATTTATTATAGTCTTTACAAAATTTATTCGAATGACATACTTAGGCAAAAAATAAAATACTATAATGTATATTCTAGTAGCATTGTACAATTCGATAATATTCTATATCGGATACGTATTACATTATTATTGAAACTTATAATTTTTTAAATTATGGACTACGACATGCAATATTTTTTATCAAATAAAAATATTTAGTTACATAATTGTAACTATATATTGTGTCATATCTTTCAATCGATTATATATAGTGTAGTAAAAACAATTGATTTGAAATTGTTGAAGTGGTAGTCGTTCTCATTACCAAGTTAACAAGTTTTGAAGATAACTAGTCTTCATTTTGAAATAAGCTCGACGCAATAATAGTCTCATGTGATTAATTCATGCTATAACACATCGAAATCTACGATAAATTATAGAAACATTTATATAAATATTTAAACATACAATTATAGAAAATATACAACAGAAGATGTTAAGGAAAAGTTAATTGCGACCAGAGAGGACATTTTTTACAACCATAACGTACCAAGTTGGTAACAATAAGATTGTAATTATAGAAAAATCCTCCAAAAATATACAGATAATGAAACATAATAGCGCTCGAGGAATGCAAATATGATATCCACGAGTTCCACCTCCTGATATCTACATTTCATGATTTTGATAACAAAAATTGCACATGCAGCAAATGAGATTTACGTTCTCATAAAATGGCGATATGTTACAGGGCAAAGTGCACTTGTAGAAGAATCTAGACTGATTCTAAAATAATATGAAAAATCATTCAAGAAATTTATAGTAAACCATTACGTGAAGTTAAAATTTAGTATCAGTGTATGTTTCATTATTAACAGACATATTTTTCAATAGTTATGCTAATATCTAAACTTTAAAAACATTCTTGTAATGATTCTTGTAATGGAAATTCTAAATTAAACATTTGAATTAAAACAAAACTGATAAAACCTGATGAAGTTGGCATTAATTAATATGAATACATGTGTTATAATGTTAATGAATTAAAATAATTTTTTTAAATTGTTTGCAGATTATAATTTCTATTTTTAATTTATTGCATGGCGTAAGTACTTCCAAAATGATGGAAAGCATAAATAAAGAATTGTTACCAATAAAGACACATTATTTTCTATTCAATGCAGGTAAATAGATTATATTACAGATTAAATATCACATCTTATAGAATATTATGTATAATTGCATTTTTTATTTTTCAGCTACTGGACCAATAGTACCGTTCTTACCAACAATAGCAAAACAGTTAGGCTTCTCTCCTTTTTTAACTGGCACAATATACACGATATTACCAATTTCTGGTTTAGTAGCAAAACCTTTATTTGGAGCATTAGCTGACAAATTCAAAATTCATAAGATAGTGTTTTTAATATTTCAAGTTGTAGTTGCGATAGCCTTATTTTCGATATATTTTATACCTGAAATAGAAAATAGTGCAAATGTTGAACTTACTTGTAATAAAATAGCAACTATAGAGATGTGTTCAAAAAATGGATTTCCTGATAAAATTAAAGATGATGCTATAACGGAGATCATTCACTTAAATGTATCATGTCAGGTGTGATGTCCTTTTATCTTATTTTTCTACTATATTAGATGTGTTTAATTTATATTTTATATGTTTTGTTTTTAGATATCGTGCAAAGCCTCGAAAGAACTTTATCATGAAATGTGCTCAAATTGGAAAGTACCTCAATTCTGTGACTTAACAAATTCAAGCTCTATTTTAAATAATGATACATTTAATTCTACCATAACATTTGACGTATTTCATGACTTTTATGTAAGATATTTTGTGTATTTCCTATATTTAAAGATAAACAGCTAAACTCTTCATTTTACAGCTAAAAAGATGCATGTATATGCGTATTTTTACTGCCAAATTCTCAGATAATATACCATATACACCATTTTGTGACAATTATGTAAAAACATCGTGTCTAGCTACATGTCATGATAATCCAATCTTTAATCAATTGTTGCATGAAGTTGATGTGCCTCAGAATTCCACAGAAAATTCAACATACCAGTTTCATTCATTTCTGTGGGCAACTATAATAAGTTGGATTGGAATGGCAGTTGTAGTTAGCATAGCTGATGCTATATGCTTTAATCTCCTTGGTTAGTACTATATATGTTAATTAAATATCTAGTATGCTTTTCATACTGATATGTTACAGGAAATGAGGGAAGAAAGGAATATGGAAAACAAAAGATGTGGGGCAGCATTGGTTTTGGCATATTTGGAATAAGTGCAGGATATTTGGTAGACTTATTTAGTGAAGGAAAGATTCAGAAAGATTATACTTGTATATTTTATATCATGTTGGTCATTATGATTTTTGATATTATTGTGTCTGCAACTTTAAGGAAGGTAAAATTTTTTTATCATATATAATATTATGAGTAAAGAAAAATGTAGATAGTACAGAAGTTTGATGCTTCTTACTTATCAAAAGAATAAAAAAATTGCCAGGTAATGGGAGAAAGCAGTATCATTACAGAAAAATCCAGAACACTCTGAGGATGAACCTTCAATATTATGGGAACTATTCACTATCCTTAGGGAGGGTAATGTGTTGTCATTTGGATGGTGGTGCATAGGTGCTGGAATGTGTACTAGCGTAGTGTGGAATTTTCTATTTTGGTATATTGAAGACCTAGCAAGTAGTTCACAAATAACACGGCTGAAAACTTTACAAGGGCTTTTGACCGGTGTACAGTGTTTTCTAGGAGAACTACCATTTAATTTTATCTCAGGAAATATTTTACGAAGATTAGGTCACATGAATGTTATGAGTTTAGTATTATTGATATATGCAATTAGGTAAATAATGAAATTTCTTGTAAATATATAGTGTAGTTTCATATTACTAATTGTACTATTTTTTCAGGTTTATGGCATACAGTACTATATCAAACCCATGGTGGTTTTTAGTTATTGAAATACTTCATGGACCTACCTTAGGTCTTTGTTGGCCAACAATGGTATCATATGGTGATAAAGTAACACCACCTGGTACTAAAGCTACTATACAAGGATTTATTGGTGCTATATTCGAAGGAATTGGTTAGTAGTAGGAAATTAATTATAAAAACTAATGACTTTAAATAATTAGTTTTTGTATGGTCATAATTATTTTTCAGGAGTATCAAGTGGCAGTTTAATATGTGGATGGTTAATAAACACATATGGTGGTGTTATAGCGTTAAGAGTATTTTCAGTAGGAGCGTTATTGTGGCTATCTTGCTTCTGGTTGATTCAATTGTTTTTACGAAAATTTAAAACATCGGCGGTACATTTGGGTCATAATCGTGAGTAACGATTATGTGGATACATAAATAACACTGATAAAAATAATTTTAAATACTTAAGAAATTTGTTTCAATTAGAGAAAAATATCTTTTCTTTGTTGATCTTTTCCAGATTTGGTAAATTACGCTAATCCAGATGATGCTATTTTTATGTCCATGAGTCGCGAATTAGAAACTTATTAATGAAAGGCAAACGACAGTGTTCTTTTTAGAAATTCGGTATATTCATTGTTTGTTTATTTAGATATGATGATTTCGATTGAACGTAGTAAAAAATATACTTTTCTTACAATTATCAGACAGTTTAATTCTTAACACATTCGTGACTCATCTTTTTAGACAAATATTGATTATTCAGTATTATACTGTAGTTGTAAATCGTATCATGTTCTGTAATATATTCATTTTTCTTAGACTGAAGTAACATTTTTTTTTAAATCCACCGATAAAATTTATAAATAAAAATGATAAATAGAACATGTATCATCATATATAACAAACAGATATTGAAGGGAAGTAATACAAGGATGTGTTTAGTTGAGACATATAAAATTGCTCACAAAATATCTCAACCATTTATTCATTGCGAATTCATTTCTTAAGAGTGAAATTATATCATGCTAGTAATTTTATTAATTACCAGTATATTTTCAATTATTTATCGAAATCACGCGATAATAATATTTTTATGAATTCCGCATAATATGTCGATAAAAAGCTATAAATAACTTTCTTCTGATTCAATACCACGTCATTGGATAACAGTTGCACGCGTGCAGAACGAAATAGCTGCATACGAAAAGACTCGGTGGTCAAATTTGCGTAGCGTTAGTCTTGTTTAGGATTCCGTCTTTGCTGATTTTGACGAGATGGTGAAGTAGCCTGGCTTGGCACAGGTTCGACGATAGCTTGAAGATTAGGAATTTCGCCTGCGGTATCACAGCAGTCATTCATTATAATTCCAGTACCTGAATGAATAAAGGCAAGACTTCCCTCACTGGAAGAGGCTAAACTAGCCGACAATGGAGGTGATCTTTCTTTAGGCGATGCTGAAGAAGCTAGATTGTTTACAGTAGTATTACTACAAGTTGCTGCTTCTAATGTTCCATGAAGTTCAAGTATACGACCTTCGAGAAGAAGGTTTATTTCAGCTTGTGCTTTATATTTTGACTCGACGGCTTCCAATTCAGCTTCGTGTTGATCTTTTGTTTCTTGTAAAAGCCGTTGCAGTTCTACAAGTTGCGCTTCTTTTCGTGCTTCTTTGTTTTCTAGTTCAGTTAAACGTATTTTCAAAGCTTCTACAAGAGATATTCGTGATTCCAACTGTCGTCGTAAATCTATGCGAACACCAATTTGTATTTTACATTATTTGTTTCAAATATGTTCTTATATTTGTGAATAATTGAAATCTGCTTACTAGTTAATTCTTCTGCGTATGATTTTTGTATTTGTGTTACTTCTTGTTTTGTCATTGGTGAAAGACCCCCTGTACTTTCTTGTAACTTTGTTTGTGCCTGTAGATATATAAAAATAAATTTAATATATCATGCAAAGATATATATAATTTTTAATAATACCTCTGCAAGTAAAAGAAATTTCTTCTGTACAGTATCAAGAGTACGTTCTAGCTCTTTACTGCGATTTGCTGCTTTTAAAGCTACTCTTAGTTGATGACCTGCATCGAACAGGGAAGCCTCCGTAGACTGAATCCGCTGTTCACAGTCTGCTACCTTTTTTTGTTCATTCTTTAGTTTGGCTTCCACGGATTCGAGACGATCCTTCAGTATTTGATTCTGTCGTTGTTCTTCTACACACTATACGTTATTACTCGCATTACTATACAAATTTCTACTAGTAATACAATCAGTAGAATTTTCATAGACATTACCTTAGTCTGCCAGTGGTGTAATGCATCTTTATATTGATCTTCAGCTTGGCAAGCTTCTCTCTTGTTACGTTCTAATTCAGCTTTTAAACTCTCTACTTCTTTTTCCATTATTTTTAAACGATCAGTCTACGTGATAAGAATTTCGTATTTAACAATAGAAAGAATTAAAAATATTACCGAACCTTACTTTTACAAATAATATCAACTGACCAAAGCATAATTATGTTCTTCCAATGCACGCGAATCCCTTAGTTTGCCAAGAAGTCGTCGATTACGTTCGGCATGTACTTCTCTACGTTGCCGTTCGAACTGTAGTTGCATTTGCATAAGCTGTAACAACTGACTCGCACATTCGACATCGAAAGTATCTTCTTCTGCTACTTCATCTTCCCCACCATTTTCTTTTCTTTGTTTCTGTTTGATTGCATTTGTCCCTTCAAAGAAAAAATACTTAATTCACAATTTTGTTGATTTACAATAAGACTTGTTATTAAATTTACTTTTTACTAACTCATTTTTTCGCCAGAATAATTACTACCGTGCGTGCAAGTTTCAACATATCGATCAAGCATTGCAGTTGGTGATAATCTAAATTCGGTATCTTGTACAGAACGTTTTTGTAAATTCATTTGTGTCTTTTGTTCCAAAATTCCAAGCAATAAATCTTCATATGGAAGCAAATCGGATGTTTGGGTTGCTGTATCTTCCAGTTTTTTATGAACTTTGATATCAGGACAAGATTTGCTTTCTCGAATCTATAAATGCATATATATTTTTATCATATTAAAATTTTTTTCTGCAACAAATATTGCATATCTTACTTTGTAAAGAGAATTCAAATTTAAATGTTGTGTTGAAGCTTGGCTTTGAGAATACAAACGTAGCTGATAAACCTTTTGAGACAAATCTGCAAAAGCATTTTGCATTTTTTCATTATGGTGTTCTTGTTGTTCAACTAATTTTGAACTTTCAAATTTTCCAGTAGTTTGAGAGCTTACAATTTCTAAAACCTACACAATGCAATTTTGTATAAACATATCGTACCAATATTCATTAATGCACAATATTTTTACATACAAAAGTACATAAAATACAGAACCTCTTGATCTTCTTGCCAAGAATCGTTTTTCCCATTTTGATTTGTGTTCATTTCTGGAAATCTTCCATCTTCATCAACGTTGATAGATGACTTGATTTGACTAATGGCTTGTCTATCTGCGATAATTTTACTTAGCTTGTGCGAAAAAAATCCATGTGCATTATTTGTATCCCCACTTCCAATTATGGAGCCAGATACAGACGGATTTAAAGGGATTGGTGTGGATGGTCGTGAACTTGATCCTACTGTGCCATTACCAAATCCAGTAAGAGCACGAACTGCGCAAGAACCAGTAGGTTTCGGCATCTTTCGTAAATCCTATGTACACAATTTTAAATATTATCCGATTTAGTTTGTTCATTCTCGGAAGTTATAAAGTATACCTTAACAGGAGTTGTTTCTGGAGTGGCTTCGACTGCAGCTTCCGGTGGAGACGTACCGCTTCTGTTATTGTTAGGTGTTGAAGGAGCAGACCGTTGTTCATGAGATGTAACTGGAAATTGCGGACTATGTGGCGGTACTGTCATACTCGGCGACCAAAACGTATCATCTTCACCATTACTGATTTCTGATGGCGCTATCCCTCCACTAATGTTTATTGGAGTACATATAGAAGAGTAATCTAGAACATGTACTGATACTGTAAATATTTGTATATTCATAGTTATATATTATAATAAAACTCACAAACCTAAAGGTGGCGTAGAACGTGAATTCGTAGTACGAAATACTTCTTCTCGACATTTATCTAATGTAAAACGACCGCATTCTGCTATAACATCATGATGCTCCATCTTTTTCCATCTAAAAATAATGGACGAACGATAAATATAAAATCCTTTCTCTGAATTACGACTACTTTCATAATACGAAATATATCTACCTAGCAGCAGAAATCTCTGTATCTTTAGATGCAGTAACAAGTAAAGGGTGCATGCGCACAGAATCTAGCATTGGTCTAATTGTATGGATAAAAGTAGCAGGTTGATCTTGTTGTTGTTGTCTCAAATATGAAATGAAGTTGCAAGGATACATGGCATATAATCTGTGAAATAAATTATATAGTCCCACCTACAAGAAATTCAAGAAACATCAATAAACCTTCCTTACTTTTATAAATAAATACTAATACTTACTTGCAAATGTAATAAATATAAATGATTCTTATCTATTGTCCCTGTTATTGTTGTTGAAGTAAAACGCATAGGAGATGAAAACACGGATGATAACTGATGATAATAATAAGAGGCCAATCGACCAAATACTTCAAAAATTTCTGTGAGGTATGGTCCTAAAGCAGCAGGTAACATCGGTAATAACATCACCAAGAGAAGAAGCGCACTCATAAGAGATAATGTATCTGCTTCCATCTAAAAACAAATTAACTTGAGAGTTATCAACAATTCAATATATTCTTTAGTTATTTTGGAAAAATTGAATTCTACCTTAAGTAACCTAAGTAAATCTCGAAATAAAGTATGACTGGCAAGCTTGTATAACCAAGTTGGCTGACGACGGGCAATATGACCTAACAAAGTAAGGGTTTGAATTCTTTGGCTGCTACTTCCAGATTTGGAAAGAGCTTCCGACAAACGATCTAAGAGATGCTTGTCATGTGGATCACGAACACCAGCTAATACCTCAACAGCTCTTAAGGAATTTGTGGACAGATAATAATCAAAAAGACCATTTACCAACCAATTGTCTTTTGCTGAAAAATTTAAAAAATCATAAAAAACAAAAGGCAAGATTATTAGATATCTTACAATTCATAATCTTACTTACTAGATAAAAAAAGTTCATGGAATACTTTTTTTATTTCTTCTACCTCCGCAAGTTTGTTGGATTCCAATAAATTAAACAGATCAGCTATGCCTATTGAATTAATGTTCATCTTGATGGTAGTTAGTATTCCGGTATGGACAAATGATACTTATCCTAATTGTCTGATCATATAGTGGAAGTAGAAGTGACTTTATAAAACCTAATTTCATCCATCTGTCATTTGTTATGTAAAACTGGCTTCATTAGAAGCAGAAAAAATTTTGGAATACCTGTAACAGTAAGAGCATAACATCTCAGAAGATTTATACAGAAGAAGAAATACAAAAAGGATAAAGTTCTTTTAATTTCAACTATCACGAACTGTCAATTTCATATATAAATCGGCATTTAGATTTTGATGCTATAATCCGGCATAGAAATTATCTTCAACGGTACGAATCTCTCGGTCGTTCAACGAAGAATTTCATATACGATATTTCTGTATTATCAATGAATATTTCATTCTGCATAAAAAAAAAATTTTGTCGGTTCGGTCCTATGATATTCATAAAAAGGTCATCCAGAACCATGTTTGCAAGAGAGAAATACTTCTTGTAAATACCATTTCGACTTTTTAATAATGCATCAAACCCTGGTTTCGATAATGATTATATTGACAAAAATTAACAAGTTAACTTACCCGAAATTCATCGAGTACTTCAAGCAATTTTACGAGTTCTATGGCGACTTGTACACCATCGCAGATATATCATAGACTGGTACGCATTGATGTTGCTACAATACCAGCAGCGCTACGATCGCTCAGCAATTCCATGTACGTTCCAAAAATTATTCAAATTTTAACAGCTTTCTTTCCAGTGGATCTTATAACAATCACCATAATTAAATGTTTACAGAGAGAACATTTTTTCTTTGGACTCTGAGAAAGGACACAAAGGGTCTTTGTGCAATGTTCTCTTTCTATTCCTATATTGCTTTTTTAGCTCACTGAGTACTCTATCTTTATATCTCTATGATTCCAATTCAATGAGCTTCAAAGTGTTTTACAAATACAGTTGCTGACAAAAGTATTTGAACATGATTATAATAGGAAACTTGTCATACAAAACTTTTATGATCTGTCCAACGAACTTGATTGCTGAACTTGAAAACTTGATTGCTGCGGCTTTAATTAAATGCAGCAACCACAATCGTATAAACGTTTATATGATCGTGGCAGTAAGTAAGATTTGTTTACGTTCACTGCCTCGTTTCGTTGGACAAACTATACAAGTATATATATAAATTTTTAAATTTCTTTCAAACTTTACCAATGTAATCATTATTCTCGAGTTTCGTTATAGTGCTTTCGTTATAGTATAGTGAAATTTAAAACTAATTCGTATAACACATATAATACATATTAAATTTATAAGAGGTTTCTAAATGTTTGAATATACTTTCATAAATAATTACACCACTATTAGTGGTATTAAAAGTAACATAAAAATATCAAAAAGGGATACAGACTCCTCAAACAAAGTTC
Organism: Bombus terrestris; assembly: GCF_910591885.1. Lineage (NCBI taxonomy): Eukaryota > Metazoa > Arthropoda > Insecta > Hymenoptera > Apidae > Bombus > Bombus terrestris. The sequence continues at coordinate 12,178,528 of NC_063275.1, forward strand.
TATAAAAATACATCAAATCGTTTATCTGCATTACATCCTTTCTATGCTTAAATGCCTTCGACTGGTATAATAGCATTATTACATGGCAGCACTAAACTTGTGTTGTGTAGAAAATATGGCGTAAAGTGAACGTCGCACATGTCTCTTAGTGATTTCGGTAAGAGTTCAAGTATTACACCGAAAAATTTCTCTATCGACACACAAGAAAACTACGTCGTTTATTCATCCATATGATAAAAGAACCTAAAAATGATTAACGAATTTAAAATGCGAGAGTCATTCAAGAGTAAGTCATTTTAAAAAGTTGAGATGAAACAAGAACAGAGGAGTATTTGGCAAACTATTTCATAGGATTTTTATTACGTTTATTCTTATTAGTGTCGGGTTAGTTAACAAACTGGCGTCGCATCAATTGAATGTTTCCATTTCTTTTTAGGCTAACTAATATAATCCAACAGTCATACATATCGACAGGTAATAGTTTCGTTCTTCGTGTGATGAAAACTTTTGTACTCTTGTTCTAACCCTTAAAGATGGGTCATTTTGACCCGACGTTAAAAACCTATCTTTCCGAAAATAATGACGAAAAGATAACAAAATTTACATATATATATTACGTTCGAGCCTATCTAAAAACCTATTTTTTTTTTTTTTTTAAATAATATCACTAACAAAATTTACATATGTATGTATTGAGTCATATTTGAGCTAACGCAAAAAAATATTTTTTAAAAATAATGACAAAGAATAAGAAAATTTAATGACGCATATACTGGATCATTTTTGATCCATCTCCGGCGTTTTCAGAAGGTCCGGGCTCCGAGGGTTTTAACTCGGTTCCACTGGCACGAGAGCGCATTCCGATCTCCTGAGTTATTACGCAGCCGATTTTCGTTCGTCTAGCCAATCGCTTTTTCATCGCATAAACATTTCGTTTCAACCGCGCTAACACAGTCCTCTTCTCGTCTAATTGACCCCACAACACAGTAACACCGGTAAAAGTGTGAAAAATATTTGTCTGTGGCGTTTCGTGGATTCTTCGTATTGTGACTTGTTTACAGTATGTGTTGTTTTTATTAAGAGAAAATGAAGTACTGTTACACGACGACGTTTTAACACATTATTCGTATGAGATTAGCTAAGGATTAGGACATTAAATTTCCATCACATATTCCTCATTAAAGAAAACATTAGTTTTGTTGGTTTGAATAAAAGAAAAGAATGGTCGTCTTGTTTGTGTTTACAAAAAATGTAAGAAGAAGTGACTTTTATTGCTACTTTCAGCGACTGTAACAATAAGAAGTTATTGGTGAAATGTAATTTAATACGATATATATCTTTATATATACATATCTCAAGTTGAAAATGTTAGTTTTTAAAACTTTTTTTTGAAATGTTGAGTTCGATGGAATGTTAATTGTAATTTTATATTGTTCTGAAATCTTTTAGATTGAAACAATAAAGAAGTATACGTGGACTGGACTCTTACGTATATATATTGCCAGTAAGTATTAAAAGTGAATGTAACTGCTGAGAGATATTATAAATATCAAGAATGACTTGTATTCATTGTAATTGTAGACTATTCTTTATATTTTATTACACTAACAAAAAATTATTATACCATATTGTGTTAATAAACTATTATTTGTATTTGTAATAAAAAGTAATTTTTGTTTTTCTTAATTTTCTATTGGGAAATTAAGTCTAGTTTTTTTTTTAACTTAATATAACTCACTTTCATTTATTTGGCAGTTGTACAAAAAGAAAAGTGTAGAATAGGGAAGTGGCAATAGAGTGAGGAAGAAAGAGGGAAAGAGGGGGGAATTCTGATGTCGGAGAAGAGAGCCATTTTCCAAGTCTTCGTTTAGACATTCTAAATATAACTGGAGGCTCTATAGGCTTTCCTTACTGTGTCATACTGTGCAGAGTAGTATCTTACTGTGTTGCGTAGATCTCGCTCATTTTCTACCTTTAGTATGGCATAATGCCAATTTTATTTGTCTGAAAATTACTGATCCATTTGTAACATTATCTCTAAATATCATATTTGTTAATTAAAAGCGACTATTCGTTTATTTTCTATACATTTAGGGTAATACCTATTTAGTCTTTTTGTTGATTAATAATCTTGATATATGTTAAAAACGATATAAGTAAAGTATAATTAATTTATTGGAATTTTAATATTTTCATGCTACTCATATTGAATTATTTCAATTAATGTATAATTTGTTTAAAAGTAATTTGTTTCTTTTCTAAGGAACAAATACCAATTAATGTTGTGTAAGCTAAAATGATATTAAATTACATAATTTTTTTAGAATCTATATAAGGTACTATATTGTGTCTTCTTTGATATCTAATATATATTATTTTTAGACAGAAATTTCATTCAAATATTGTATGTTGCATCTAATTTTTTATTACAGACCATGGTTTGTAGAGCTGGTCAAATATGTTTCATTCAGTGCAATCTACCCGGAGTTAAAAATAAAATCTTTACTACTGACAGACTTCTGCTTCATGAATCTACCCGTGGTGAGGATCTTTATGTTTATATTGGAGAGCAGTGTCAAATACAACCAGACAGTTTTAAGTTGTATTTAGTATCAGGTGGAAAATTGGTTAGTAATTATATCTCTTTTTGTTCTATTGTTAGTACAATCGTTTATCAATGGTTTAATGTTTTGTTCATGTAGAAGTTAAAGTTGTTTTATTGCTATTAGATCGATTTATCAGACAAGAAAGATAAAACAATGTCAGAAATTGGTGTGGATTTTTCTTTTGATCGAGAATCATCAACTGAGCATAAGCACACACTTGTAGTTATGGATCCAGCAGATATTTTGATGCAGAAGCAATTTCGTCAACAGACTGCATATAATGCATACAATCCTCCACCACCATCTCCTAATCATTCGTCAGTGTGGGGTGAAGATAATAATGTTGATTTTAAAAGTCTTATTAAGTCTGAAACAAGTATGTAATATTTATTTTATATTTTTGCAATAAGCTGTGTATTATCATTAATTGTTTATTTTTTAAAGGCTATGTCGGTTTAGTCAATCAAGCAATGACATGTTACTTAAATAGTCTATTACAAGCGTTATATATGACTCCTGAGTTTCGGAATGCATTGTATAATTGGGAATATGTAGAAGGATCAGAAAAAGATGAAGCTAATAGTATTCCATATCAACTACAGAAATTATTTTTAAATTTACAGGTATTAATATTATCTACAGATATTTACAAGATTAATAAATGTATGGTTGTTGCAAAATATTTAATAAATATTCACGTTTATAGACATCAACGAAATCAGCAGTGGAAACTACAGCATTAACAAAAAGTTTTGGTTGGGATTCTACAGAAGCTTGGCAACAACATGATATTCAAGAACTATGTAGAGTTATGTTTGATGCTCTAGAACAAAAATTTAAAAATACGGAACAAGCTGATTTAATAAACAGACTTTATGAAGGTATATATTTATCCAAATGGTATATATATATCTGAAAATATGGTATATATATCTGAAACATCTAGATATATCAGAAATGAGTTTCTAATTTGATTTTTATATTGTTAGGAAAGATGATAGATTATGTTAAATGTCTTGAGTGTGGTACTGAAAAATTTAGAGAAGACACTTTTCTTGATATACCATTACCAGTAAGACCTTTTGGTAGTAATGTGGCATACACAAGTGTGGTAAGTATATATAATGTTATATTTTAACATATAAATTAAATTTATATAAAAATTTATTTTTGTAATAGGAAGAAGCTTTAAGAGCATTTGTTCAGCATGAAATTTTGGAAGGAAGCAATCAGTATCATTGCGAAAAATGTAATAAAAAATGTGATGCTCATAAAGGATTAAAATTTACAAAATTTCCCTACCTTCTGACACTTCATCTTAAGCGATTTGATTTTGATTTCAAAACTTTTCATAGAATAAAACTTAATGATAAGTGAGTGCATATAAATTGTTCTTGTTAATCATTTTTTATCAGTCTTATACTTTCATACTAAACTTTTAATTTTAGGGTTACTTTTCCAGATACATTAAATTTAAATTCTTTTATTGCTTCTATGCCAAATCAAGAATCTCCGAATACTGATGAAAATATTAGTTTAGCGAAATGCGACGATAACTCTATAACAGATAGCGGCACATTAGACGATGATTGTCCTCCCTGTGAAAACAGTCTTCCTAATAGTAATCATTCAACAAATCATGACCAAGATGATGATGAAGGTATATTGATTCCATAAATTATATGCATTCCATAATTAATACCTATTCAAGTAGTTTATTTTTAGGTATAGATATGAGTAATGGACCTTCAACGTCGAATTGTGCTGTGCATAATCATGAAAACGAAAAAAATCGTAGCAGTAATGCAGCAAAAGGACCTTACAATTATGAATTGTTCTCAATTATGATTCATAGCGGTAGTGCTAGTGGTGGTCATTATTATGCTTATATAAAAGATTTTAGAACAAACGAATGGTTTTGTTTCAATGATCAAAGCGTAACACAGGTATTTGCAAATGTTTATTTTATATTATGTAATACTTTTAAAAAGCAGTATTAAAATGTGTGATTATATTACAGATAACTCATGACGACATTCAGAAAACGTATGGTGGTGGTTCAACCAGGTCATATTTTACTGGAGCTTATAGTAGTACTAATGCATACATGCTCATGTATAGACAAATTGATTCTGCTCGCAATGCTTTGCCCATACAAGTGCAAGATTTTCCAAAACATATACAGGAATTGTTGAAAAAGATGAAAGAAAATGAAGATAACGACAGGGAGAGTCGTGAAAAAGATCTTGCAACACCTAAGGTGAAAGTATATTGTCAACATCCTACAGAAGATAAGAAACTAAATTTTAGACTTTCCTTTTCGCCTAATGTTACATGGGCTCAAACGACAATGATTGTTTATAAGAATTTTTGCTTGGAAGGAATGGTGAGCTTAAATCAATGTCGTTTAGTTGTTTACGATCACAATAATGAGTTAATCGTGGCTAGTTACGAAGGTAGAGAACATGAAACGTTTGCAAGTATTTGGGGTAATCGAGTGAATCGGTATAGTTTATTATTAGAAATACGTGATAAAGATCAAAAATTCGAGCCACACCTACGAGGTGGTATGTATTTATTTACGCATATGTATATATATCTTTTTAGTAGAAAGAAAAATAATGTTTTTCTGTTATTTGATAGGTATCGTAACTAAAGTGTACGTCGTCGACGTATCTAGAAAGAAGCTTATTGAAGGACCATTAAATGTACGAGGTTTATTTACACAAACAGTGAGAGAATATAAGCAGGTGGTAGGAAAATTTATTAATATGGATCCGGGCGACATGAAAATAGTTTTACGAAAACACGGAACAGATGCAATACTCGTACAGAATGACGACGCTATATTAGCAGTTGCAGACTTTTGTAATTTAATTAAAGTCTTTGTATGTACGAATGCCGATGCCGAGTGTAATAAATCTTACTTTGAAACAACAATATGTGGTATTGCTGAACAGTTAGAAAACATTATAACACTACGTATCAAGTTACCTCCTAATTCAAGCAAAGGTAAGATGATTATTATTAATTATGAAACTAACATAATATTTCCTAAAATTATAGTTATATAATAATATCATATTTTGTTGAATGCAGAAATATTGGAAGAATTAAATATTCCAATGTTAGATGAAGTGAATAAAGACAAAGAAAAACCTGTGACTGATAGTCCATCCAAAGTAAACATTATTGAACCGCATCGAGATGCTAGTACAAAATGCAACGAAACTTCAAAAAGTGGAAAGCTTGTTGAAGATACTTCAGTAAGAAATGCAAGCCCGCAATTGGTAGAGGGTGAGGAATGGCATACTCCTGAACAAAGTAATAGCGAAGATAGTAGTCTCAGTGATAGTGATAAAACTTTAGTTGGAGATGCTCCAGGAGACGAAGACTTTCAATTACCTTATCTTCCATCGAGTACAAGTAATCGCGCCATTAAAATGTTAAACCAAGTTGGACTCGAAAACTGGGATAATATCATCGATGATTCAGAATATTATTTCAAAGCCACCCCATATACAAATCATAATGAGAAATGTATGTATCTTAAACTTGTTTTATAAAATATTTGAAATATAGGGAAATATATAGGGAAGATATTTAATGATGAATATTTTGATCACAGTTTTGAAAGTATTAGTGGATAAAAGAATGATATTCAATACTTTGAAGAAAAACTTAGAGCCATACGTTGGTGTACCTGCAGAATATTTTAAAATTTGTCGTTATTTTGATGAATGTGGTGAATCAGAATGTAGCTGTTTACTTAGTCAACTTGTTTCTTATGAAGATGGAGAGAAACTTTGGATAGAAATAGGACGGGCTTTACGTAATGGTGAATTTACAGTAAAATTACATCAGTTTTTCCTTGATTCGGCTAAGGTACGAATATGCAAATTATTAAGATCTTTTATAAAAATTCTTTATTTTTTACTATAAATGATGTTTCTTTTCTACACTTTCTACAGAGCAAATTTTTGTTCGAATGGATAGTCTCGGAAGACATGACTGTTGGGCAGGCGAAAAAAGAGATTCTTGCAGAAATGAAAAGAAGATATAATATAGAAATACCATATGAAAGATGTCGATTAAGGGAAAAGTGTTTTGTGTTACCTTCAAAAGTACTTTTAGATCATCAAAAGTTTAAAGATTTCCAATATTATTCTCAATTTGAAATGATTGTACAAGAGTTACCTGATAAAGATCCAGTTACCAATAACAATCAAGTCATTGTTTTTGTCCGACGTTGGTATCCTATCAAATTTCACATTGGTCCACCACAAGAAATCGTATTGGATGAAACGACCTTGAAAGAAATGATGAAAAAAGTAAGTGAACTGGATATCTTGTACATTTCCTAGTTACAAAAAACTAATTGGTAATTGAATTCAATAAAATGACCATATTGAATTTTGATTTAGTTATCTTTAATATCGGATATACCTGAAGAATATATAAATATAATAAGAGGGAAAGGTTCAGTACATATGCCTATTGTACGAATTGAGAATGAGGAAGACTGGATTGGATTAACAACTCTTGTTGAATTTAATGTTGAAGATGGTGCTGTGTTCTTATATAGGTATGCATGAAATAATTATGCTAGTATACACTAAAAGATTACAATGAGATGTCAGAATAGTTGATTTGTAAAATTTATGTCTAACAGAGATAGCAGGGAAACTTCACATCCATTAACCCAAGAAGAGTACGATGAAATCGCAATTCGAGAAGTATCACCTTCTTTACCACTTTCTTCCGCGTCACGTTGTAATGCGCGTAAAGAGAAAGCGCTTAGAATATATTTGGATGGTGAATGATCCTCCATTGAACATACTTTTAATAACACTGAAAAACAATTGTTAAATAGGCATGTGTGGGAGCATGAAACGTTTGCGTACAAAGTGATTAAATCGTGTCAGGTATTTGTGGAATTAAGTACTCAACAATTACAAAATATTCTGTGCTTTAGTAAGTCTTCAATATTTCAAAGCTTCCGCATCTCTAAAGCCTTCTGGCTCTTGGAATCGATCGGATTCGTAAAATTCTTAGACTGTGTGAAACACTACGCGTTACCAAGAGATTTCAGACTTCGATTATCTCGTTTCGTTTTAATGTGTTTCGAGATCATAAGGATCATGAAACTCCCAATAACGTACGGATTACTGAGTTATAGAATCTCATTCAAGAGCACAAATACTGATGAAAATAATGCAAGTGCTGACTAAGAGTGAATTATAAGAAAGAAAGAAGGGGAGGGGGGAGGAGGAAATTGAATTGCTTAGTGATAATCCGAATTTACACTATGAACTTCTTACAATACGTGTGTGTGTAACTGACGTACATATAATTGGAGTTCCTGCAGCTACATTATTTTCACAAATTCCTTGATATATTTCTTAATCCTAAGAATTTTGATATCTTCACATATCTGTATCAAAACGTTTTAGCTAGTCGTCTTGTTTAAAGATGTTAAAGATTTTTAATGTCGAAATGCAGCACAGAGTATATTCATTTGTTGATAAAAAAAGAGAAAAAAACATTTATCTGACACAACAATAATTAACCCTTTTAATGCCAGTATAGGTTAAATCGCATTCTTATAATATAATAATATCATAAGTCCTGAGTTCAATCATTTAATTTGGTAGTAGTAGCGCTTGGATTTCGTTAGAAATTACTACTTCAAAACAACATTATGCATGCTATTGTTTTGAATGAATCAGCAGATACGTTCTATGAGATTTATTGATAATTGGTAATACAATTTTACATTTCATAATACTTATTATTTACACATAGATTTGATGCTATTACTATCAAGTTAAAAAAAGATTTATCAATATGAACATAGAGATCAATTTTGGCCAGGCATGTTATCCTATACAGTCTATTTTAATTTATTTAATTATGTATGTTTATCATTCATTACATGTTATTGGTACATGGAAATTTGTACCACTAGAAAGAAACCAAAAAAGAACATTTAGCCATTTTATGGCAATTGCTGCTATTTCCTACAAATCGAGTTTTCAATATAATGAAAATAAAAGATTTTCTCTTGGAAGGAAGTTCACCAAATTTACATTTTGTAGACCAATGCTTGTAAATAATAAAACTTATGAATCAAATATTGATATCTTTCTTCATATCAATATCACCATACATAAACAGAAATATATAAATATATATATAAATATATACATATAAAAAATATGTTTTGTATTAAAATGTATAATAATGCAATGCATATACATAGCACATCATCCTTTTTGCATTTATCACCAGTTCAACTTGGCATTTTTTTGCTAATTCCACACTATTAGAAAATTTTTGGTGCTGAAAGGGTTAAATACAAAGTTGTTGTTACTCCCCTGTCACTATTAGAACGTTTTGATAGACTGTCTAAGACTTATCTATATTATTTCTTTGCAATTGTTTCACCATACGAGGTGGGTGCATTGAATTACTTAATCAACAATCGAGAGATACTGAAAATTCTATAAATTAAAAAAAAGGAGAAATTTATATAGTATAGATATGTATTACCTTTGAGATATACTGATATCGATTGTTGTATGACAATTTTACAATGCTCTCACAATTTTCAACGTATAGCTGTAATTTATATTTATGATATATTTGTTACATGAAAGCCTAGTTCAAATTGTTCGTGTATGATTATACGATAACTTGTTATAAACATGACAATCTAGATGTTTATAGAGTAAGGAAAACACAAACAAAAAGAGTTGTAAGTTCAATGCTATGAAAATCTTGTTGATGGATATCATTATAATAATTGAAGAATTTATCTAATTCTTATTAATTGTATTTCAATTTATTAAATTTAAGACAATTTATCATTTCATTATAAACATTTAAAATTTTAGTAATGAGGCAATTGTATATATCGATATTTACATGAAAGGAAGAAGTGATAAATATTACTTCTTTTCTATCATACCATGTAAAGAAATTTTAAACAACAGGAAATTGGAAAAGTTGAAAATGGAAATTAATTAAAAAACCTAAACTTAAAAAAATTATCTTTCATATAGCTTTATAGTTGTTTAATAGTCTTGTTTAATAATTGATTACATGCTTGTCATTACTACTTAATATACTCTAGTTTTATATTATCTCGCATCTATAATTATTTGTAATTTAACGAACTAGGCTTTGATATTGTTTAATGATTGTTTTTGTAATTACCAAATATTGGAACAGTGTCCCTTGTGCATAATAGTGGGTATGTGCGAATAATAAATTTGGAAATTTATAAAATTGCTGGGAAATTTTTGAAAAAGAACTTATGCATTCTCTGCAATCCTTAAACTGATATTTTCATATTTATTTGTACCAATTTAACGAATCGTTCGTAAGACTGTAAGATTCATTTAATGAATTTGAAATTCTTTTTTTTCGTTTAGATGGTTCGAGTGTTATTAAATTAATACTTTTTAAACTTTCTTCGCGAACAAAAAGGAATGTCTCTTCGTTATTGTAAGATAAGACTATATTTAATATTTCGCTAATTTTTTGCGATATTTGCGTGTACCTACTACTATCTTAAGTATCTTTTTAAATATTTAAATTGGACGTGAGTATTTCGCTATCTTTTTGGTAATCGTTTGAAACATTTAAAGTATTTACGTATATTTATGTTAGTGGAGGAGTATACAAACGACGTTGAAGAATCATATTATATCCTTTTTGCGGATAAGTTCAACGCTCGATAATTGTAGCGCGCGGACTTTACAAGTTACGATTGTAGTTTCTATCGAATTCTTTTCATCATCGACAATTCGAATATTGTTCTTTGTATCATACTCTATGATTACTATCATATTACTATCATACTCTATGAAATCAAATTATTATTTATAATTATTAATAATTGAATACCGAAGTGACTGAATTTTGTTTTTTGAATTTTACTGATGTTTCCTCTTTATCTCAACCGATTGTTACGTTCATTCATCTTTAATATGCTTTCTTTGCGTGAATCGTTTGAAATGGACTGAATAAATAGTACGTTGAATCTATTTTCTTCGATTTAAGCTTTGTTTATTTTATGTAACATCTACTATACATATAATACTTTACAGAAGAGATAAATCGATCATTTTGATGATAAAATCGCAAATTCATATTTTTCTTCCTTTTCTTAATAAAAAAGATTCTCTTCTATAAAGTGGTTAAATAAAAATCTTGTTTTGTAACTTTATTAGCAATTTTATAAGCTATTATTTAACTTTGAATGATTAAAAAAATATCTATTATTTATATACCAACATAACCTAAAAATTATCCAATTTTTTAGAATCTAGAAAAAAATATTTCTAGAAAATATATATTGTTTATTTCATAGTATTATTTAGTATAATATTATTATAAATGAGATGGAGATAAATCTATGATATATGAATCTAAAGAAATTTTCCGCTCATTTTCATTCTCATGCTTGCCAACATATGTATGTGGCCAAAATCTTTAGAAACATTAAACAGTGAAGTGAAACGTAAACCTTGACTTTGAATGTTTCCTTAAAATTTTTGTGCGAATAAATAAAAATTTATACCTGTTTTTATTACATGCTAAATATGGTATACTTACACTTTCCTTCTAATTTAACAGAAGAAGAATTGATGTTGCAGGCGAAATATAACAAGCTTAAAAGAAAGGTACAGGTTATGTTTACACATTTTAATATTGTAATAAATATTTTAATTTTTAATACTACGAATTAATTATTTGTTATGTATTTGCATGATTAGAATAAATCGTATTTAAATTACTTGATTTCTTATTTTAAATCTCTAGTAAATTTTATTTTACGATAGGAAGTTATTGATATGTTTACAGATTATGTTTTTAGTTTTTGTTATTTTCTGTGTAATTTTTATGTATTTTATTTTAATATTTTTATAGAAAAAGGCATTACAAGATTTGAAAGCACCAAAGCAAGAAACTGAACGAATACCACAAGCTCCAAAGCGGCCAACAGAAGCTAGGGATGCCAGGGAAGTTGCCAAGAAATTGATAAAATCTGGAGTAATTACTGCTCCAAAAACTACTAAACGACCAGAACAATCTTTTAAAAGACCACGTGGTTTAGTAAGAAAATTAAACAGTACAGAAAAGACGGTAAGCTCATATCAACCATTCTCAGCCACACAAATGGAGGAAGAAGAAACAGAAACAGTAAGGCCAAGAGTTAAAGATTTGTACGATAGTTTTGTAAGTGCTCAAGACCCAGAGGATCGTACTAGCAGAGATATTCAATCACCATCTAAGCAAGAAATGAAGCCACGAGCTGGAAATACAATATTTGTATGTGGTTACAAGATATCGGAAGATTTTTTAAAAAAGCATTTTCAAACATTTGGAAATATTATAAATATCTCGATGGAAACAGAAAAAAAGTAATTAGTATTAATTCCAGATATTTTATCCTATTTGAAAGTTTAAATTTGTATTATTTGTATTATTTATTTTATTTACTTTTTAGTCGTGGATTTGTTACGTTTGATAAAACGGAAGCTGCCGAAAGAGCAATTAGTGAAATGGACGGCAGTATGGTGTCTTCTATTCAGTTAAAAGTATCACTGGCACGAAGACAACCCATAATAGAAGCTATGACTGACGCTACGTCTAGTTCCATGTGGTCGCCGATTGCGGCGAATTATTCACAGAAAAGTGCACACAAAGATAGGAGAGATTTAATAGTGTACGAGGAAGATCTTTTTGTGTGAACGCAATATTTTTTTAATTTTTCTGTTTCCTTAGAGTCTATTGTTGTTACAGTATATGGAATCTTACTTTAAAATAAAATTGTACATAGCCTCTAATGTTTGTAAGGTATCAAAAAATATTTTCTTCAAATCGTGCATCTTAACTGTTATGATGCGACGCTGATATTGTATATTCGTATCTAGTCAAATGGTTAGAGAAGACATAAAAAGCTTTGTCTTATTTTCTTTCATGTATTATACTTTGTCGATCGTTGAGTTTTAGATGATATTTTGTATTTGATCTTTTTCTACAAAGTCTCTGTGTCGATAAAAAAATAGTCGTTGCAAAATTTGTTTTTGGTAATAGGTATCTGTAATTGAATTATACATATACACATACATAACATATATGTATGTATATATATTGTATTTATACATATTCATTGCTTAAGAAATTAAATACAAGTATTTTCGTAGTAAATTATGGTAGGTGTTATTTCTTTCACATGTATCATTTAACACAATGAATATTCGCTTGGGAAAAGTTGATCAGTCAATTGATTGGCTATAACTCATACATATTTGTCCAACATAACAAGCGTTCAACAATTAACTATAGAGTACAAACCTAACTACTTAATTGCATGACCAAATCCTCATTGTCTTTAAATACATGTACTTATTACTCTACTGCAAGTATTAGGTCTACTCTCTTATTCCTTATCGATCGTAAAAATAGAATGCCCATTATGCGTATATAAAATCACTTTGCAACGGACAATTGAAACAAACATAATAGCATAGATTCTATTTGTAGATAGTCTTCTTACACCATCTGTACCTTATTATTTTGGTGGGTTAAAATAGTCCCAATGATGATGATGTGTAACTGTTCGAGGGTTGCTGAAGAAGAATATCAATAAGCCAGCAACCAGGAGCAACAATGCACACAGCGTTAGTTCCACTTCCCTGATCTTCTCCCTCGACTCTTCTCCTACCATAGACGACATATATCCCACAAAATGTCTCATAACTTTTAAACCAGCTAATCGAAGAACTCTGACCAATTGCCTAGTACTGTCTGCAATATTCGGTTCTGTGTCAAGGCTAGGACTGGCCAGGGATAAAAATTGTGACGGAACTTGTGAAGCTGGAAACGCTATGAGATGAGTACCTCCTATAGGAAAGGGAGGAATTGGCGATTGGGACGATTCTCTTTGACTCTCTCTGTCCGACTGATCTGTATATGAAGTGTAAGAAATTACAGCACGTTGCGGCTGCATCTCGTTGGTAATGCCGTGACTCACGATACTGTCTGGTGTGTCCGGAGTCACAGAGATGGCAGGTGGTAGTGATCTAACGGGAGAAGCAGTCTGTCGTGTTCTAGGGATACCTATTGGAGATGGCGATCTGGACCTTGACTTTCGTATTTTCCATTCGCTGATTTCTGGCGAAGTCTCTTTGTCCTTTTCTTGTGACGTCAAAAATTCTTGTGACTCTGAAGGTTTAGAATCGAAGGTGGGATCCATTGGTTCGTTGCTAGTTTCGGACAAGAGATCCAGAGACACCCTGGGCTCCGTGCTCTCTTCCATGGAGGTCGTTACGGATGGGGGAAGGGACGCGCGGGATTCTTCCATGTTGAATTCCTTAGTAGTATCCGGGCTCAATGAAAGAGAGGTTTCTGTATCTAGAATTCGTAAGGACCTATCTTCAGTACCCTGACCAACTAGTAATGTTTGTGTGCTAGGAGTATCTTTGTCACTCGGTACTACTTGCGAAATTGCTAGGGTGTGTGTCGACTCTTTGTCCTCTACCTGCGCGACCGATAGTGTATGTGTGCTTGATGTATCCTTTGCTTTTTTTCTAATAACCTTTTGATCCTCGCTCTTTGGTTTCTCTTCCTCTGCATCTCCACAAATTGACTCTTCTTCAGGTTTCCTTTCGACGCTCCGCCTCTGTGCAACGGGAATGTCTGTCTTCACCTCAATCGTTTTGCTCTCTTCCTTCTGAACCTGAACCCTGGATGCAGCCACAGTCTCCAAATGGCTTCTTATAGCCATCAACTCCCTAATAATAGAGGGAGACAGACTCTCCTCCATGCTGCCACCTATATTCTTCAACTCAGACGCAGTAACGACCAATGCATCCACTTCAGATGCAACGATTTTACCAGCTTCAATTTGGGAAACGCTCAGACGATCCACTCTTAAGTCAGCAACTTCTAGATTGCTGATCCTCACAGGTTCATCTGGAAACAGGGCGGATCTAATGGACTTTAAATGTGTGTCTTCGTCTCTATGAATCGGTTCATCTAGATGTGGCGCGGATAAGTGTTTATCCTCAAAAGTTTCCATTTCTCTAGTTGGAGATGGAGATTTTAATGAGACAGTATCGTATGAAGGTTCTGGTTGTTCATCCTTGCGTAGTCTTTGAGATATTGGTAAAGGAGGAACAGGTGGTGTGCTCATACTTGATGGACTGGGTATTCTCTCTGTGGATACCATAATCTGGGAGCCTGAGCTAGATGGTGCTACAAGTAGCTTCGCCTGTGTTACTTCTTCCTCTATCACCAAGTCATCAGGTAAGGGATCTGTCTGCGTGGCAGTGGTCGTTTCCATAGCAATTTCCTGTTGTATCTCACGAGTGGATCTTTCTATAGATCTATCTTTTCTAGATCTTGGTGGTCTAGGTGGGGCTGGCAGTGGTCGTCCCTGCATTTTACTCAGAACTTCACTGCTACGCAGGTTTTTGTGTTCTCCATCATCGGAGTCGATTTCTATGTAAGGAGTAGACTCAGTTTCTTGCAGGGTCATATCATAAGTATCGTCAGTTAATATATTAGTCTCCTTAGACCTAGCTGGGCCAAGAGTACTGTACGCTCTTTGGGGACGTTTAGGAGGAACAGATCTGGGAGTAGTAGCAAACTTGTCCCTCTTTCTCCTCGGAGGAGGAGGTCTAGGTGGCTTCTCTCGTTTTTCTATAATGGCATAACCTATTAATTCTCTTCCTAGATCAAGGTCATCTTGTGGAATATCCTCCTCCACATAACCAGCTTCTGGCAATGATTCTGCACCATGAGATGTCCTATCTTCATCAAATGCTACAGAAGTTCCCCTAGACCTAGATCTTCTTTTTGGTGGTATAGGTGCTGGCTCCACATATTTTTCTCCTTGAAGTCTCGTTCCAAGTTTCTGAATATTCTCTTCACTCGTTGTCATGATTTCTTCAGCTGTGTATACTTCTTGTTTCTCTAATTGTTCTGTGGTCATTGTAGGTGGCAATGGAAGAGGTTTCTCAGGGGCAGAATCACTGGTCCAATCGGTGTGTCCATTGCAAATAGGTTCCATTTCGTCATTTTTACGCTCAAGTTCCTTACGCAATCGTTTCCGCCGAGTTGGTGCCACTGGTGTTGGGGATGGTGGTTGAGGAGTATCTGCAGGAAGTTGTGATTGACTGCGTTGTAAGGATTTCGATTTTCTACGCACAGGCTTCACTACTACAATATCGTCCAACGGTTCAATTGGTAGTTTCGCAGGTTCTCCTTCTGTCTGATAGACTACCCTGTGTCTGGAGTCGCTACTGGTTTGATCACGGAACTGTTCATCCGTAGATTCACTCCGACGAATCTTGTTTGGATCCCTTTTTGGCCTGACTGGTGGCATTACATCATACGACTCCACGGAACCTTCTTTTTGCTTTCTTATTGATCTCTTTCTCATGGGAGGGATTGGTACCATGTCGTCATTGGCTAAAACATTTCCTTCTGTTCTTAAAACATCTCTGATTTCACTATTTAAATATTTACCAAGAGTCATGTCATCCTGACTGAGTCCACGTTCTCGCAGGAAGAACTCGTCGGAATCAATTTCTTCTATAACCCCATGTCGACGTCGATCACAGGAGCTGGTACTCGAATGTTGTTGTTCTCTATCCGATTGAGCGGATGATGGTTCAGGTTCCTCGTCTTCATCCATGTCTTCTTCGTATTCTTCTTCTTCGGATGGTGTCTTGTGTACTCCATATCTTCTTGGATCCATCATCGCAAAAGATCCTTCATAACCTTCTTGCCTGGCTCGAAGAACCTCTTCTAAGGACCTGGATCTTGGAATAGGTCTAAATTGTTTTTTAGGTATCTTTTCCTCTGGTCTCCATTCTTCTTGATCTTCTTCCACATCTTCTTCTCTAACATCACGTTGATATATTTCCTTTTCAGTTGGATACAATATCAGATCTGACTCTGGTCTATCTCTGTTATACGATTCTTCTTCTGTCCTGGAAGTTTCTGACCTTGGATGCGGCTGACGATCAGAAATTTCTGGGGATTCCTGTTCATAATCCATATATTGAAACTCTTCCTCCCTGTGTTTCTCTTCCCAGGGTATCGTGACTGCTCCTTCTTCGCTCATAGATAATCTAGGCATCTCCATGGAAGGGTGTCGCCAAGGTTGAGCCCTTTCTACCGCAGATTCTCCATTCGATTGCTCCTCGTCGCCAAAAGCAGTGGTCTTGCTAAATCTCTGAGTCCATCTGTCGGTTCTTTTACGAGTCCGTGGAAACGTAGCACTCTCTGCTGACTGTGCCCTCGAATCTTTTGGCGTAGAGGTCGCGTATTCGCCTCTGCTCTTTGATTTTTTATCGAATATCCGCGGATAAGTAGGAAAGTCGAAGATATTCTTCTTGGAGCCCATCGTGGAATCTGTAGATCGCTGTTCGTGAACAGGGGATTTCTTGCGAGTCAGAGCATTAGGTAGTCGAATGTTAGGCTTCTTGATAGTGAATTTTGCTTTCTCAGGTAGATGGAATTTTGCCTTTTCAGGAAAGTTGAATTTCGGTCGCTCGGGTAAATGAAACTTTGATTTGTCTGGCAAGGATAACCTCGGACGATCAGGTAAGCTAAATCTAGGTCTTTCTGAGAAGGAAGATCGTATTCTATCCATTCGACTGGGTCTCTTATCGGATCTGGACCTGTCCGAGCGGCCGCTGCTTGTCGTCCTGGCCTTATCTTGCTTTTGTCGCTCGGTGAAGGCGAACGTGGGTCGTTGCATGTTTCTCAGACGCGAACGTAGCTTGCTAGCCTGCGTTTTTAGCCGCTGGGGCAAGCCGCGAGCACCGCGACGGAGAGGAAGTTCCTCCAATGCCAACGAGTCTACCTGAAATAAAAAGATTGGTATGCTTAATTCGTCAAGCGATCGAGTGGCTCTTTCACGTGAGGATCGAGATTGAATGCAGATGACGTTGCAGAGATGCTTGAGATTTATTGTGAGCTACCTTACCGATGGCAAGATGTTTGGTATGGTTGAGATGTTTCATTAGGTTTGATGCAATCGAATTCCGTTTATACAGGTTGAGGAACGTAATGTTAGAGTTTGGAGAAGCGTTTGAGAAGGAAAACTGATTGGGGACATTGGTTTGTGAAGTAGGTGGTAGATTTTGGTAGTAGTAGTATGATGTGAATGAAGAGAGGTTACAAAAGTATAAGAAAAGGAGAAATAGCGATACTTTTGTGTTTTATTTCGTATGAAACCTTAGTGAAGTTCCAGAAAAAGAATCTAACAAATTTTTTATCACTTTTGTGATCAATAAAATTTTTTCTTTGCTAAATATAACAATATTTTTTCATATAATGTAATGATCTTTGAATTAATAAACTTAATAATTTTCTTTTTTTTTCATATTTTTTCGATATTCTTCAAAATTCTCAAATAATAAAACGGGAGTCAGTCGTTGCAATCAAAGCAGAAATGGACACAATGAGACATTACTGGTCACTAGACTTACACCTCCTTTTCTTTCAAACGGCATTTCCAAGACATCCCGCAACATTAATGAGTCAGAAACGCTTTTGAGTTCGTGAAGAGCGCGGAAAATACTGCGTCTCGAAATAGATCTTGCATTTCTATCCATCAATTATTATTTTTTCGCTAACCAAAGCTTCTAAAGTGTTGCGTAACCGACCAGATGCACGTCGAAATTCATCGATGGTGAATTCGCGTTTGTCCGAAGAAAATTTTCATGTGGGGTCGGATATTCTTCTGAACTTTAGAATCTATAATCTACGATCTAGAAAAAGATTTCTCAAAAATAAATAAATAAATGTCAAAAATCTTTGTGATAAAATTTTTTAGAAACATTATAATTACAAATAAAAAAAACGTAGGACAATTCACTGTGCTAAATACGGTAGGTCTCTTTTAAGGATTTATGAGGAGACAAGATAAGATTGTGTAACGAATGGGAAAAGTTCGAGTTTTCTGGAATGTTTGCGACGCGATTGCACAATGGCCATCGGACAGTGACACGTTGGCTCCAATGCTTTTTATACGCGTGTTTTGCTAAATATAGGCCTTTGTGGGCAACAAACGAATGAAAGTTCGCGAGACATTCCTCAATTCGTGTTTGTTTTGGAAAATTCTTCTCCTGATCGATGAGCATCGACTTACTTCCTTAAAAAAAAAAAAGGTATAAAATAGAAAGAGTCCAAATCGTGACAAGGTAATTGTTACATACTTTGTTACCGTTGACTGATTTGTTGCTTTGGATGGGGA
Source organism: Bombus terrestris (assembly GCF_910591885.1). Classification (NCBI taxonomy): domain Eukaryota; kingdom Metazoa; phylum Arthropoda; class Insecta; order Hymenoptera; family Apidae; genus Bombus; species Bombus terrestris. Next base: position 12,197,419 of record NC_063275.1, read on the forward strand.
GAATTGCTGGGATAACTGCCGGGTAAATCTGACCAAGGAGATTTTTGGTTTTCATGTTTGGCTTGGAAATGTTTGCTTCGAGATGATGAAGGTAGTAATTTGACCTAAGGTAGGATGGTGAAAGAAAAAAACAATTGAATGTTGTTATATAGGGTGCATGAAAAATTCTTATCTGAATTTTATTATTGTATTCTATGTGTAAGAAATTTAATGTTGGAAATATTCTTACTTGAAAAATGTAAAATTGGAAAATTTCAAATGTAAATGTTTTAAGTAAATTGGAACATGTCTGCATACTTCCGGCAAGAAAACAATTGGTTTAAATAGATTCAAATATAGACGAGGTTAACTTTGCATAAGAAGTTTGAAAAAATATTAATTAGAAAAATATTAATCCTTATGTAGCTGATATTTTTAATATTAAATAGTGTAACTTCAAGAATATGAATTCATCATATCAAAATAATTTCCACATTCTGCTGACTCAATCTTATTCGTCGGTATGAAGTATTCAGAAACTGAGTCTTCCAGCTCTAGTGACCTACTGTCTGTCAGTGCGTCATCCGTATCATTGGAAGAATTTAGTTACAGCTGACGCGATGTATCTTATTCTTAGATACTATATATAATTTTAGTAATAATTAGTAGTACAATCTTAGGAAAATAAATATATCAAGTTAATAACTAAAAGTACGGAATAACATTAATTTAATAGTAGATACTTGGTAATATCAACTTCAGAAAATTTATTATGATCAATCTAATGGAACCAACAAATTTTTAAATATTACAATGGAACTGAAAATATATTTAATAATTCTGTCTTTTCAATATTCAGTATTCTATTTCGATACTTTAATACAAATTCTCAATGTCTCCAATTCATCAATAACCTACTTCACACATCAAAAATATTCTACAAGAAAGAAAAGATAGATCAAAACTGTAAATAAAAGATTTATAAATAAAAATTATCAATTAAATTAAATTGTACATAAGTATATGCAAAAATTATATATTCAGAGAAAAATTACTCACTTGACTAGTGTTGACCTCTCCATCGGTCCTGGACTCAGCGCCTGGAGTAGCAGCGCTTAAAAATCGTTCCTCGAGTCGCTCCTGCAGTTGTTGTGGGGTCTCCAATTCTTCAGAGGTGTCGCCGGTTTCCACCAGCTCGCGAGCTTCCATCGCGGTGTCCTCGATCTTGCCGTCCAACGGGAGGACGACATCGCCGGCCCGTGTCAGCTCCGGCGGTAGCCTTGCCCGGTCGTCGATGCTGTCGTCGCTGTCAGCGACGGGCACCACATCCGTGTCGGTAATTCGCACGACCGGCGCCGTCGCCGGCTTTGGCGATGGCGACGGCGCCGCGATCGGTTCGTACTCGTGCTCGCTGTTACGAAAAGTCACTTGTTTTCTTCTTGCTCTAACCGGCATTTTTTCCTCTCTTTCTTTCTCTCTCTCAAAATTAGTTCATATACAAATGGTTAATTGACAATTTGGATATTGTTAACTTTTGAAATTATCTTGTTCGATATGATCTGTATCTTGGACTTTGTTAATTTTTAAAGCGGTTCTCTTTTGGAGATAATTGACGACTTTTGTACAAATGAATAATTTTGATTGAAATGATGATTATAGGTATTGTTAATTTTTTAAGTTATTCTGGCTTATTGGATGTGATCCACAATTTGGATTTTGTTAATTCTTAAGATGATTCCTTTAGGTTGGTGATAATAGGTAATTGGACATTCAAGTTTTGTTAATCTTTGCACATAATACAGTCTTTTTATTTATTTGTTATCTTGCATTTTCTTGATCTTTGCAGTGGTATTTGCAATTTATGATAGCTTAAAGTTTGTTAACTTATGCAGTGATTCTTGTAGTTAGTTGTCAGCATGAATTTTGATGTTATATGCTTGATAACTTAATTCTTTGAAATGGATTGTCAACTTGAAACTTTGATGTTACGTACTAACTTAAGTCTTTGGACTTAATGATTAGTTTAAATATCGTTATTATTTTGTAGTAATTTTTACGATTAAATATTTTCTTATAAACTTGGACGTTAAGTACTTGAGTAATTATACAAAAAACACTTATCAACTAATTTACACATTTACGTTAAATAACTGTTAATGTTATCCATTTTATCTTGAGCGTGATTACGTTTGTACCATTAGTACGAATACTGTTAGTTTCAGAGTCAGTCTTATTATTGAGCAAACGCCAGGGAACGAGGTCTGATCAATTCAAGCTCGTTTCACTGGAAGACGACGTCACAGTGGAAAAAGTAGCCACTGGTCGGACAGACCACAGACTTCCAACGGTGAGTTAGAGTATTCGTGTTTCGATCACAGGGTTAATTTGCAGACGGCTTATTCAGGAGGGCAATATTGAAGGAAGACACATCCTTATTTAGGTATAATTTTCTTCAAGGGCGGCAGGAATACTGTTACAGTGACAATATTAATTAATTCTTAAATTCTATTAAATCTTTCCTAAATTTTTAAATATTAAATTTTAGTTTAATTATACTTTGTAATAATTAATAAACAATATTTTTACAGCTATTATATGTATATAAGGTGCTCTAGAGCTAACAGTTAAACTTTTTCGATACATAATCAAGCACAAAATGTTATATAAATATAAATTATTTAAAAATTTGTTAAGAAGTTTTAATAATTGCTATGACTAATCGTTATATAGTATGACAGACATACAATTATAAAACTGATTATAAGATGGAATATATTGAAAAAGTTTGTTTGTTAAACCCTGTGACACTCTATATATAATTTTTTAAATTGTTTATATTAAATTGAATATTGCTGATTGCTGATATTGCTGATAGTTTCTTACATACCTCATAAATTTTGAGATGCTTGTAGTTTAAATAAAAAGGCGTCCTGTATTCCAAAACTAAATTTTCAAAAATATCTAGCTCCAGATTTTTTCAATCAACTATACTTGCAGCAACAATACGAATATATTCATACGCAATTTAAATTAGATTTGTTAAACTTTTTATTTTCTTCTATGTCTGCTTTTCTATAAAGGTGGATACGCTCGACAGTCCATCTAAAAATCATCCAGCACAGGTTACTCTCGGTTATCTTGAAGAATCCTCGACACAGAATCCCTTGTTATCTTTGTCCTGATTGGTTGAGCGTTATCACGACTTTCCACAGACCGATCATCGATACCAGTGCTGCTATTATCGCGATACAATGACTCGATACCCACTTAATCGCGTCGTGTCTATTCATCCATCCCTTTCAGCGAGTTTAAACTTGGAGGTTAGAATCGCGCCCTTTCGCTTCCGACAGTCATCAACCCTCTTTCTATCCATCAAATCGTACCTACACGTGTACATTTCTTATATTTATACTCATCCATCAGTCACTCGCTAATTTTAAAGAAAATATTTAAAATGATAAAGTTTGTGTCAAAGTTTTAAGATATATGATAATTATAATATAATACAGTTTGTTTTGTAATATAAATGGTTAACAAGTGTCAATTCCCTTTCATAATTGTAACAAAATTTATTCTTATCCTCAATGTACTAGATATCGAATAACTTACGAACAAAAGTATATATCTACATTCATACTATTTATCCACATGTACATCTACAATTATTTATACTCACATACATATACGCAGATTTCCAATCATGAACACCTGCAATCATATACATTCATACATAAATGTACAATGATATACACCATTCAAAATCACATACAGTTCCAATCATATACATATACGCACACATGTATATACCTATACATTACAGTCATCCACTGTCTCCACCCATAGGTATATTCACATACATCATTGGAAAGATAGACAGAGGGATACGAGAGGAGTTTGGACGCGGAACCGAGCTGACCGAGGATTCTATGTATAGCCAGCCGGGCGAACCTTAAATAGATGCGGTGGAACGCGAGCATAGTCGAGACGCGTAACCTATACAACATCGACTGGTATCTATGCGTGTGGGATACCTATCGGAAGGAATATTCATTTATTTTCAGCTGGAAAAGGAATGAACTAGCCTGGATACCAAATTACTAGCATTTACTCCAAAGCGTTGCTTGATTATTATCGTGCATACATAAACGTGGAGCTAGATATAACCTAACTAGAAACATTATACATACATGTACATGTACAACATATATAAAAATATACACGTATTATTTATACATACAGAGGTATAAGAAAACTATCAATAGACAAACTCCAAACTGTGTTTCAAATACTTGGACGCAATTCCAAGATTGGTCTATTAGTCGATGGTAGAATAAAATGTTTGGTCTGACTTGTTACTGACCTGCAGCGGACCGCAGGTGGCTGCTGCATCGTCCTGGACGGCGGTCTACCGTGGAGAGCACGTCGTTCCGGCAGAAGCGAGTCGCTCTGGTAGTACTGACAGCCACAACGGACCTCGCGGCCGAGGCTCGACGTCGACGACGCTCGTGAGGTGCGTCCACGTTGCTCCGGCTCCATCCCCACCCCCTGAGCTTCCACTTGTCCACCTCCAGTCTCCTCTTCCTCTCTGCCTACCTGATGACGATGTGCTGGCCGATTTGAAGTGAAGTGTCGCGTCTGGCCTATTCACGATCGCGCCCTTTCCTCCTCCAGTTTGAATCCACGTTACGTTTCTTAGTATATTTTCTTTCTCTTTTACAAGTAGTTTTAGTTTGTTGGTTCACGTAGTTGCTTTAAGTTCTTGGTGAAGATTCTTGGAGGTTATAGGTGAGTCGATGATACGTGACGCCGCCACCACCCCGCACGTTACACGGGAAAAGGAATAGAAAGAGGGGCAGAAACAGCGAAATAGAAGAAAGAGAGAAAGAGAGAGTGGAGAATTGGTTTACCTAGAGCAGCCCGCCACTGCAGCGGCTTCTAGGCGACTCTGTACCCTCTCTGGTCCATCTACGCAACACGGCATCAAGATTATTTATAGAAACATTTCGTCTTGAATGTCTATTAATTCAGCCGACTAGAATTCACCTGCATGCGCGTATCATCGTACCACCTGACGGCGTGGCAATTGCACGGTTTTCGCACATGCGCCATGTAAGGAGCTTTCGGCGCGCGGGAATTCAATTCCCCTATGTGGCGCTCTAGAGATTACAATATTAGGGAAAGTAGTGCGAAGATTAGCACGTTCAATGCGGAAGAATTTCTATGATTTCTACCTTTCGTAAAGAAGACAATTTAAGGAGGATTTTGCTTATTTGGTTTTACTTAAAGAACATCTAGAACATATGTTAGATTGTTGATAAAAAATATTTAAAAAAATACATACACATATCGACACTATATTGAACGTGTTAAAAATGTTTAATCTTTTGGATTTGAAAAATGATGTAATGATATTACGAAGAATTGGTTGAAAATCTTATTGAGCTTTGCTGTTTAAGATTATTTCTTGATTTGTATATATTTCTTTATCTCATTTGATTTAAATCTGATTTGTTAATGATCTTTTTAAGGGATGGACAATTATAGAGAAATGTTCAAGACATTAATTGTTTGGATATAGTAAAGAATTGGTTGCACATCTCGATAATGTTTAAGTGTTCAAAATTATTTCATAGTCTGTATATATTATAATTCTTTTTTATTTTGTTGTATTTAAATTTAATTTTTATAGATCTTTTAGGAGATTGGAAATTCCAAGGAAATTTCAGGGAATTGTTAAAGATATTACCTGTTTGAATTTAACTGTGAACTTTTAAAGATTAGAAATGAATTCTTATAGGTATGCATTTTTAACTTTTTAGTTTTAGTGTTTCATTTTTCCCGTGGGAAAGGGCGATAACAAAATTACTAACTTCTTAATCCTCTATAACACTATAAAACTTAGAAATCGCATACATATATTTTTTAAACTTTGTCTTCTTTATTTATCATTCAGTTAAAAATCTTAATTAACTATAATATATCTTTCAATAACTGAAAAAAATCCTGGTTATAGAGGATTAAACAACGATCACATGGAAGGTTAATTTAGTTACCGATCGTTCAAAGAGGGGATACTAATACCTTTTTTCTATTTCTTGCCTTCTTGAATCGTCGAACAATTTCTCGAATTATGTCGTAGGGTTCCGTTGCTGTTTTTAACGAAATCACTCAAGAAACTCGCATATCTTACATTTCTTTTTCTTTCCAGAATTATTAAAACGCGCTTTACCCATAATATTTTACAATATATCCTTAAAGTATTCGACAAAGCACTTTCTCGTTACATTTACAATATCCCATTCACATTCTCGTTTTTTCTTAAAAATCATCGAAACGCGGGTTCATCCACTAATCGCATCCATTAAACAACCCGACCTGATGAAACTCAAACAAAACAATTGGTACGAAAGAACACGAGATCCAACAGAACTATTTGGAGCAGTTAACGAATCGAACCAGACGAAGTGGACGAACAAAACGTTTAATCGAACGAAACACCGATCCAAAATCTTTTGTGAAGAATAATCGACGATCACCAGATGTCGATGGCGCGTGAATCAGAGTTATCGAAGCTACACTGCCAGCCATAAATGTTAGGGCACCTATTTATTACAATTATTGGAAAACTCTAACAAATTTTGGTTTACTTGAGGTTTTATATTGTATTATAATTATATGTTATAATTATAATAATTAGGTTAAGGTGTTTTATGCGAATTCATATTTTTCATATTTGAATGCAACTATAAAAATTGTACTTAATTATAAGTAAAAATTTGTTTTACCTTCTAAATGTTACATTGGGAAGATTACATTAGAAATTTGATATATCTTCCCATATTATATACACTCTGTACATTTTTCTACAATAAAATTTTCCATAAATGCATGCAAATCTGCAATCTAGATTATGATAATCATATAATAAAATAATTAAAAAATAGGAAAGACGAAAAGTATCTAATTTGTATTAAATATAAGTAGGTATTTTAATATGTACTTATGACTAGCAGTGTATATTATGACGGATTCATGAAAGAAACGTAGAGGATCGTAGATATTGTGCCGTAATTATGAGAGTCGTCGCGCAGAATGATCGAGCGTGCAAATTTGATGATTATGTCATGACTTGGCACTCGATCATGGAGCCACGTCGTCTTCCTCTCGCGTGTTTCCGTCGATGGGTAAAATAAAGTCGCGAACATTGCGTTCAACATGATTCTCTTGGCTCTTTATACGCTTGGCTGTTTCTACGGATAGTCCTGGCTTCCGGGTGTAAACGTCGATCTTTTAGTATATACTCTTTCAGCCAATTCGTTTAATACTATTTAGTATAGTGTTAGTACAGTTGATCGAAGAATTATGGTGAAATATTATTAATTATGATTTCTTTTTCATGGTGAAATATCATTAATAATGATTAATTTTTTTAATTAAAGAAACATGTAAATATTACAAGAATTATAAAAATTGAAAGATGTTAGTGTTCTGAAATAATGCAGGTAGTTATTCGAGTTAATAGTAAGTCCTGAATATTTTTAGGAGATTTCTGCCGTTTTAGTACACCATAGCATAGGAATGTCAAGTGAGAAAAATATTTATCGTTCCTGTACTATAATTAACAATGATACAGGGGTGTTTTGTAACACGTGGAACCTCGTTCGATGGTGGATGTAGTCGCGAAAACAATGAAAAAAAGTTGGTGTAAACGCGAACCCTGTTTGTCCTTGTACTTAAGTTCTAGCTTTTTTCATATTAAATTATTAATGAGTAGACTGTGGACAGTTATTGCAAATTTGTATCTCTATAAAAAGCAATGAGAAAAGAATACTTTAGACACTTTTGTATATCATGTAGATTCCTTATATTTTTGTATATTTAAACTTAATAGCAAATATTTAATAAATTTAGTAAATTTAAAAAATGCATAAACATTGGGAAACTTTTGACATATAGACAAACTACAGTATTTCGATACATTTCGACATTAATGCAAATTAAACTTAGCGATATATATAGTTAATATTAACGATTAAAGAAATAGATTTTTTTTTCTAATACCAATCACGTAATCCAGTGTAACGGCGCTATAATATGACAACCACAGGCTTGAATTTAGGTTGAAAGTGACTTCCCATATGGTTAAGCAGCTGTACATTATTGATATACAAAAATGACTATGATTCGAGGAAAAGGTTAAACAGGGCACATATTTATGCAAACTTTTCTCATTCCTTCGTGTCCTCTATCTACCATTAAAGCTACATAGTTCCCTATGTTATAAAACATCTTGTATAGAAAGGCAGATTTTTACTTATGAAAGATTCTTACTTATTAATTTATAAAATATCATTTTTACAATATTACAAGAAGACTTTAGAAATCTTCTACTTATGTATTCGCCAATTATATGCAAAAATACTTGTGATACGAATCACCAAATATGCTTTCTCATTCAACTACTATTTTTATAACTCTTTTATATTAATCTTAAATATACTTAAATATACTCTGTTCGTTCATCGAGAATGAATTTTATAATTAAGGAGCCTTGTTGAAAAAGGGTCCAGAAGACAAAATAGTGAATTGATTAAATAACAAAGTGACTAGTTTTTTAAATATTAGTTACGTTTGTGTTTATAATTATATCAAAATATAATGTAAGAAAGTAAAATGTGTTAAACTTTTTTCAATAAATATAACATGTAAGTGTTTCAATATCTATAACTGGAAGTATATGTATTTGACATAAACCTATAGACCCTTTTTATCAAAAAAGTTTCCTCAATTAGTTTTATTTCCCTCAAAAATCCTTCTCTTCGATAATAAAACAAGAGATTGAATATTCTCAAGAACATAATAATATGTAATAACGGCAGTTTATAATGAAATTAACAGTAAGACATAAAAGAGCAAAGAAATAAACTCGGCTATTAAATGGTAGAATTAAATGACACCCAGGAACCAGAGGACTATCATAGAGATTGATAATCGTATGGTCTCTGATATCAAGTATGCATATATGTGATCGGGTACATTGCTCGCTTAATAATGCTGGTCATTATAAACGGTAAATGTAGAATCTTCTGCGTTAATCGTCGTATCCGCGATAATAGGACATGGACGTATTTCGTACGTTCTTCTGGATCTCGCTTTCTTTATTTCTCGTTTCCTTTTCGTTTCTTGCAAAACATAGAGGATAGACAGAGATTTCGTGTGCATGTATATGTGTTATGATACAGTGACCGCGAATCATGTATACACAGTATTCCAGATTTTTCATGCAAAACAATGTTCATAATTTTTATATATTCTATGAATAAGGAATGTTATATAGATCATTTACCGCTTCATTAAAAACGTATAGTAGAAATGTGAAATACTCAAAAAAGAATAATATTTTGGTCTGCAATAGCATACTATTGAGCTTTTAGATATGAATAACTTTAAAGAAGAAAGATATATCAATCAAATAGTAGTACATGTGGTGAACTGATAGAAACAGTTAATTCGTTCATTGAGATGAAATAAAATTAAAATTTTTATTACAACTTTTTAATTTTAAATAACCTATATTTATGGCTTTTTTTTAGTTTTGCTCGTAGAACATTTTTGTTTTGTAGAAAAACTTGGGGCACTCTGTATAGTTTTAAACACAACAATACTCGACAAACGTTCGTCCGAGGAAACTGCTATTACTCTGCTCTCAAGTCGTTGCCCTTCTCCGTCTTCCCTCGTTTTTTTCCTTCTAACTCCATTTTTTATCTTTTCCTCTCGTTTTCTTATAAAGACTAGATTGTACATAGTATTTTCTATATACACACGAACACAAATGAACTTGTTTCGTTTTTCATCTCGATCCTTTATCTTCCTTTTCTTCTTTGTTTACTCTTTTCTTTTCTTTCTCTACAGCTATTTAAAAATGGAAATCATAGTGGCGTAAGTCAAGATTTTGAGGATTTGAATCTAATATGTACTTCAACTTTTAAATGTATCATTTTTTTGGTTTTATACTTAATTAAGTTATATAATTGCAGATTCATATTTTTATAATATAAATACAATTAAGTAGAAATTTGCTTCACATACTATAACAAGTACTTTACATATCCTATGTATTTTTACATATTGCATGCATTCTGTGCTTTCTTATTATTTGAAAAAATATAACTGATTTTTTAGTAAATTATAGCAAACGTACTTACAACCACTATGATTTTTAGTCTTCCATTTGTCCCTTCATCCCGTAAGCTAAATTGTCCGTCATATAGGAGAGAGCAAGTTCAATTCGGCGAATCGTCATCTCGGCGACTCAATGAGAGCCACTCTTTCTCGCGTTCTGGTCGCTCTACTTTTTGCTTATAAATAAACGAGCCTCGCGGTTGGCACTTTGTGACGTCGGCGGGCCACTGTGCAGAGCTGTGAACGGGAAAATCGAAATGAACGGAGGAGGAAGACAACAAGCGTGAAATGGCCAAGATGAAATTGGGCGGTTAAGCAAAAGAAAGAAAGAAAAAATAGGAAAACATGAAAGTAAGAAATATGATAATATTGTAGGAAAATTATATACCGGGCGTTCCACTTGTAATTTCATTGATAATGAAAATATATAAAAACAGTTTTTTGGTGATGATTGCATAGTTTGAGCATGTTTAATAATATCCTATGATGATAAAAAGATCCTTTTAAATATTATCTTCAACGCTGCTATTTTTCTTGTTTAAGATCACTGATATTAACATCCGCTTTTTATTAGTTTAATTTATTGCAATATTGTAGCCAATTTGTGGACAGATTCAACGACCTATAACATTAAAATAGATCTATATAAAAGAAATAAATAATAATTATTTAGTTGTATTCATAGAAATCCGCAGTTTAGAAGCTGCTAATTTCAAATTAATTAGAAGATTAGCAGAAAATTCGATATACATAATTGCAATTAGAAGAAAAATGATACCAAATTTCTGTCTGGTAGCGTACATAATAAAAGAAAAGAAACCTAAAACTTCGCGATAAAATGTTTACAGTTAAATTTGACATGTGTATATATAATTTTCTGCAAATATATTTTACGCATTTTTACTGGTGGATTATTTGCCCTCGGTTTATCCGGAAAAACCGGAAACACCTTGCGCGAGAGGGAATTATATAACAATGGGAGAAACAAACAGGGAAAAACAGGTGGATAGCCATAGAAAGAGACGTTGTCTGCGTGGGTGACGATTACGAGACGAGAACGAATAGAGAGAGAAAGAGAGAGAGAGAGAAAGAAAAGGATGGGAGAAAAAGCGCCGGAAAACCTGTGCTTCGCGGACACATCAGCGAAAATAGAATCGCAAAGTCTCGGACCCGCGTTTCTACAATAAAGTACGCATATATTATGTATGTGTATGCACAGTAGCTCACGAAAAAATTCCGATACTTGTAGAAATCTTTTATGAATCTATTATGTGTGTTATGCAAAACACTTTGACAGCACTCTAATGAGATCCAACTATTATAATCATATTGAAAAATTAAATATAAATCTGAATATGTATATGAAAGTTAAAAGACATTTAGTGCAAATATATATTTCGCAGAGGTCATAAAGGTATTTAATAAACAGTCAATTATTCATTACATTAATAAACCTCAATATACAATGGAACCATCTTTAACGCTTATTACATGTTTGATGGTTATTCATGCTGTATACTAAATTTTTAATATATATATACATATATGATTGCAATGAATATCTTGTAACTTCTATGTACATTTTCAGATTGGTTTCAAATTTTATCAAGATAATTACGTCAATCGTGTCTAGTTACAATGCTAATGAAATTTTGGAATGTTTTATGCATCACGTACTTTTATAAGTATTCAAATACTTTTGTGAGCTACTGCATATGTATATGTATGTACCGTGAGAGGTGTTGGATATAGATTTACTGCGTAATGGCATAATTCGCGGTCCGAATGGTTCTACAGTCCCGGATGATGGAATTAGGACCACTTAAAGCTTTCAAGTTGAATAATGTAGTGGTCAACAATAGGTAAACAAGTGATTTGATCAGATTTCAAATATTTTCAATAGTACTGAAGCCAAATAAACTGTCCGATCATGGAAATACAAATATTCTCCGATGTGACCTAGTAAAAATTAAATAAATTGAATAAGTTGAATAAATCAAATAAATTAAATAAATTAATTTTTACATGTACATAATTATCTACATATATACTTACAATTATTAATAATTTGGACAATCAAAGGCAACTTATTATTTATCCGATATAGCATATGTGAAACTTCTGCGTGTGGTCCTAATTTGATACCCAGAAACCGTAAAATGCATTCACAGTATTCTACATATATTCAAATAACGAAATTCCCTTTATTTCTCTATAAATTGATTAATCACCGTAAATTTCAACATGTTTTCATTTCTTTTCAATCTTCTTCATCTTTCTTCCATTTCTTTTTCTTTTTTAAGAGACAGAGAAGGCTTGGGAGGGTGCGTGGCCTGCGATCCGAATAGATAATCGAAAACCGAGAACCGAACGGAAAACCGTAAAACACGGAAAAACCGAACCGAGTCATTCGACGACACGCTAAAAGCTTCTTAAAATCGTACAAAGCACCAGTGCGTATAAATTCACTCCTCCGTTCGTCTATACATACAACTTGAGAATCACAATATCTCTCTCTTTCATACGTATTATAATTATTTATCTTTCTCGTTCAAATTTTTTTTTGTTTTTTTTTTTTCTTTTTACCATCGACGCAGTGACAGAATATATTATATATTTCATATATATATATATATATATATATATTTGTATGTTCATATATATACATATACATACATATATATATATATACATATATATACATATACATATATATATATACATATAGACTTTTTTCTCTGTTTTGTGTTTCGTTTACTAGTCCGTAGCAAAAAACTGGCAGCGGTGTGTCGCAATTAACATAGAACGAGTCCTTAAAAGGAGAAACACGAAGCCACGAATATAATTTCTTCGCTCGTTCGTTTCATTCTCCTCCTCCTGCTCCTCCACCTTCTTTAACACTTCCTCTTCTGTATCCGCACGTTTCTTCGCGTGCAGAGAAGAGAAAAACGCGTCGTTACCCGGCGTCGTGTGTTTTTTTTTTCAACCTTCCAATCGACAAATACCTATTGACAAGGAGAATCCAGAAGTCATCGAAAGATCATCGACGAACAGACGACGAGAACAACGATGGTAGAACGAAAAGTACGACGCCGGGTTACCCTGAGACGGCGTCGACGATATCCAACACGAGCGGCCAATTAATCCCCGTGATTTATCGAACGACGATACACGTGCACGTGGACTGTACACACGTGATTTCTTCCGTTCTTCACTTATCATTTATCTTTTTCTTCCTTTCCTATACATACACACGTACATATTTTTTGTTTCAACCCCTCCGATTCTCATTTTCTTTCTTATCCTCGTTCTCTTTTCCTTTTCTTTTCTTTTTTTAAATCTTTTTTATTTTTTTTTTTTTTTTTTGTTTAGACGCGGTTTAATGAGGTCTCAGTGTAACGATTTTATTGTTGCAATTGTAGTTACAGTAATTGTAATCGTAGTCGTGGCTGTACGGCGGCAACAGGGATGTGGACTCATGGGGGGCCGGGCAGGAAAGATGCCTGGGTCAGGCGAGTTCGTTGCTGTCCGGGAAATGGTCGCGGCAGTCAAGACAGGCGGCCAGATCGAGCACCAGGTGATGAAGAGTGGGATGCTCGAGGACCTCCGCGTCCGGCAACGGTGGATGGCAACGGGGCCTCTGCTGTCGACCCCTGAACGACCGGTGCAGATTCAACACCACGTCGCAGAACACGTAGCGCACCAGCAACAGTCGTAGGAAATCGTCGCCGAAGAATTGCAACACGCTGGTTTCTGCGTGGACCGATAAAAGCGCTCGGTCAGGTCCAAGGCGGTTTCTCTCGGAGTTCTGGTACGTTTTTCTTTTTCTTTCTTTTTTTTTTTATACATGCGAACATGTATACATATGTACAAATGGTTGTAAAAGTGTCTCCGTGGTTGTGTACGATGGGTGTGCAGTTGGAGTTTCTCCATTTGTTTTTCTTTTTTCTTTACTTTTTTCTTTTTGCTTTTCGCTCTTAGAGAACGTTCGTGGTTTTAGAAATTAAAACGAGGCCCTTTGAGGTTGTTTGGAATTTTTTTAGGAAAATGTTTTAAAGCTTGTGGTGTTCCTTCTTTGTAATTTAGAAAGATGTGGTGAATAACGAATAGCAAAATTGTGAGGGAGTTTGTTGCACGAGAGTAGTAACATTACTGCGTTGAATTTGTTTATCGTTCGAAACAATTAATCCTATCTTTTGAGTTGTGGGAGAAACTCTTTTTTTTTTATCAATGGTAGAACATATTTTCCTCGTCTTCTTATAAGGAAGACACGATGCATTAAGATTAGGTTTTACCTGTTTTACCGAAAATAATTATACATAAGTACCATTTAGTTACGATCGACAAGTACAAGTACGATTGAAAAATGCAATTTTCCGTATAAACAATACTAAGCACGAAAGGATTAAATTAAAAAGTAGATTCCCGCCACACAATTTTACTATCCTGTCTTCCTGCATATTCTAACTTCTTGCCATATTATTATTCAGAATTCTGAAAAAGAAATGGAATAAATGGGAATAAAAGGAAACATAAAATAACATGATTTCAATATTGGAGGAGAGAAGGGAAATACCATAGAAAAGTGAAAGGTTTAAACACCTCCAACTGCACGTTAACGGGCAACCGATTCATGGAGAGACCCTTCCAACACTTTGTACGCTCATTCGTTCGTTTCGTTTCAGAATTTTGACGTTCAAGCAATTCGATCTATGTTCCGATCGGGGACGTCAGTTAGTCGGTAACTTTCATCGTCGAACTCGACCCTTTTGCACTTGATAAATTTTTATGAACTCTCCGTTACGGGCAAATAAACTTTTCCGATTTCTACGAATATTTGCGACAAGTTTATTTCGATCCCAATGCAAAGGAAGTGTTGGTAACTCTTATTCCAGATAGAAAAACTCGGCAGGTACATTTTTTTTAAGGTGTATCTTTCAATCCTCGAAATTCAACATTGTCCAAGTCTTATTCAAGAAAAAACTTCCTTGTTCCTTCATACATATTATCTTCTATTTAAAAAATAGGAAAGAATAGTAACTATAAAGGTAATTATATTCATCTAAACATTTTGCATTTATAACATCAAATATGGAATTTGTATTATAGGAAATAAAAATCACTTATATCTTTGATATTAAACATCTAGTAAATAATTCCTGTCTCCTATCATATAAAATTATATGTATATCAATAGCTTTGGTATTACAAACAGTTTCATTGTGCTAGAATTTCGTTTGTTTATAAGAGAAGAGATTGTATCTTTAAACCAAAATTTTTCAGGTTTAATCTGAAATAGAATAAAGTAATAATCAGACGAATGAAATTAAAAATAATAAAAAGTAGATAAAAGTAAATAAAAAGTACAAGAGTAATAGAAGATAGTAATAGTCGCGTCCAAATAAAATTAAATTAGAAAATTAGATTAATTGTTAAATGGGTTAGTTTACACCTTATCGCTGTCTTTAGTTAAACTGACGAAAATATGCATGACAAGGATAGTTTACTCTGCTCGTAAGACTCGGGATTGTATAGTCCAATCGGGTGGTCGTGATGCTAAAAAGAGAGATTAAGAGTAAGTAGTGGAAAATCTCCTTGATAAGCAGTCAATTGCACCTGCGACTGTTTCGTCAGCGCAGTTACATTACCGTCATTCATTACACCGTCATTACAGCCATTTATTTCGCTATTCGTTCCCATATGTCATAGGATGTAATTAACAAGAATGGGAAGACAATTAAATTATGATAATTGACAATATACAGATAAAGAACATTTTCCTACGAAAATTATATCTTTTTTCTTCCACGCTTTGGCTTGAAAATTTGAAGCACATGACATAAAAGAGAAAGTGATGGGAAAATCTATCCGCTTTTACCATTTACGCGCTTGAGGACGTGCAGTAGCATTGTCATGATCGCTCGGTTGGATTACACTTCGAAATCGATTGAGGACCAATACCACAGATACGTAAATTTCTCTAAAATTATAGAATTTCATAAAATGATAGAATCTGGCTGAAAGAAATAAGGAAAAGTATACCGAATTCCTGAAATTCCCTTTCATAGTCATAACATTAGAAAACAGAAATCGTTGATGTAAACTGATATTAAAACAATTGAAAATGAAACGTTACGTTAGTTTGGTTCTTAATTTGGAGTTCTAAAATTGGTTTTTAATTTGTCAGGAAATCACCTGCTGACGTCCACGATCTAAACAAAAGTTCGACGACGGTTCCAGATTCAAAGATATGGCTGACAAATTTGCATATTACTGTTGCTGCTGTTGTTGCCTGCTACTAGAGAACCTGTTGTTGTTGTAGTTGTTGTTCGAACTTTTGAACGAATTATTGTCAAGTCAGACAGCCAGTTGGCTGTCCCGATCGATTTCGGTGAAACTTTCTAAGGATAAAGTGAATTAAACGTATCTGCACAAAGCTTTACTTAACGACGCGATTATTATAAAAAGAATGAGAGTGAGAGAGTGAGTGAGAGATAGATAGATAGATAGATAGAGAAAGAGAGAGAGAGAGAGAGAGGAGAGCCTGCGACAAAGAAAGCCACTCGTACGTTCAAAACTCGCACACGACATATCGCTGTCGCGAGAGGAACAATGGAGAGCCCCTTTGTAGCCGACCCTAGATCACGCGTCTAGGAGGAAAGATTGCCGGTTCAGCGATAAACACGACCTGGATCTAGGCCAGCTCTGTTTATCGTTCGAACGCAATCGTAAATCCCTTTCGGCGCGTTCTGGCTGCCGGTGAACGAACCGAGACGATTTCGAAGACTGGGATCGAGAATTCTTCTAATGCACTCCTCATTGGCAAAGCCGATTATAATCGTTATTAAGGAATAACCATCGGATTGATCGAGAAGATTGTAGCGTTTTTTAAATATAAATTTCTATCAAATAGATAGATATTTGAGTTCTCAACATTTTAAACTCTAAGCTTTATCATTTTCAAACGTGGCACTTTGAATTTTCAAATGTTCAAATCTGGAAGCTTGTCGATTATTATAGTCACTTAAATTATATTGCTGGATGCTTTATAGTCGTTTGACGAGCGAAACAATGTTGAGAGAAGATGGCGTTGGTTGTGGAGGATAATGCGTTCCGCTGTCACGCCAATTTTATGTGATTAGGCACCTACGCCACGTAGGTCAACGATATCTGGTAAAAGATAAAAATATTATGAAAAATAGCAGGACGCTTATCCCAGAATCGTGGAATTAAATGTCTGAATATCCGCATAAAAGAATTTTTCTTTTTATAATTCCTAACAGACATACGTTGTATTTACTTTTTAAAAGGAGCTTAAAGGAGCTTTTTAAGGAGTTATTCTCAAAAAAGAAGTTTCCTACAAATGGGCCGATACTTACTAGCTGTAACATACTTCTTGGATATGAATTGATATAAGGAGAAATACTATGGTAATTTTTGTAAATGATTTGAATTTGGAAAAGATCCGATGTATGATTGCATATTGTTTGCTAATTGATGATTTTAATAGTTAAAGAAATTTACGTCGGTGGATTTCTTTCCTCTCTGTGAGCTCACACTCCTTTCAACGAAGATCGATCCTTACCCCTTTAGAGGAAAAAAAAGATAGATGATACCAAAATAAATTTATTCGCACGTAAATAATATAACATCCAATTGACCTTTGGACTATTCCACATCTCTTAATTACAAAATGTCCTATTAGAGAGACCTTACAATCTTCAAACCTACATCACAAAATCCTCCACAAAAAACCAAAGAGTGAAATACTATATCAAATTCATTCCCATTATCGTTATTCCAAAAAACATAAATCTATTATACAACCTTTACAATCGTTTAAATATTCTAAGATCCGTCTAATAAATCTCTAAAAGCAATATTCTCATCACCCAGTCCACGGATCGAACGTAGCCAGAGCCAAGAAAGTTTCACCGATATGCCCCATTCCCCGTTCCCCATCCAATTAGAAGAGAAAGAGGGACAGAGATAGATAGACAGAGAAAGAAGCCAGAGCAGAGCTCTTCCAGGCCGTGTCAGGCGACAAAAACAACGTCCTGGATCCTTACCGCATCTGGAGCGCGTGACGAGCTGACAAGCCTCGATGAGGAATCGCTCGATGTAACGCTGGCACCGCTCCCAGTGGTGCACGGCCAGGTTGCCGATGTTGCATATAAGGCAAAACGCGGCTAGGGGGGCGTGGAGAAACAGAGTGAACAGGCTTCCACCGTGTCGAACGTCGCGCAACGTTGACGGCGTGTCTTGGGGCGACATCAGCACCATCAATGGTTGTCCGAAATAACGAGGTATCTGTTGGAACACGAAGCTGTTGTCCGAATCGACGACCACGAACAGCGGTTTCCTTGTGAATGGATAGAGGTCACCCGGGTATAGGCAGTGCGGTTCCTTGCCACCTGTCGGCCTCTTCCCGTGTTCCGGGTCCCTTTTGCTACACGTGGACACGCCACCCAGGTCGTACCCCACTGTAAAATCGGAAGGTTTATCAACATCGTGCAATTCCGGTTTCGTGGAGCGGCGTGATGTCACGTGGAAACGGTACCCTAACTATCGGGCTACGCGCCCTTCCTTGACTTCGTTTTGTGTTTCATGTGGGTTTTGGCTTTTCAGGTTTCGAGTTGCAGAGAATATTTAGGAAATTTGTAGGTAGGAATATGGGGATTTGGTGTTTAAGATTTATAATTAGGGACTAAGGCAGTTGAAATTTTTAAATATAAATGTTGGAATGTTGAGGTGTCAAAGCATTGAAGTTAAAAGATTTGGAAATTGGAAGATTTCAAATTTGAAAATTTATTGCTTCCAAATGTGAAAGTGTAAAAATTTAAAGCCCTGTAATTTAAAAATTTAGGGATTCAAAACTTTCAAATCTAGCAAATTGAAAATTCAAAGTTTCTAGATTTGAAAATCCTGAAAAAGTACAAAGTTTCCAAATTTAGAAGCTTAAAAATTTGAAGCTTGCGAATTTAAAAGTTTGAAAGTTCAAAGCTTCAAAATTTGAAAGTTTAATCACTCAACGCTTCGAAATTTAAAAATTAAAAACTTGTGGGTTAAAAATTTAAAAAGTTCGGAGAATTAAAACATTGAAACCGGAAGTATTATTTTCTAACGTAATCTACCTTTTTAAAACTATAACAAATCTTCCATAAGGACCTGAACGAATACGTTATAAAACCGAAACTTGCGGTTGCTTAGGCCTGTTTTTCGCACTGAGCGTTTCTATAAATAAAACAGCGATCAGTTGCATCGGCTGTTCACGCGCGGCCGGCTTGAAAGAGCGAGCTTCATTTCGGTGAAACAATGAGCAGAGAAGCTTGTCCGACCGTGTCGGTTTTCGAGACTCGCCGCTTGAAATTGGAGCGTTACCAAAATCGTTGCCTGTATCCTTGGAAGATTTATTTGTGTCCGGACTAGATCGTACCACGACATTGTAATTTGTATCACGCTTTTTGGAACGTACCAGTTCTGCTTTTAAATTCTACCTAGTTTCCCGCGCGTCTGACCGTTCCTAGTTTTTTCCACTAAATACCCTATATATGTTCTCTATTCAAATTTAAAAGGTCAAATTTAATTTTTTGTCTAATGCTATAACAGTATGGTGAATGCGTATTTTGAAAGCCGAAATAAAAATAACAAGAATCTATGTTTATACGTATGTTACTATGCTAAATATTCCAAAAAGGTTGATTGTCTTAACATTCTAATCATATTGTTGATTTTTTACAGAGCTTTAAAGATATATCAACCTTTTTTTGAGATAGTTATATCTTTAAATGTAACAGGTTGTTTTCTTTCCATATTAAAATATTTTCTGCTTAACTTTATGTAACATAAAAATCAAAAGAACAAGAAGCTAAATTTGTTATATTGGTCCCTTATGGTCTTCATATTTGATATATTGAGATCAGAATACACATCCACTGTAACCATAGTCTAATGCCGACGTTTATCTGTAAAATCTATCGCAACCGTAAAAGTGAGATTTTTAACGACACCGAAAGCCGAGATTTACTTAAAAGAGGCAAAAGAATTGTCGGTCGAATGTAGCCGACGGGGTTTCTTCGATATCGACGCGTCACCGCGTATTTCGATATTGATTGCAAAGTTAGAATCTACTGGGCCGACAGCTTGGAATCTCTATCGCGGAATGACCTTGACACGGATGCGCTACTCTACTTTCGTTGAAAGACCGTTTTCGCCTTCTCGAGCGGCTTGTAACCTCACCGCGCTCTGAATACCGGCTTCCGAGCGTTCCTTTGGTGGTCAGCATGCTGAATTTTTCAACATCGTCGACCTTCGGTCTTGACTCGAATTTTTTTCTTCTATTCTATCCCTCCTCTTTTCTTTCTTTTTTCTTTCACTTTTCCTTCGTCCTTTTAAAGCTATCTTACGTGTAACATTTAGGCAACATAGAAATGGATGATAAGTGGAAAGTGTTACGTACTTTAAAGAGAACAGCAGGAAGGGAGAAAGAGAGATTGCTCGATGACTGGAGAGGAATTGTGATACAGAATAAAGTAGTCTGTACAAAAGATCCGTTTGGAAATAGGTGGCCAAATTTTACAGCGTGTTTCGGTTCTACTGATGAAAACGGGTCACGTGAAGGTTATGGATTTGCGGACGTTTTCATCTCAAGTTGTAGAGGTACGCATGTTATACTGGAAAATATATCAACGTTACTTTATTTTATATGTATATACCTCTTTGGAAACGAAATTTTTTGAGTATAATAAAAGTTAGAAATATGACTAATAGTAATTTCTGAAGGAAAGTATTTTTATTTACCTTCCTAACCTCATTACGTCTTGTGGCACAATCGTATTTCTTATCATTAAAAACTCTTCAAATTTATGAAAGCTGATAATGAGATATTCAAAATCTTTCAATTCGTCGAGACGGAAGAAAAGTAAAGGTTTAATAATCTAAAGTTTGAACCAAAATATCTGTAATATAACACAAACGTCTATTATACATTATCATATTTAATTTGTATATAAAATCAAACACGATCCTAAAATTTTGCCACCAATTTACCACTTGATACACGCGATAATAAATACCCACACGACAATAAATACTTGTTTACATTTACATGCGGACACTGACAAATACCGAGAACACATAGAAATATAGCTCGCGAAAGTAAATACTTATAGAAACTTTTTATGAATGTATTATGTGTGTTATACGAAACAGTTTGAAAATGAATATATTGTAACAGTAGTTTCTTATTGCTATATCGCGGATTTTTATATAATTATGTGTAATTTTAAAATACCTAATGACATGCAACGTTATGATATGCAACAAAATACAAAAGCATACAAAACATATAAACGTATAAAGATACAGTATTGTTTTTGTGTATAGTACTGTTTATGATATTTAATAGGTAAACCAGATCTCTACTCAGATCATACTCTTTTAATTGTATCCATGAAAATATGAATTATATAAAAATCAGCAGTCTACTGATTGTACTACTGATGAAATTCGGAAATGTTTTATATAACACATACAATATATGTATACATAAAAAATTCCATAGCAAGTACATATTCAGACATTTCCGTGAGCCATTGTACATGTATCACAAAAGACATCGAAAGCATTGCATAACGAATTCTGGTATTAAATATACGAATTACTAATTAAACCAGGACAGAAATGCGATGAATGACGGGCTACTATTCCAGATCGGCCGGAAGATAATAGATCGTCGCGGTTGAACGTCATGGCACGTGGAATATTAGGAAACCATCTAAACGACCTGGATTTTCTATTTAGTTAATTCAACATGCACCGCGATGAAGGGTCATGGTCGTGTGTATCTCGCAAGCCGACTCTCAAGATGTCTTCTTTCGATCCGTATAAAAGTTTCATGAGGATGCCCACTAATTAAAGACGAAAAAGAAGAAGACGCTAGCGTGTGTTCTTTCAAGTTCCTTCGAGTCGCGGACACCTTGTACTGATCTTTTCGCGAATCCAATTAAAGGCGTTGATTTCTGAAGGGGAAAGGAACGCTGCATTGTGAAACTGGGGAATTTTCTTTGTGGTACAATGTGGTGCTAACATGTTAATGAGAAGAGGTTATTTTTAGGCGTGTAATTGAATTGTTCTCAACAAATTGGTTGGATATGAATAATTTTTGTTGCTATTAGATAATAGAAATTCGTAGAATTACTAGTAGTTTTAGTTTTTGTATTAGGGGTATGTGAGTTTCATCTGCAAATTTAAACAGAACTTTTTACCTTCTGTAATGTATAATGCATTTAATTAATACATGAAAGTATAAATATTTATACCTTTTCAAAATGTATGTTTGATTTATGAATTTCATAGATATCATTTGAATCTGTATACGGAAGTGTGATATTTAAATATTGATTTTTTATGCTGTGAAATTTTCAACTATTATTATATAGTAGTATAGTATATATAATACTTCATCTAAGCTAGTGTAGCACTGTCTACAGTTAAATAATTTTTTCTGCAGTTCTTGGTATCTTCTATATGTATCTATGATTATATATATAAGCTTCTGACTCTATAAGCCTGATTTAAAGCTGTAAGTAATATAGCCTAAACAAAATACATCCTAACATAAATGTCTTAATAATTAGATTTCCTGCTCTTTGTACTTCCTATAAAAAACTGAATCCATTCAAAAACTATCCACTATATATATGTAAGTTATTCTTTAACCCTTTATAACCAAAACTTAATTTGCTTGTGAAATAAAAATATGACAGATTATTATAGTTATTCGTATTAATCTAAAATCTAAGAATTAATTATTATTATAAAAAAATCATGAAGTAGAAATAAAATAAAGTAGAGTTTAAAAAATAGATATATGTAACTTCCATAGTGTTATACAGGGTTAATATTGCTTTACCTTAATCTCAACTCAGTTTCCAACAACTTATTTAATTTTGAAAAAAACATTATATAAGCATACCATTTCCTTCCAAATATAATAGCTGCAAACCTCCATCTTCTAAATTCGGAAAAAAGCAAAGGCCAGAATAAATTTAACTACCGCAACTGATTGTCATCATCAGTTCCGATGAAATGCAGAAACACTTTCCGGTCTTTCCTACTCGACTATACATAATCCAAATACTACTAACGAAAAGAGCGTTCTTTTCAGTAACTAAATCAACGGTGAGTGCGGCTCGTGTGCCGTATGCTCACTGGAAGCCCTTGAACGAATCGGAGAAAGGTGATAGTCCGATTCGATGATCCAATTAGTGGCATGCGTTTAAAAGTAGATCTACGTGCGGTGGTGTAGGCATCGTGTAACATTGTTGCGACACGGCTTATCTGTAAACTGCGGATTTTTATACATTTATAGGAAATTTGGAAGTGAAAAATTGCACAAAATACACATGATACAAGAATTATATAAAATATTCAAAGTATAGTGCATAATACTGATAGATAAAACAATTTCCTGATCGAATATCTCCTTTCTTAATTATATTCTCAAAAATATTTATGAAAAAAAGTCTATTCTGAGTTTCCATCTTTTAAGTTATGATCACAAAAATTTGAATCTGTATAAACATCCACGGTTTACTAGTATACATATATATTTAATTGAGCGTGCTTGATTAAATGTATTTAACTGCTGTAACAAAGGAAGCAGCTTCATTTTTTAGTAATTTAATTAAAGCAACAAATATCTCATTAAATTCGATTATATCTTTGCTAAATTAACTCTTTCCAGTTAAAACATTAATATACGGAAAAATGGCTTCTACATATTTTATAATATCTCAGAAATGTGATTTCAACCCTATCTTCTCTAGATTTTAGTTACGTGGTTTTATTTACCTCTCTAGACTCAATTCGTTGAACAGAATACGAATATTTTGTATGATAGACATGGAAAAATCCTTTCTTCGTCGTTCAAGGATCGTCAGGAGAGTTAGACGTATCGATAGGACACGGAAGACCCGCTCTACACGACCGGTCGAATTACCGGCCGAGGAAACTGACCGAAAATGCCGACACGCGTTCGCATTCGGCTTCGTCAAGCGCATGATTCGTTTTAGCCTTGCATCAACGACTGCCCTCTACCGTGATAAGTAATTTTCGGCCGATCAACGGAATCGACCGGAGGCCAACCGCCTTTTTAAAACGGAAACTATTTTCGTTGACAAGAGGCGAACATGCTTTGATCGATCAACTGGTTATTAGTTCGCGCAAACTGTTTCGACTTGGAGATTTTGAGGTCGTGGAGGTAGTTGAATTGTCGAATGAGAAGTTTTACAAATTTACTAAGATACGGTATTGGATTTAGGAAAGAAAGCTATGTAAAACTTGATTTGGAAATGTTGGCTTTAGGATTAGTGTGAGAATGTACAAATGTATAAAATATTGGATTTGTGTTGCATATGATACTTATCAATACACGGATGTGGTTGTAGTACTCTCAAATTAGGATAGACACGTGTCTGTCGGTGACAATATATTTCAAGGAATCGTCAAAAATATTTAGCCCAATGATAATTTGCTTTTGTACATTTTATGAAACAACTCTAATCGACAAAGCTAATAAAACTTCATAGCTATTAAGGTTAACTATACAATAGAAATATTGCAACCACGGAAAACGCTCTTCCTTATTTTCCTTCCCAAGAAAAACCCATTAACATCAACTATCTATCAAACTTCCTCCAACTCTCCAATCTGCTCTACTCCTACATCGGCTGCCTACATCTATTCCATATCTCTTCCCTGACAGCAAAACGTAAAAACGGCTCAGCCAAGGCTCTAAGATACTCGCGGAAGCGTGATCGGTCGCGATCAAAGGCAACACTCACTTTCTTCCGGATGCTTGACGGTGGAGAAGCAGCCGTCGGCGGACAAGTAGAGCAACAGCGCTCCGTTCGCGGGCAGCTCTTTGAAGCCGCTCGCGAGGAATACCTGTACCTGGCTGTAGGTGGGCTTGTACAACAGGTACTTGTGTGGATTGTCTCGCCTCGGGGCACCGTTCTCGGCACCAGGATACGCGCCAGGCCTGAATGGCATCCTTCCTGCCGGCGACGCATCGTGCAGGTGATTAGGGTCGTCCCTTGGCTCCCTCTCCAGCGTTTGTAGCATCCTGAACATGTCCATCGACAATTCACTGAACTTCACCTGGTCGGCGCAATTGCCAACGATCAGGATCTCCTGCAGGGATAGGCACATGGGTGGCGTACGTTCGACTGGCGGCGAGGTCTGGGGCCCCAACCTGTGGGTCAGTATAACCGGGTTCGAGTCCAACTGCACCACTCCGACGGCCGTCTCGGCCTTCACGAACGCCTTGATCTCATCGAGGACTAAATTCCACTCGAGTTGATCGTCCGGTTCGTAGGTGCTGGTGTAATCAACGATTTGGACGTCCAACTCTTGGACCAATTCACGGACGAGCTTCATACGATTCAACAGCAGGCAGACGACGATGAAACGGGCGTAGTACCTGAGCTTCTTCACCATCAGGTCGCTCCTATCCTCCTTGGCGGCACGGCTGTAGTAAGCGCGGCCGCGAATCGCCGCATAGAACGAGTAGGCCTCGTGAAGGTACGAAGTCTCACTGGTGCGAAGGTAGTAATGGTAGTAGAGCTGGCCGATCTTGCTCGCGATTTCACCGATCTGCCACCTCTTCAGGCCGTACTTCGTGTCCAGTATCGTCCTGCAAGAAGCGGGCGCGCGTGGGTTCACGCGCGCCTTTTATGGTTACTGGTAGGCGCTTTGGTAGGAGTGTTGATTGATATATTGAGTTAATAAGTACATAAAAATAAGAATATAAGAATATATATGAAAGATAGAAACAAAAGGCACTAGATATAAGAAAAGAAGTATAATTTTATACTTTTATGTCTTTTTATTTCTGGATCTTCTATTAAGTAACTGTTGCTTGAAATAAGTACTGCTCAAATATTAAGTATTAAGAGATTTATAATCTTGTTGTGCCAATTATAAAAAACGTACTAGTCTTTTTTTGTTTGTACGTATTTTCAGTTTTGAAGGTAAGATAATAAAGGAAGAGAGGCACGTTAACGTTTCTATGGAGAACACTGTATAAAATTCTATATTATACTTAAAACTTTCCCCAGCTAGGCTACAAAAATACAATGCTTCCAACCCCATCCATTAAACAATCACCACTAAAAAATCCTCACAAAATCTAACAATACTTTCTTTCACGAGAAATCACACCTCCCTAGACTAAGATCAAAGAAATGCTAGTAACAAAGTCTCAATACCTAACCTTTCGCGACAAAAAAGGGGCAAGGAAACTACAACACAATAAAAAAACTAAACAGACGAAACAAGGAAAGAAAAAGAAAGGTAAAAAAGAGAAACAGGGGAACATAATACAAGCGCAGATACCAGCGATACTTTTGAAACTGATGGCCGTATGTTCGAGAAACTTTTCCCTATTGTTTTGACGTGTGGAACCGATCCTGAAAGAGCGTCCCCGATATTTATTAACAGTCGACACGGCACGATCGCGTGTCTACCTATCTATACCTGCAGCCACGTGTTACGTATGCACGTATATCATACGTGTGTGTATATAGGAGATGTACCGTAGCGGTTGGGTGTCGCATGTCTGCACGAACGCGAGCGGTGTGAATAGCCGGATAGACAATTGACTCTTTGTCGAGTCGCACCATCAGCCAACCGGCCCATGTTGATGACACTTTACGATCAAAAAGGAAAGGTACAAAGGGCTGAAGATTACCGGGCATCCAGTGCAACAGAATCGAAAGGGTAAATAAAGACGTGTGTGTAACGTGGTCCAAGTGGTCCAACGAAGCAAACTCACCCAAGTGAATCGGTCTAGGGTTAGCTTCGACTGTTACTTAGTAAAAGAGGTTATGGGTAGAAACTATGGTGAGTTTATGAATGAAATGATGATTGGAAAGGAATGGAATAATGTGATTGGTCTATAATATGTAATTTATGATGCTTTATATATATGAACAGTTCAGAGAAAAAGTGGTTCAAGCAATTTGTAATTAAAAAAGTTTCGCTAGAGAGAAACAATTAAACTTAATTTTAATTCTTCAGACTTTCAATATTTTACACCTAACGCAGTGAATAATTAATTCTGATTTAAAGGTTACATGTAAACTAAACAGATTATAGAATACTATGATTACGGCAGCAAACATTTGCACGATCGTTATATCATCCCCATGGTCCACGGGGAGTACGATGGAAACCACGTGACACAGATCCTCGTAACGATCGTAATGTTTCTTCTATTGCAATTTATGGACAACAAGAAACGGAAGAAGAAATTGGAAACGCTTGTACCCTTTAGTTACTGCGTGTGCTATGATAGTTGTTTGTTAAATTATTTTTTTAATTAAATTAAATTATTTTTTTCAAATAATAAATACTTTTTGACTCGTTTTTTTAGAAAACATATTGTAAAGGAGACAAACATTGTCGCCTTATATCTGTATTTTATACTGACCCTAAATATATAAATAAATAAATAAATAAATAATCAATTTCAGAATTAAAAAATTCTGTAAACTCTACGTTCAAGGTTTATTTTATGTATTCATTCAATTTGTGTCAAGTGACGAATAATCGTAGAACGGTTTAGTTTCCTTTGAAATAGTATTTCCCTTATCGTTCACCGTAAATTATATTCAATAATCTTTATTAAAATATTATTATCGGTGACATTTACTGACCTTTCTTGACTTATTCCCCAATGAAAGATCATCAGAATCGACGTTGAACTATTTTAACATTTACGTAAGTCTCAGATTCATACTTTCAATGGCCTTCACGGTGCATTTTACTTATAAAAAGTTACGTGAATAATTTATGACGTTGAACACGAAATTTTAACAATATTTGCAATAATTAAATATTGAAGAATTAGGACCTGTTAATTTCAATCATGCAATAATAATAATAATACTAATAACCGATAAATTACCATATTTTTACTAATCTAATATAACTAATAATTACTATGAAATAAGAAATACGTAGTTATTGGAATAAGTATATTAAATCATATAGAAGATTGAACATAGATGGATGCATCGCGTAGCGATGGCCACGAGAATCCAAGTCACGTGCTTTTTATCGTACAAGAACTCTTCGGAGAAATCACGTAAAGATCATGCAAATTCTGAATCGTATTACGAGAAAAAATCATGTAATATGATCTATAAAGATATCTGAAACGCAATTGAACAGAGCCTAGTAATTTTAAAGATGAAAATATAATTTCTTAATGCATAATCACTATAAACTATTATATGATGTAGAAATCTTCATCGCAAATGGAAGAATTTCAAAGATATAAATAATAACTCCATTTTGTAATACAAGATCTACCAAAGGCATTGAAATTTTCAGTTAATTAAATAATAAAATATATTAAAGAAGCTCTATCTTTTTTAAGATTTGAGCTATCAAGGACATTGGAATCTTACAATTAATTAAACAATAAAATAATTGACAATATGCTTTACAATTAATTAAAACATACAAGATTTATTGGGATAGAAAACTATTAAATATAGTTATATGTATATATCTATCTATTTTCATGTGCAGTTTCTATGTTAACTGATGTATCTTTTAATTCTCAGCAAAAGGTATTGAAACACTCGAGCCCGAAGCGATCGTTTTAAAGGATATTTCAAGTTTCATTCTGCAAAATTCAGCGTATAAAAGGAAGATGTACAAAGGAAACGTGAAAGCAGACTAAATTGAAATTAACGTATCTTTTAAACACACATATAATTCTCTCACACAAATATATCCATTTTGTAAAACGTCATTTAATTTCATGTTTCCTTCGTACATATATATATATATATATATATCCTTATCTTTCATACTCTGAATTTTATAAAATTAAATCACACGTATTATATCATACGTACAATATGCTATATAAAATCTGCTACAAGAACTATAAAAGTCTAATATAATATGCTCGACGTTTCTTCGTATCTCCAATCCTTATTCCAAACGATAGAAATATCTGGGTTGTGGATTTTCAAAATTCAAAAGTATATATCATAAAGTGTACGTAATATGCAAAATACATAAAATATCCAAAGTCCAATACTCGTTATAATATATAAAGAGTGAAACAAATTTTTGGTTAGATCCTATTCTTCCAGTTGCAGTGTCAGATCTACCTAATAAAGTATAAAGATATCTATAATGCTAGCATTGTTACTAGACTACGAATGTTTATGTACTTAAGGGGAATTTAATGCAAAAATGCAAGGAATGCGCAAAGTCCTAAAAGAGCATAAAATATTTAAAGCTTAAATTTCATTTCTTAAACTAAAACTTTAACAAAAGCGTTTGTACAAAGAGTCGCAGTCCAGTTATACTAAATTGAAACTGATAAAATTAGGAAAATGACAATCGATGAAACCCGTAAGATTATTCTGTCCTTGTAGATGTACGAAGAGTAACGTGTAACCCACTAAAAGCACCGACATCTCGTAGGAAAATCGCGATGAAGGTCTGAGTAAGCGGCAGAGATACACGATAACTATATACGCACACGCGTGACCGTGTTCACTCGCGCGCACGATTCTCCATTCACGTTCACGTCACATGGTGGGTCGAGCGCGTAAAAGGACCGTGCCGTGGTCCTTCGTGAACGGGCGCAACCGATCCCCGTTTTACTCCCCTGTTGGCTATTACGTACGTCTTCCACGTACGTGTAAATACACGCGTGTCCTTTTCGCGCGAGGCGGGCTCCCGCGGCCCGTCAGGCCCTTCCGGAGGAGATAGAGAAAACACCAAGAGAACACAGCTCTGTTTCAGCGTTATCCTGACAGAGTCGCGGATCGTGTCGAAGGACCTCGTGGCGTGGAGGACGTCGTACGCGTGTGATCGATGGCTTCAGCCACGCCAGCGGCCACCCTCGTCCGACGATGACTCACCGTGTGGCCTCCGTGTGGTATATACGCGACACAATGTTGCATGATGCTTTCCATTTTTCTTATCTTTTCTTTCATCATTATCTATTTCTTTATCTTGCTGTTTTTATTCCTCTTCTTCCTTTTTTTTCAAGTTTCACTCACCTGTGCTGCTGTTGAAACTTCCACAGCTTCGTGTAGATGTCAAAGGTGCGCCCGAAGTAACCCTGCCACTGCTTGTGCCCGTACTGTGGTAAATCCCGTAGCCCGTTGAACAGCTGCTTGCTTTTCTCGAGCAGGTGGCAGAACTCGAGGACGACTTTTCGCTCGTGGTCGTCCATGCCAGCCATCATGACCATCTTTTCGGTGAATCGAGATCGCGGCCACTGGCTGGACGGCCCTTCAGACGACGGTCGCGGTGGCCCCGCGTGATGGCGCCTGGCGATTCCGCCACCCTCTCTTCCTGCACTCTGGACACGGACGCCGCGACCAACGCGCCGACCCAATCAATACTTGCCCACCCCGCATCAGGGGGCGCACCGTCCGTGTCGTACCACGCCACCGAGCACCACGCCACGAGCCACCCCGCACGCGTCGCAACGTCGACCTGAGACATCTATCTGCTCCGCCGATAGACTCGCTGTTGGACCTCGTTTGGAATATGGGAGCGATCGATAGATTTATTTCGGAGGGTAACTATCATGGATCTGGTGAGCTTCATGGTAAATTGTTTCGTTGGTAGGTTATCAGGCGTTGACTCGTCGGAGTGATCTTGCGAGTGGTAGAGAATGTAGGTTGAACAGGATGTCGCCACTGATGTTCCGTGGTCGAAGATCAAACAGCAGAGTTTCGCTTGAAACGGGATTTGGAAGAATTTTGAGGAACATCAAAGAGGTCATCAATATAGAACTAATCCTTTGAACGTTACTGGAATAATCAATATTGGTTAGAGAAAAGTGTTTAATTTTTTTATGACTTAAATTGATTGTGTTTGGAGTAAGTAAAATAGGCGTAATATGAAAATATATATATTACGTTTATATTCCTTATCTGTAGAATCTACCTTTTTTATTGTTCCTTTCATTAGTGGCCCATCCAAATCTTTCAATAATTTATTTGTCACCCGTTTCGCCTGTTTTCTCATTTTCAAATCATTCCATGCCCGCTATTTTCAGTGTAATTTTTATAGCTTCAACTTGCACTATATGCCGTGTAGATCTGAGTAAATTGATTGTTTGAATCTGTTGGAATATTTATCTTAAAATATATCATTCGCTGATAAACTAGTATATGTGCAACCATATAAAACCAAGAAGAATATTCAGAACGTGTGTTTTTGGTACTTTTGGTTACTAATTTAGTTACTACTACTAATAATAATATTAATAAAGAAAAGATTTATAATAATAATAAATAATATTACCTTTAATGACCTGAACACCAAGTATTTGTTCTTCATCACTCTTTTCACGTCTTCATCTTCAAATCTTCACCCCACTATTATTTCCAAAATCATTTCACTTCTTCAACCATTTTTCAATTATCCCCTTCGATAAATTGCATGAAGGTTCTTTAAAAGCGATTAAATTTTCGCAGTTTGAAAAGATGGGGAGAGTCGCGAATCTGAAGTGAACTAAGGGGGTGGCGCTCGACACTTTCGTTGTCGTGGCTCGTTACGGCTGCAGAAACGGTGGGAGTTTTGCCGCCCTGGTAGTCGGCTGCCGCCGTCGGCGGAGATTAATTAACTAGATAACGGTCGGTGGCTGCGAGGGAACGTTGGAAAAGGAGGTTCGACGAGAGGGAGTGGAAGACCGAGACGGGAAATGCTCGTGGGGGTGCGTGGCCACGGTGTAGAAATCCCATGGCTACCAATGGCCTCAAGACGCCTCGTAATGGAGAGTCGTTTCTGAAGATTTTGGAATGTGATGATTTTCCATAATATTTGCTCATAATTAATTTAGACATTGTGAATATTGTAATACATATATAATTTAAATGCTTCTATTAATTATCTGGAATATACATCTTGTTAAATCTGACCTAATCCACTCTATCTATATTAAACATTATACTAACACTATAGCCCATTGTGTATATTTTTCTGTACCTAACTAATTATAAACATATACAATACGCTTCATTTTTCTAACAAAAAGGTAAACGATTCTATAATGCAGTATGTGATATATTACATACTTTCAATCACGTTCCAAACAATAATACAAACAGATTAAAGTATACCAAAACATCAATCCTAACTGATACTTCTAGTGTTATATCGTAAAATATAATCGATGTATACACATGTAAGTATCCTTGGTTTGTTCGTAACAATACAGAGAAACCGATAGGGAAAAGGGGAGGAGGTAGAATTGCACGGGCATCGGTAGCCATGACGGGGGTTTCAGAGTCGGACGGTGGACTTGGCGTATATCGACTGTGTCGCCTCATCTACAAGTCAATCAGGCTCGCGTGCCAGCGACTCGTGAAGGCGGTTCGGTACACGTAAGTAAGTGGCCGACCGGCCAGCCGGTGCAATACATATACCTGCGGCCGCTGTCCAATACGAGCGTCGACACGGCCACCTTTATGCTGGGTATGCAAGTATAATGCGCCGCTGCATATATGAATGCTTATGGTAATCCGCGCGGCACCAGCCTCGTTTCGACGTTGGCCCGGATGCCTGCTAGATAGAGCACGGCCCCTGTCTATTGTTATCGGTCGTTCTCTACGTGCACCCGACGCCGCTTTTCCTATATCCATAGGGTTTGACAGCCAATCCTTGATTCTTATGTTTCCTATAGATATAGATTTTGTGTTAGTTTTGGAAGAGAGAATATTCGAAAAGCGTTGAATTATTGATTTTTTGAAGGAGACGATGCATTTTATTAATTGTAGGGACTGTTTATTAATTGTAGGGACCTTAACTTTAAACCTAACCTTTTAGTCCGAGATTACAAATTGGTTGTATTCGCAACAGCTAATGTAAAATTACGTCGTATTGTAAAATACTGCAAAAATAATATCTCAATAGAATCTTTAAGGACATATAGATTTCTTAAATTTAATTTATTTTTAAATATTCGTAACTTAAATATTTTAATTTACGGACTTACCTTTTAAATCTCCAAACATTTACAAACAAAACGATACCAATTTCAATCTCCACTTCCACATACACCACGTATCAAGATAAAGCCCGTTCGAAATGCCTAATAAATAGCCCGAACCAGTCAGACCATTTTATTCTTCTCCAGGTGAGGTAACCACGACAGATTCTAGATTGATTTAGCCGGAAAGCTGAGGATGAATTCTAACCGGTGAGTCAGTGGATCGATGTCAGTGTGAATCGTGGTCGAAACCATGGATGAAGCACATGATTCGACCCCATGGCTTGAACCTACCGATGGCAGCCTGTCTGTGAGTATAGACGAGCGATCATATCGGGTCGTTAACTGATATTAATAGCAGGGCGCGGTGAACTCGCTCGTACTGCCTCTGTCTGTCACGTTCTGTCGCTCTTTTGGCCGGGTACTCTGTGCTGTCCTACCTAAGGGACCCTTTGCCCTAATTGTAACAAATTAAATCACGCGATATCGACGATTCCCTCGGGTGAAATCTACGCGCGGCAGAAGCGTGCCGCGATTGTGCACGCCTTTTCAACGCTCTAATCTATTCTCGTCGGACCATTGTTTCCAATTAAAGGGTCCCAGATTTACGCTCAACTACGGGCCATACTTCGGGCTTAGTTACTCGAGATTAGTACAAGATGCAGATCTGTAACATAGGTTCGTTTGGGTTTGTGATTTTTATACGCTCGTATTGTGTTTGAGTGAAAGTTAGAATTAGGAGATTACAAAGTTTGAGGGACTTTAGCAACTAATATTAAGCTGTGTTAAGTCATGTGCCTTGAAGATTTTGGTTTCTATTAAATATTGAATAGAATTATAGAT
This sequence comes from Bombus terrestris, assembly GCF_910591885.1. Classification (NCBI taxonomy): domain Eukaryota; kingdom Metazoa; phylum Arthropoda; class Insecta; order Hymenoptera; family Apidae; genus Bombus; species Bombus terrestris. The sequence continues at coordinate 12,231,464 of NC_063275.1, forward strand.
AAGGGTTTCTTGTACAATAATCGATGTTAATAATTCTTAAAGATAATAGTTATTAAATAATTATTGTACAAGCTTCAGCTTAGAGAAATTGGTTTTTCAACTGTAATAAACTGATATTGTTTTTCTTTAATGATATGGTCTATTTTATATTCTGGAATTCAGTATGTAGCTACCTAACCTAACCTAACATCAATCTGTATCACTCAAAATCCAAGGAATCTAACGAGTGCTATCCAAGACTTAACAATCCCAGTTAAAAACGTTCGAAATTAATAAATAATTTGTAAATATCTTATTCTGAGAACAATGATAAAAATTGTATAACTCTACCTGTTTCCCCTTTTTTCCAGATTTTTAGCAGGTATGGTGAACCTTTTGCGAAGCAACCGAGAGAAATCTTCCTCCAGAACGTTGAGCTGGATTTATAAGCATGCGAATAAACTCTTTTTAATATGCAGCACTAACCTGTTGAATGCATTGTGTTCGTGACAAGCAGTGATTACATTTGTTCTCTCGAGTTAGATACATTTTTTATCATTTCAACGATCGTGTTACCGATGATAACCGCGTTAACCGCTGCTCGGTATCGTTGTAGATCAAGGGTGCTTTAATATATTACTTTCTGGTCTCGCTGCTAACTCGATGAAAACCGACCAGAAAGAACAATGAAAGGGAAGCCAGAAAATTTGTTGCAGTAACTGATTCTCCTCGTAAAAATTCCTTTTGTATCTGAATAAAAATATTCAAGCAGCCCATACTTTTCCTATATTTCTTACTAAATCACCAAAAATTAACCATCTTCACTCTACGTGTGTGGCAACAGAAATAAATTTATGTTCTTACTCTCTTTCACTTTCAAATATTCTTCTAAATATAAAGTTAAAAGTTAAAAAAGCTAACAATGTGATGCTTTAATATATTCTGTCATCCAAATAAGAGCAAAGGCACTTCCTTTGTTCTCCAAATTCCTTAATAACTCTTTATCCTAATCCTTAGCAACAATCTATGTAAATATTAGTAAAAAGTGTATTATATTTTTTCATACAAACAAGAACAAAAAGAAGCAAACACAAGCACTTCAATTCGCCGATAACTCTTGACTTTTTATTCCAGATAAAGATCTGTATAAACATTCTTACAACTCCAAAAATATATAGGCTAACATTAATATTTAAATATTTTTTCTAATTCTTTCAAGTCTAATATATCAAAATAAATCTAAAGATAATGTATACCAATATTTGAATAACTGTTTCACATTTTCCAAGCTTTCGACTATTTCTTATCCCTAACAAGAGCCTATCTATCAACCAATAAAAAGAAAGTGGAAAAAAGAGGAAAGAAGAACTAAAGTGCAAGGATTTCGATGCGTGGTACGACAAGGAAAAGGGAAGAAACTCGGGAAAACTAAAAAGAATGGTAACAGAGACGACTTTTGATATTTCCTGGCTTTACCATTAGCCAGACACAGTCCTCTAGTCGGCGAGGGTAGTACGGTGGATGCGGGGAAAGCCTCAGGAAGCTCTAACTCACGGGCAAAGGGGCAACCCACACCGTTCACCCGAGCCAGCCCCTGCCATTAACATTAACCGAGCACATACAGGGTGTTTGCAATGGCATTATCGATCGGTCCGGTGAAAAAAGACCAGCGAATCGAGCACTTTGTACGATACGTGCAGGAAACGCCTAGTTTACATTCACGAAACCCGGCTAAATGCCGATAGACTAGTTTTCGGCCTCTATCCACCGTACCCGGCCCGTTCGTGATTGCCGACAACAATACGGATTATCCTGATTCAGACAGAAAGAGAGAGGGAGAGAGAGAGAGAACATTTTCGACCTGAACTGATTATCCTTCGGATTCTCTTGGAAGAGGAAGACTCTATTTTGGGCGCTTGCAGAATTCTATTGCCAACCAAGGGTCATTTGGTTTGAGTGCTATCTTGTTCTTGGTATCAGCGTAGAAGAATATGGAAGTGTCCTTTTTGTTGGTTGAATGTTTTCTGGATGAAATATTGGAAATGAGTAATTTATTATTTTAAATGGAATAAATATTTTGTTCTAAATAAAAGAAAAAGATTCTATCTATGCAGTCCTTCAAATTATTTTTTGGCTGGTTAAGTGATTCTTGGAATAAGTACTGGGATGATGATGATTCTTTTATGTCTTTAGAGAGAAATTCATTATACTGTGTACAAGATAAATATTTTCTTCCAAATGTAACAGTGGCCTTAAAAAGAAATGGGGAATTTAAGTGGGTTGTTTATCCTCCAGGTTTGTCTTAAGTAAGTATTTAAATGATATGATATTCTGAATGAGATAAACACCGTATTCGCCATAATTAAATAAGATGGCACCACGAAAGTAAAGAGCAAGTTGTTAAAGAATTTAACAAATAAAGACATGAGAAAACTTTTATCGCTGTTCTTTATCAATTCTCATATTCTATAGCAATTTTCAACCCTATTTGCAGTACCGCAGAGACGCACAATCTCTAAACCAAACGCAACCTAATAATCTTTCAAACCCCTGCAATTTCGCAGAAAAAGAAACAAAAATTTCCTTATTATTTACCTAGTGATTCGTGAATAATCGATTGAACCGATCAGCGTTAAGAATCAGTCTCAGATCGAGCAGTTCTTCTCCGTTTCAACGACCATCCCCCTTGGCCAGTTCGTTTCCGGTGGAAATCACGAACCATGTCTAGCCGTGGCTCGTTGTTCATGCGTGAAGCCTCCAATCGTGAAGCAAGGAACAATGTCAATCGTGCGAGAAACATCGAACCTTTTGTGTCCTGATCGATGAGTGCGTTTTCGTGTCCGGACCACGGTGGATCCGTGCTACTTCCGGTCGCGGCCATCGTCAACCGTTTCCACGTATAATCGGCTATGCACGGTGTACTGCTCACTATCTACGGATAAAAGTTATAAGAAGTAAGATATAGTATAACAAAGGAGAGAAGAGATTTTTTGAGATAAAGGGAGATGAGGGTTGATAAAGCCATGTTTTTCTTGTTGAAAGAGGTAAGATGGTTTGGGGATGTAGAAGAATGTTGGTTGAGTGCAAGTCTGTGGATAAAATTGGTTCTACGTTATTAGGTTTCAGGCCTGTGAATCTGTGAAGAAAATAAGAACATTATTAGGTGAATAGGCATTGGGAAGAAATAGAGGAAAGATCTACGGCTAGGACTGTTTAAAGTTTAAAGAGACCTATGTTCATATCTATGTATAATTTTCTTAAAATCAAATTGAGATCAGCAACAAACATTTGCAAATTATAATCTGATTTAGATCCGAAGGACTATGAGAAACAATAGGACCGGATTTTCTATAGCGTAGTAATGCGATCTTGAAAATCAGAGACCGATAACAATAACACGTGAATTCGCGTTGATCGCTACGGTTAACGAATAGGACGATAACGATATATGGTTATCGACGATATGTTGGAACATATACCGGCGGCTGGCCGCCAGCACCCTTTCGAAACCGTGCCCTGGCCACGTGTCCGACGTGTCGCGCCCCCGTTGTTACTGCACGCCGTAGATCAGATAATTTTCGTACAAGCAGATACCCGGTGGAAGGGCGGGAACGTATACGCCATGACCTTGCATAAAGATCACGAGATAACATTGATATATTAATCGAATTTACTACTTATCCTGGGAATGTTATTAGCTCTACGAAATCTCTACGTGTTCATGGGCATTGCTCTCTTTTAGTTCTGGTTTAGAATTGTCATTATAGTATTATTATTGTATGGCTAAATTTATGGAAACGAGTAGATTAGTTTTCTTAGCATTTGATATCTCTCTTGACAATTATTCTTTGGTTAAAATATTAATTTAAAAAGAAAAGAGTAATCTATCTTTGATCTAAGCGCAATAACAAGCAAAGTATAATCCATAATGTGTTGCATAAAGATTAGCAGATAACGTTGAATTATTCATAAAAACAATCTGTTATTTTGGAAATGTTACTAGCTAGATGGGGCATATAAAAGTTTATAGGTATTGTTCTTACCTAACTATGGTCTAGGATAATTTAGGATATTACTTTATCTAAGTTGGATTTAAAGTAATTTTAATCCCACGTTTACTCAAAATTCCATATTTAAATCTAACATCATTTCCAATCAATGCACGTAACTGAAGCTACAAAGAAATAGACGTTGTTCTTACCACATCCTCTTATTTTAGAGCGTTGAAAGATTTAAGTGGATAAATTCCCGCGAATCGGAGGTGAAAGACATTTAGTTGGAAATATTGGATTATTATAAAGGCCCATTACGGAGTACAATTGAAAGCTCAATGTTCTCGTCATCTTGAACCTATGCCAAAGTCCCATGACCGCTGCACGCCAAACTTCGAGCTCTTGTATGCAACAATTTTCGTTCTGTTTTGCTTGAAAACCCTACTCCTTCCTTTTTCGTTAACTTCTTCAGTCGTTATAAAGATATCAACATATCGATTCCAATTTAAATTTAATCACACCAAGAAGAACTAGCAATTTCCTCAATTTTCTCATCAAGTAGCAAATATAATAGATGCAATATTAAAAATAAAAACGTATTACAAAACACTTTGCAATGTTGTATAATTCTAGTCTTTTCCAAAGACCACCGTAGAATATCCAACAAACAGTATTTATAGTCTCCCTTTATCCTTAGACGATTTTTGTCAAGTATTAAGCATGGACCGTAATTATGGAAATCGTTCCGGTTTTTTATCCTGATATTTCTGCTTTGCGTTCGAGAAACTTCACCGTCTATCGTGCTTTTACTACCGTGTATTAGACCTAAAATACCAACATAAAATATTCGAGCCAATAATATAGTATTATATTATGATATTAAAATTAATTACTTTCCTTTGTTCAATGAATTTTTCATTTTTCATTTCATCGTATTTAACATGGAAAATTCGGAGTAAAATAAATCCGGATATCAATAAAAGATCCTTGTCCGTATCTGTCCCTTTCCAGAAAAGTTAAAGTATATGTATTCAATACATTTCAACTTTTTTAAACAAAACATCCATCTGTGAGTGTATCCGTAACTATATCTTAAAAAATTGTACCTAATTAAATTTTGTGGATCTCATGACAATAGTTTCCTTTAAAAAATATTTAGTGGACCATTCGAAGACATCCAAGAGCCAAAAAAGGTAACTGAAAGCCAAAACGCAACACCTCCGAAGATTGAGAAACTCTTAAGAGACTGATCACCCCAACGAAGACGTTATTGTAAATCCAACGAATCCAAAAAAGAAAAAAAAGCAATAGATATATGATGGAAAAAGTGAAATTGAGCTCCTGACAAAGTGCAACAAAGACAGTCATATACGTAAAACAAATATGAGAGACAAGGACGTAGAACGTAGTAGCAGAAACAGGTCAGATAAAGACAGACGGAAAGAGAGAGAGAGAGAGAGAGTGAGAGAGGGACAGGCAGGAAGGGAGAGGAAAGATCCACCCTGGTGGATGATCCCGCCTCTAAGGAGCCGCTTCATACCAGAGCCGGGCACGAGGGGGTTAGCAACCAACCCTCCTACCTCCTCCACCGCCATCTCCACCCTCTCTCCCGGCGTCCCGGCGCAGGCTCCGATACACAGCCAATCGTCGGACCGCGACTGATAACGACGCTGCCAAATGTGCGTCCGTCGCATCGCGGCCGAGTTCGCCACGGTGGTCCACGCGTTTCTCGCAGCCTCGTTACATCCTCCGGGGTTGTAATCCGCTCGGATAGCCGGCTATCGGCCATCGTACGCCGGTTCATTTGGTTGTTAAGTCTGTTTCACCTGCCTGATTTAGTTGAAGCTACGGCTTCCTTTGGATTTTATTTTATGTATCGTTGGATCTCTCTGCTATCATTCAATCCGCGTGTTCATCCAATGTTACTGATCTCCTAGTTCGGTTCTCCTCGTTGAAGTTTTCTTCTCATTGAAGGATACTTGAGAGAGGAACGAGGTTTAGTATTGGGTGAAGTATATATAGAGCGTGGTTGGGATTTTATTGCAAGTGAAGAGGTGAAGGTTTGAGACTTGGTTTGAGCTACCTGGTGCGGAAGACGAACTGGATTTGACGGTGCTGGATAAGGCTACACGCAGGACCCCGCATTGACGGTGAGTTGGATCTCATTTTGGATTTTTTAGTTGATTGTGATTGCATATATTATTGTACCTATAATATGAAAACTGTAATATGAAAACAGCTTAGTAAGCAATGTAGTAAGTAAGAATTTGGAATATGTTTAACCAAAATAAGAGTACTATTTATGTAGTTTGAAAGTTAATGATTTTGTAGTTGTAATTGTATAAGAATAATGTAATAAATAGTATAGTAAGTAAGAATGTTGTAGAAAATTGTAATAAATAGTATAGGAAATAAGAGCTTAAAACAACTCTGAAATAAATGTCCTGATAGCTCGGAAGTCAATGACTCTACAATGACTGAGTTTTATCTGTCTGCTTTGTCTTGGAATTAAGCTTATTTTGACAATAAGAAAAGACCGGCGAAGTGACAGTTTCCATATTAACATCATGAACAAAAGATCCTGTTGTAGCAAATACATTATACATTATAGTATTAATTTCATAATAAAACATTTAAGTATAGAAAAAATGATAACACAATTTCGGACGCTAATAAACGATGTTCCATTGATATATAACGCATTTAATGATTATTAAGTCTAAGTCAAATTTCTATTTGACATAGTTACAAGATCATGAGATTTGTATAAATCATTTTACCGTTACACTCATACATACGGCCAGACAGGGTGTAATGTCGCTTCCACCATTCCTGAAAAATAACTACAATGATTTAGAGGTGTACAGTAGTGGAACTATCCGAACATTTATCGCCTCGTGGGCGAATTTCCGATAACCGCTGAATAAAAATCGGCACGTTTATTATTCCCGATTCTTTCCCACGGGTTTTACCGGTTCGTGTTTATGATATACACTGTGTACACCCTCGTGAACACCAGCCTCACCTGTCTGCACGCATGTTTCGCGTATTAACCGCTCCGGCGTGTATCTTCAACGCTAAATTACCGCCCACGTTCGCAATTTTTCCTGCCGTCTCTTTTATTGGCCCGCATTCTACACCACGTTGTTATTCATTTTTTTAACGCCTCGTAAATTCTGCAAATCCTCCCCCATTTGTCTCTCTTGTATTATCGTTTTTTGTTTCGTGTCATAATATCTCTTATGTAAGATTTCTTAACCCATTAAAGATCAATTAAGGCAACGTTCCATTTACAATTATTCGCAATCAATTTGCATCATTGAATTTTGACATCCTTAACATTCAGACTGCAAAAAGAAATTCTAAAAGTTCACTTAATATTTTTTTCATTATTACTTCATACACCTAGATTCTACAATTTAAAGTTAAAATTTAAAATTTTAAGTTAGCCTTTGATTGGTTACATCCATTTTTGTCTTTGCTCTTCTTTTCTCTTTACTGTTTAATTCGGAAATCTTTGTTGCACCAAGAAGAATTCAAGACTTACTCGAGTCCATCGTTAAATAGGTGTTCTTGTTTTCTGCGGGTTGTGTTCACTGGTTATCGTTTGGCTCTATTTTCGTCGTTAAAGAATTCCTGTTTTTAGAGGAAGAGCGCCTCGTTCAGGTAATATCCATGTTTTCCTCGCTGTCCTCTCTTTTCATCGATGAACTTTGTCATGTATTAAGCATGGATCGTGATCATGGAAGTCGTTCCGGTTTTTATCGTTGTACTAGTATTTCTGCTTTTCTCGTCTGAAAAACGTCATTGCCCCTTGGACTTTGTATTTTGCATATTAGAAGAGAAATATCGAGATAGAATATGTATATCGAATCAAGCGCATAGCATTATGCCTTAGTATTAATATTAATTATATTCTTCTCTTTTTCTTGTTCACCTCCTGCTGTGCAATAAATGGGAGACTTTTTGTGCGATTGTATTTAATATTATACAGCGAATCAAAAGATTAATTTTAAATGGTTAATAATCATCGTCAACTTTCTTTTACGTTTATTATGGAATCATAAGAAAGAATACATCTATAATTAAGGAAAATATTATTGCAAATCTTGGGATTTTATGTATTACTTCCGTAAAATTAATGTGCAGTATAAACTCTATATCTTACCAAGTTCCAACAATTATGAATTATATATCTATAAAAATCATATATACTTTACCTAATAGAAGAATCCAGAATTCTTCCTTCTTTTCAAACAAATTCAACATCCAACAACCATAAATCATATATCAAACCACAATAAGATATCAACCACCAGACATTACAAGCAACAATGCAAATTCTGTTTAAAATAGAACAATTTAGCAATCTTTCTCCTTTGCAAAAGTGTCCAATTTTTAATAACCATAAATCAGATCTCATTTTGATTCTAAGACTTCATTGAAAGATCAAATACCAATTTTATCTAGTCATCAAGAAATCATCGTGCAATTCTTTCTAACCCATCATTAGACAGTACCAACAACAAGAAACAATGTATAAAAGTATACTGTACCTAAAAAAGGACACAATCAAACACTCTCGTTTTAAACATAATCATTAACATAGAATCAAATACCAATCTTCAATAACAATACCATACTAATCACCAGAGTTACAAGAAACCAAGCAAACCATCATGTAATTGCCTGTTCATCAAAAGAGCGCTCAACCTAAAACAGAGTGAATCCAGCATCCGTCCTACGATTCCATTGCACACAAGCAAAACCAAACAGACCATCATCGAATCATCCGGTAAGAAAACGCAGCAAGGTAGACGCATGTATCGTTTTCTCCCTCTTTCGTATTGAAAGTACGCGCGGCCGCATCGTCCGCGACACAGTGCATTTAAATAGTGTGTGTTGGTACATGCGAGAGAGAGTTTAGACGAGGTAGGCAGAGGGGTTTCCGGCGAGCGTTAACAGAGTAACAGAGTGATGTAATGAGGCCCGGAAGCAGGCAATTTGCTGGCCGCGGCGGCCGCAGTTGCGCGAGACAACCTGCCCGGAGTACCTTCTTCTTGATATCAGGTCCAGCCTCTTCACCAACCGATATCCGACAATCCTGTGTCGCCACTGATCAATCCAGACGGCGCACGTGCCGTATCCATAGTGATCCCGCCAATCCTTTACGAAATCTTCGATCGAAAGATCGACCGGTCTATTGTTTACATCAAATACTTTAGTGAAATTTTACAACGTTTTTCCAACGATGATTCGTCGCTCCCGTGCTTCTCTTATCAAGTTCTGTCGTTGAAACACAGCGTCCTACAAATGTACAAGAGATTAGTGTGATACTGATTAGAGGTTAAGAAGATAGAAACACAAGACAGTCGAATGTGAGAAGAGTATGGAGCTCTAGCTACGTCTACGTTTAGAGAAGATTTATACATACCTAATGTTTATCGCCATTATTTTGGTGCGAAAGATGTCAAACGATTTGTAAATCTGTGCCCTAGGACAAGTCTTACATTATTGTGGTCTGTTCGGGAACGAGCTCAATAGTCATACCAGAAACGTAACATGCACTATATATTAATAGTATGTGTGCAATAACATTAGTTATAATAGTATACACAAAGTGTATTCTAATATAAAAATTTGTTTTTAACGAGAAGATATAGATATATACAGACAAATCATACGAATTTTCCTGACATTAGTTATTATCTGATATTGAAAGTTCACTGGATAAAACTCCATGGGATTAACTAGTGTTGTTATTCCTAAAACGTATAGTATACATATGTATAGATAATATATGTATAATAGGACTATACGTATGATGATATATACTGTTATAAAAATCTGTTTTCAACAAGGAGATTTATAGTAGATGCATAATATTATATGCATATAGAAGGATCGTATGAATTTTCCTCATATCAATTGCTATTTAGTATTGAGGATTAACTGGATGGGACGCGGAAACCGTATACTTGCGGCCCGCCGGAGGTGCATCGTGATTATGTGACAGTTTTGTGAACGTGATTAAATTGACCTCGATACATTGTGGACATCCGTGCGGTGCGTTTAATTCCGAACTGTGTTTTCGCTGCTTTCCACTCAATTCATCGTTTTCGATGACACCTACGAATTTATAAAAGAAAAGAAAAAAACGATGTTTCGTGTAAAACCTGATTAGATCTGGAAGAAATCATCGTTTCAAGTTGGAGGAAAAAGAAAGAGATTATATCTTTTTCTTTTCTTATCGAGAAGACGATCGATGGTCAGCGTGAACGGTGTGCAGCTCGCATTTTATCGTGGACATCGTCGCAGTGACAGCAGGTAAAACTCGCGTCCATTTTTCCTCTGGTCATTGTTCGTTTCCGGTTAATCGAATAATTCACGTAACTCGTAGGAGGAAGTGACAGATGTCGTGGATACGTAGAGAACACAGAAAGAAGAATTTTGTTACTGGAAAAGATCTATATTTTTGTATATACAGATAACTGTAAGAAGAAATATTATTTATCGCTTCCTTTTTGAAACTTCTTTATTATTTTTATTGTGTTTGATTTGTGATAAAGATGTATGATTTATGACGATTACGATGTACATATACATAAAACAGAGGAAAAGGGATCGTGTTTGTGGAAGGAAGACATATTTTTACACAGAGAAAATTGTAAGGAGAAATGTTATTTTTTTTCTTTTGAAATGTCTTTTTTTAAATTTTTGGTGGATTAATTTGAGATGGAGAGTGAAAATAACGTTCACGAAGATAACGATGCAAATGTCATTGTGGTATCACTTTCGGAATTCCGATGGAAGGCGATAAAGTTGGAGGCCGAGTCGATAAAATGTAGATCGGCCGGTAGATGCAACGCGGTAACCGCCTGCTCCTCTCTAAATTACGACAGATCGATTACGAGTTCCCGCTCGTTACGTGCACGTAATCTACCTCCAGTTAGCCGTTCGTTCGCGGCTATCTTCTCTGCCACCGGATTCTGAAGTCTCCTCTCGGTGACTCTTCAAAATTTCCTATTCGTTGCAAAGTGCAAAGACATATTATATATTTTTGAATGTATTTTAATCTTCAAAAACTAAATTCACAATCTTTTAGAAAAATTATATCGTAGTGTGTAAGTTATGAATCTTAGTAACTCATCATAGACTTCCAAAATATAATGCTACTTTAAGAAAAATATACTACATTACACAATTTTAATTACTTCTTTTTAATACGTTTGAAGTAGTATTTTGGAAGTCTCTATCCAATTATTTTGTGATTTTTAAATCATTGGATGCTGTAGAAATATAGTATGTATTATCTGCATTCCTTTCTATAATGCTATGTTAGGTTTCAAAATTTGCATTTAGTTGCATTAAAATTTTCAAATTGCTGGAAAAATTTACAGTATATATTCTTTTCTCAATGCAACATTCAATTTTGGAAACCTTCATTGAGTTATTTTTAAAGTTCTAAATCATTGGAAGATATAAAAATGTACTATATTCTTTTTAATATAATATTAGGTTTAAGAAATTTGCATTAAGTTGTATTGATATTTTCAAACGTATAAAATTAATATATGTATTAATAATATAGTATATTGTTGTTTAGGAATGCTATCAAAAAACAGCATCTTTCTTAATGGATTAGGATGCGTTGATTGATTAATTGATCGAGATATCGTGCATGTTCGGAACGTCATTGCGGTGTCATGATCCGAGATAATCCGTAATGGATAGATCGTAGATATAGGATTTAGGTAACGATCTGTATAATCTATTAACAGACACCATTCTCGATGTGTAAGTTATCAATGATTCACGATGATTATCAAGCACAGAAATTCACTTAATTACTCGAAGATGATAGTTATTAATTAAAACAAGATATTTATTAAAATATTAAAAAAAAGATATTTATTCGATGATTCATCTATCGAACAATTTAATCTACCGATTAATACTCTTATTCTTCTTATGAAAAAATTTTCAATTATTCTGTACCGATGATCTTTCCAAGTGCTTTATGTATTCTTATTTTTAATTACGTTTCTTGCGTGAGAAGACAACTTCTGTATAATAAGAGCGCCAGCTGGTTTATAAGTAAGAAACTTTCATGCGCACATGCTCGTTCGATTTAATTCGATCGTAACTTTACCGGATGCTTTGAGGGTCCTTTAATGATCCTTAACGACACTGCTTACTGTAATACGCGAGTACTAGCGAAGAGTCGCAGTAATCCATGCTCTGTTAATACTGTTGTCTATGGATTCTCTTCTTCCCTTTGTCATTCGTTGCCAAATTAGAAGAGATAGAATCTATACCATAGAGTATATCTTATTGTTAGTGAGAAATATTTAGAAGTCTGAAATATTTAGAAATATTTAGAAGATGAAAATTTGTTTATGTCATTTTTTTATTATTTACGTTTCTTTTCTATTGATCATATTGCTCTTCTATTATTTACGTTCTTCAATTCTCTTATAATACTCTTCGTCATTTGTCTCATCTGTTAATATAATATAACATAGATTTTATAATATTACATTCATATGCCTTTATTTTTCATCTTGATGAAAATGATACTTTAAAATATTAGATGGTAAACTGACACTTTGTCATATAAGAATAACAGAGAGCTAAGAACGATGTGGCATAAATCAGCTAAATGTTCTGTGTTTCATAAAAATTTGATTACACTTTGATTGATTTTTTTGATTGATTTTTCAAATTACAAAAACATATTGCGCCAGAGAATAAAGTTATAATTTCATTAATCTGATTAAATAAAGTTAAAATTCGACTAATTTTTCAGGGGCTCTTTGGTGATGTACGACAGCGCTAGCTGTTCGTACGCAGGTGCGCTCGAATTAAAGGGAGCCTCCGGGGCCGGAGCCGCGGCCGCGGCCGCAGGAGTAACCGCGGCCGGTGTTAAGCAGGAGAATTGGCCCTACCGTGGCCTGACCTGCGGTAGCACCTTCCAGAGGCTCAAGGAGAGCGTCGACAAAGCGAAACAGGCGCTCGCCGACCGCGGTGGATATCTATCTGGTGCTTTCTCGCCGCCACCACGTGCCAATCCATCCGCCATTTCACCAACCGCGTCTATTACCGGTGAGTCTATCAAAAAGACTATGTAGTGAAATGCTGTTTACTTTAATTTGATTGTATTTATTCATGTAGGTGGAAGATTTTATAGAGGATAATGAACGTAGAATAATATTTTGCTTTTTGGCATTGATAATGGTAGTGCTTAAGTGAGATGCAATGAGAAGTTATAAGATCTTAAAGATTTTTATTCTTAAAAATGAAGAAAGTTTTTGTAATTTGGATGCAGCTAAATTAGCCTGTTACATCGTAGAGATATTATAAATAATAATATTTGGTTTTAGATCTTGTTGGTTTGGTGTAAGATATTGTTGATTGTGTTGACACTACTAAAAGATCAAGTGATTATTAAGATTAGAGTAAGCTTTTAAAGAAGGTTTTGTATGATAGAAGAACTGTACTTTTATGAAGTTTAGTTGTACAATTAGTTTCTTTCTTGTTTATTTATGTAATTATCAGTGCCAAGAAGTAATAATATTATGGCTTTATATTTCATTCTGATAAAAGAACTAGGGATTGATAACTATGACAAATTTATTAATTCCGAAACACATAATGTGATATATGAGGAAGAGTTGAAGGAAAGATTAAGTAGGTTGTGTGATAGGATGATTCGATACACAGGTCTTGAGTTAAGGAGTTCAAAAGCGGGTTGCTATTAAGGAAATGAAGAATTATCGAGGAACTCTATGGTATTTGGATTGGGTCGAATTGTACAATATCGCTGATAAGAAAAGAATTTGATAATCTTTGTGATTAAGAAAATAATATTCTCTAGCACCTTAATAACTCTATTCTTCGCTTAATGAATCAATCCAGTAAATTATACCTGTATGTTTCATCAACGTATCGTGGCTTGGCAGAAGTCGCTGGAAATAAAATGGAAATACATAATCCGCGAATCGTATGTCGTCACGCGATTTCCTTTCTTTTGTCGATGATTGATATACACTCGCTGGAACTCGGTAAGGCGGAAAAAAAGCATTTAAAAGTAAAATGAAACGAATATTGTTTTAGGCCTTATCTCGAAGCTTAACTTTTGCTTCTGCTCTGTACCACCTGTCTCGACACAAGCTTTCACGTACTCGATCGTGTTGCGTGTGCTTTTCCACGCGTACTTGCGTGACACACGATTAACATAGGAAACGTCGTTAACCAACCAAACGCAATTAGCTCGTAATACAATTTAATTACACGATCGGTTAGTCTCTACCTGAGTTGAATGATAAATCTGTAAATGAATTGGAAATAATAGCGTTATAGATAATTTAGCTTTTACGTGTAATGATAAAATAAAATATTCATATCCTTATTATCCGAGCCAATCTGAGGTAGATGATAAATTTGCGAATAAAACAGAAATATGATATTTGCGATTAAAATAGGAATATGATATTTACGAATAAAATAACATATTATAAACACTTTTCTATACTGATATGAAAAGTTTTATAAATAAAATTATGTTAGCTGTGCTGGTCAATAGAATTGAAAAACTTGTTACCACTAGAAGATGTAGAGTTGTGTTCAAACGTAACTACTTGCTCTGTGTGTATAGATATACATTTATATTATTGAAACTTTTGCAGAAGTTTCTATCGACCTATCAGCAATTATCAGAATATCATATATATCTAACACACAAAATTTAGTTATTTAGAACACTCACGCTTTTATACGTATATTCAAATAATTTTTGTCACCAAAATAATAACGAGTATGACTAATATTAGAAGCTAAAGGACAGCGAAACGTGAATGAGTCAGTGGCACACAATCGCCGGGAACTCGCAAGTCGTTAATGGTCATGGCAATTAAATCGAGTCACTTTTTTTCATGAATTTCTCATGATTTCGAGATGAAGGATCTAATCGAACGCCACGATCTTGATCGTACCGTTTTTCTCACGTTATTTGTTCTAGATAGTTAAATAAGACTTCGCACCGGATGAATGTGATTAAGCGTTGCAATGAATATGATTAATTGCTTAATTGCAATTAAAATTGCAATACAATAAATGAGTAGTTTAATACATTAAAAAAAACTAATATAATTGAGAAACAATCAAACGAATAATATCCTTATAAGGAAACACAGACACTAATTTCTCCAATACTATGTTGTCCAAATATTAATAAGCGTCATCGTAAGTACGTACAATTCTGTTTCAAACTGAATAAAAATTCACACTTATTAATTTTGCCAATAGAAAAAGAATGTATTATACAAAATCTATTACTTTCGTTAAACTTAATACGTAGTTTTGTGTATATATACACACTACTGTGCATAAGTATTTAATTTAATTTAAATAAGTAATTGTTACAAATATATAAAATATACTTGAAATGAAGCTCTGGCTTAATCTAATTCTCGCTTCTCATCTTATCTCAGGCAACTGTATACAGTTGGCAAATTTTGATGAAGATAATAATTTACATCAATCAATAAATAAAAGAGTAATAATTGAGGATGGATGAAATTCGTTGGCAGGAAAAGATCAAAGTGATTTTAAGCGTATACGCAGTATGTTCGATATTGAGATCCTGATTGCACTACGCGTTCCCAGCTTCTAAAAGTTTATATGGATTTTCCGCATTGTCAGCTATTCGTAAGAGATAAATATGAAACTCGATCGAGCATGGCGTAGTTCTTGTTTAGTTGAACATTTGATCGCAGTTCGCAGATCGCGTGAAGCGTCGAAATACTTATGCAGCGTATACATTATTAATCTTCCATATCTTTTCTTTCTTTTCTCAGAAGCTTCGATTTACCGATTCGTTAAAGACGTTCCGCAGTGCAAAACGCGGGAGAAAAGGAAGGAAAGCAAAGAACTATATATTCAAGTACTAAATAAATAAACAAAAAGAGGAAAATCTCGAGCGTGATAATTTGTCAGGCGAGTGGCGGCCGCGATACCGGCAGCCTGACTGTTGCTCTTCGTTGTCGCCGATTTCCGATTGTTTTTTTAAAGCGCCGGTCGCCGAGGACATTAATTACCCGGCCAGTGTAAATCACGTTATCTACCGCCCACGCCCCCTCTGCACAGAAGGGTGGAAACAGGGGTGAGACGAGTTGAAACCAGGCAGAGTAGAAGGGGTAGTAGAAGTAGAGAGGTTGCAACGGGTGCGTTGCACGAGGGCTGCACCGCTGCCAACTGAGCAAAACGGTCGTCGACTGCCGTTTCTCTCTCTCCATGGCCACACCAATATCCTGCTTGCTCCTCGGAAATTTATCGGCCAGCCGCTTGAAAACTTCACGCGCCAGAAAGGTTCCCCGTCTTTCTGCTCCGGTCGAGAAAATTTCGTGAAACGATTCGAGCAAACGAAAGGTTGTTATACGCAGGGAACCGTAATTTTTGATTGAGGGACGGCTGGAAGATCGTGCAACGTATTATTATTATTTATTTATATATTTCATTTGAAGTAGTTTCGACTATCACAGTCGTTAGCGACTACTTGTGGCTGCGTAGATATCGTGTATTTTTTTAGAAGTTTTATTTAAGGTTTTGACCGATTTCCATTTGACGGAATATCACACGATATCGACAAGGTAACAGGAATTATACTGGTCATTGTTTTACCATTAGAGAGCAATAAATCGTAGGATGGCTTTATTGGGTGAAAGGGTGGAAACGGACTGAAAAAGCGTATTGCGTTGTTATCGCGAATGTAATATGATTTGAGAAATCATGCGATTTTTCAGGCTATCATTGTGAAAAAGTTTATCGTAGGAAAGGCTGGGAGGTTTCTGATAGGAGAAGGTTGATTGGATGTTGACGAATGAATTGTACTCCTCTTAAGTATTAGATACAATTTGAAAAATCTGCTCTTTTTAATTTGCTTTCTTAGTAGAAGGAATTTTTCTTTTATCGATAATTGTATTTTCGACCAATCGTGGGGAGCGCGTCAACGGCAGTCGTAAATTCCCGTTACGATTCTAAGAATCGACACCGCGAATAGGTCGATCCCCTGATTTCCGTTGAGATAATATGGGTGGTTGAGGTGGTATAACGCTGCGATTAACAGGGTCATAAAATATGTATTTCCAACAACTTTGCACAAGTTAGTAACGCCGCTGCGTAAGATATAGATGACAAAGAAATGGATTACTCGTAGATGAGAGAATCTGGGTAGAGATGATGACTGATCTGAAGACCGAGCTTGAGTACGGGTAGATATGTGGTCTTTGAAGAAGTCATGAGGTGTTGAGAATGTTCGAACTGAGATATTACTGCTTGACTGTTCTGTAGGTTCGAAAACAAGTGAAGTTTGTTCTTATGTGATTACGGAGGAAAGCTCGGTAAGGATGTGTCCTTTGAACGAAGAACGCGAATTCGTTTCGTCAGGAAAGTGAGGGTAACGATCCGCGATGCTGATTGGTTATGATCAACGTTAGAAATGAAAATAGGAGGAAGAAGCCTCCTACCAACGTGGCTCATGGGCGACATTGTTTATGGGAAAAACCAGCTTTTCCGTTAGGCAACTATTCGTTTTTTCCATTACGTAACTAGCTGCTTTCTCCGTAATTTGTAAGAACGTGTAATAGACCTAAGGACTGTTTTAAGTACTAGCTATACACCGAAAATACCTGCAGGATTAAAGGTTCCTGCAAGCTAATAAGACTCGGTTTATGGTGGAGCCTTAGGTTTATTGAGGGTCTCTCTAACGGTGCTTGGGCCTTGACGGTCAGACAATGAAGGACGTCACGCGGACCGCTTTACACGACGTAACAATAATAGAGATATAACTATATAACTATAAACATTACATATCTTCTTGTTGATAAATCTCATCAGAATAACTTATTATTATATCTAAGACAAGTTGCTTGTGCTTTTTCAAAGATAATATTTCTCGCTCCCTCTTGAGGCTGCACTTTCTACGTGTTTCTATGTGCTCGCAAGAAAAATAGATTACAATTAACTACGACTTCCTTCTTCATGGAACAACTAATTGCGGATTCTTACAAAGCTGTGAATGTATACGTTCGTTAAACGAAAACATTTGCTCTATATATATTTTTATACATTATATTTATATTTATATACTTATATATTATATTTGCTATATATGTATATATACATATCATATAATACATACGCAAATATCGTACCAATGACGTATACATATCGTCTTGAAAATCATAGTATCCCGAAATGTTGATCAATTTGGAATTATGATTGGTTGGCCGGTTTCGAGCATCGTGTCGTCGAGTTGCCGAAAAATTTGAACGGGAGGACACATCTCGTGGTCGGTCCTCGGTGCAAGATGGTGGGTCGATGATGGCGGCGTAGTCGCGAAAATGTGGATGACAAGGGAGGAGGAGCGGTTAGGGGTTAGCCGGGAACGTATCCATGACGACCGACCGCCCCACGAATCGCCACCCTCCGAGATCCCGGATGCACCCCTCGACAACCCAGCATCCCTTCCATTTCTCTGTCTCTCTCTCTCTCTCTGTCTCTTCCTCTCTCTCTCTCTCTCTTTCTCTAACCCATGCAACCCTCTCTGCTCGCCCTCTGGTTGAATCCTCTATCACGGGGGTTCCCAACCTTACCACGAATGCCCATCATCAAAACGAAAATCTGAATATTTTCGTTACTATTCAGAAAGAAATCTCTCTTATTCTGTAACGCGACCATTCGATATCACCTGACTATTTTATATCGTGTATTACGCTAGCGTATAGAATATAGAGTATAGCAAGCAAGTCAACGCTCTTCGGAGATATCGAAGACCCTCGAATAAGATTTCACGAGTTAACAAACTTTCTAAGTGAACGGTAGTAGCAATTTTCTAAGTAGCTGCTCGAGATGGCAAAAAGAATCTTAATCGCGAAGGTATATACATGGAATTTGTAAGCACGGACTGTGAATCTCATCATGACCCTTTCAATGTTTGGTTTAATTATTCGGTAGCTGGAAAAGATGTTTATAGCCTTACTTTTCAGTGAAGAGTTTGCTATCTTTTCTTTTTTTTTTTTTTATTAATCCATATTTCGTATTTCATTCTTATAGTGCATGTTAAGCTTTCGTAGTTGTATGGAAGCATGTACTGTCAAGCGATGTGAGATTTAATATTCTTGGACTTAATCAATTATATAATTAATTGCATAAATGCTTTAATAAATACAGTGGTGTACAAATTCTTTCTGTAGCTACTATATATAAAATTTCACCATCTTTCAAGTACCGCCAATGGTCCTTTCTGATTGAGAACCACTGGTCTATCTGTCCGTATCTACGATGCTCGGTATGATGCTCGGCTACTTAGATTTTAAGTTCGGACTATTTCGTGCCATGGATCTATATATATAACTACATATATATATAAATCCATGTATACATATGTATTTTGTATAAAGCATATATATGTATATGTGTGTTTATGTGTATATATAAAATATATATGTACAGGTTGGTAGGTACGTACGGTACCTGGCCATAACTCTGGGAGAGTTTCACCGCTGCTGACAAAAGGGGAAATCCCTCGGTGAAATTGTAGCCGTGGTCTCTCTTCGCGAAAATTTACCGGCTTTTCTACGGTTAGCAAACTAGAAGGGAGGGATGAAAAGGAGTCGGAGTAACGAGATCGTGGTTCTGGATGATTTCAGAATTTTCGGCACAAGATTTTAGAAGCGTTTCGTGTTGGAAATCGATTGGTTCGAATTTGCAATATTACGTTGAGGATTTGGTGGGAAACAAACAGTCTTTTGTTGTCTTTTTGTCCCATGTTTCTTATACCAGAGGTCAATACCACTTAACGTTCGTCGTAGTATCTACATATTAAGTTGGTTAGAACGTAGCATGTCGGATTCTTGTCTTTGCAGTTACTAAAACACGCAGACGCTTTCTGTGAAATTGATATTGATTTTCATTGAGATTGAAAGTCAAGTCAGTATATTTATCTTCATTTACTTTCTCATCCGTATGTAGTACATTTATTGTAATGCGTGTTATGAACTGTTGGTACTAGTATTTTCTTCTGATGGTGTGCGAAATCGTACCAGGAAAATGTGTAGGATGGGGGGGGGGGGTTTAAGAACTTTTCTTCGTTGTTCCAATATTAAATCGATGTATCGGGTATATGGGAATACATAGCAAGCTTTATATTTCTATGGAGAGCCTGAAATTGGAAATTTACACTATAGAATTAACATCTGCTATAAATGCAGAAGATATTGATCGCTCAGTAGGAAAAGTATAACACTATAATCAGAATATTGTTTGATTATCAGAAAAGAAATTAATTTAAGATTCCAGACCTTCGTAAAAATGAACAAATCTTCGATTTCATTGAAAATACGTTTTTAATTAGTTAGCTGTTGCCGACCTCTTTGAAAAGTGTGTACCTAAAATGTATCGCAAAAAGTAAGCGATGACGAGTATACTCGTCAAACACAGGGTATGTATAGTTGTTAATGAAATGACTATTTTATTCTTCAATTTTATTATTGCTATTTACCGCAATTACTAAGATCCTATTTAAACAACAAACTGTAACTACTTTTCACGCATGACGAGTATACTCGTCGTAACACCAAATATTGCTATGCGTTCGTGACGAGTATACTCGTCATAACACAAAATATAGTCACGCGTTCGTGACGAGTATACTCGTCATAACACAAAATATAATCACGCGTTCGTGACGAGTATACTCGTCATAACACAAAATATTGTCATGCATTCGTAACGATTATACATAAGACAAAATATTGCCATGTCTTCATGACGAGTATACTCGTCATAACACAAAATATTGACATGCCTCCATGACGAGTATACTCGTCAAAAACGGCTAACTGTTTTCTTCTGTGTTAAACGGAGAATTCGTTTGGTACGGGATCGGTCCATTAAATATCGGATATTGTGTCAGCGTGGCTGAGGGTGGTGCATGTATTTAATGTTCGCTGGTCGAGCACCATCCTCCCGCCTTGTTTGCCCTGGTAATTGATGTTTGACAAAATGAGGTGACGCGCATGCCGACAACGTGTTGTTTGCCGGGGCGCAACGGTGGTTAGCCCTTTTAAGGTTCACAGGACTTACGCCACGTTCGATCGCGCACGCTCCACTGAACCCGAGGTTACGGGACAACCTTTACACCCCGTTTCTCAATTAAACACTTGATTCATTGAAATCCACTTTGAATATTCGAATAATAGAAGCGTTCCAATTATTGTCGTTGGATCTCATCGTCTAGTTCGTTTGCATTTTGTAAAACTAGTAGCGTGGAAAGTTATTAACATTTGGAATAATCGTGGTAGAATTGTATTGGAATTGGTAACTGGATCGTATAGATTAGTATTTACGAGTTATTAATATTTACGCCATTGTAATCCTGAGAATATTTCATTACTCTGCAATTTTTAACGATTAGTATTCGATCCTAAGAAAATTCGAATACCAATACCGATGAGACGGAAACAAAAGTGAAACTACCGAATGAAAAATTGTCAGGAAAATCCAAACTTCTAATCTTATCAATGCCTGTAAAAGTTCCCTAAAATTTCAATCCAGTCCTAATAAAATTCTTCCATAATTTCGACGCAAGCCTAACGAAAATCCTACGAGAATTTCAATAGAAATTCAATCAAAAATTTTGCCAACGTTTCGACTCGAAAGTCTCGTAAAGCTTCTCCTAAAATTTCGATAAAACTTTAAACAAAACCTACGAGAATTTCGCCAAACAAAAACAGAAAAAGGAACAGAGATCGAAAGGACCACAGTCGCGGAGTGTAATTATCACGCACACACGAAACCAGCTCGACATCGTAAGAGAGATAGGTCTTCCGAGGTGGGAGACGGAGGTATCGGGCAATTAAAGCCGAGGAAAGTATCGGGGTTGACACTTTTGGTACCCTCCGCCGGAAAACGCGAGAACGCCTACGCTTGATGCGGCCGAGGGTAATGTTACCTCTCGTCTGTCTAATTGCACGGAATGGGGCACCTCGCGAGACAAACGATGCAACATAAAAGAGACTGGCCTCCCTTTACACCAATTTCGCGAGCATAGAGTGGGCCGAAAGACAGGATGTCGGTGCACGTCGCATTGTACGCGTAAAAAGTGGAACACTGGTCTCTCCGACACAGGGAGAGCCGCGTGAACCGTGACAACTGCATAATAATCCCATAAATTTTGTTCTCGATAGCAGGAAAATATAAGATCGAAGTAGGAGTTACGTTAAAGTTTGGATTCAACTTTTGTGAATGTATCTTTCCGTAAGTTCAATCTCTTTTTAAATTCTTGTATCTATTATTTATCAAAGTATTGCAAAATTTTCAATGATTATTTCATTCGGTTTTTATTCACGAAGATTAAAATACAAATTTTTCGAAATGTTTTTTATTTGTAGTCGAGTTGCGATTGCGAATAATTTTTTTTTTTCATAGATATTAACGCACCGTTGTTGGTTTCGCCGAGCTTAATCTCTTCAGGGACAAATTTATTAAGAACAGAAGAAGATAATTATTATTTAGGATTTAGGTCGGAATGGAATTTTTAACTTACTAACAGTACTACCAATTACGTTCTACCGTACGTTGCTAAGAAAATTTAATCGATAAGTCAATATTTGACTACTGCTTCGTCGTTAGCTCAAAACGTTACGTTACTAGTTATGCCAAATGTTTTCTCTTAATATTTCTCCGTAGATAATATACATAGTACCACGATCAAATAAATGATGCGAAAAGCTTCTGGAAATCAAGAAGTTTGTATTTACCAATAAATCCAGAAGAAATTCAAATATAGGTATAAAAATATATCACGAAGAAATAATCGATATCTCAATTCAGAGAGTTAATATTTCCTAATAGACCTAGGAAAGTATCAAATACAAATTCGATTAATCATTCGACGAAAGGTTCTCCCCGTGTAGTCTGAATTTCTTGAACAAGGGAGGATGAACGGTGACCAAGACGCGTTGATAATTGCCGGTATCGGTTAACCCTGGCGGGGGATGGATATGGGGTCTCGAACAGCCCTCGTCAAGGCTTACGGCTTTAGTTCAGAGGCAGCCCCCTCCGGTGTGATCCCTTTTGCCCTTCATCCGGGAACCTTTGCGCGCCCCTTCGCTTCCGGCACCGGCAACTACGACTGGTTCCACCCTCGTTCCCAGCCTCAAGGGGTGACTAAGGTTCAGAGGATCGTAACTGTCTCTTGCCTCTAAAAAATGGAAAGAATACATTAAAGAAAATTCGGGGACACCGCTCCGATGACCCCGGATATCCGTTCGAAGGCCCTCCGGTTACGAATCCGAGATTTCGAGTGCGAATTTCTGTTAGATACGACGAGTTGCGTGCCTCTTTTGGAGATAGAAATTATGGAAAAGTGCATTAGGTTGCCCCAAAAGCTTTTTTCGTTTTATAAGGAAATAATAGATGCGCAACATTCTTTGTTTTATATTACATTATTAAAATACGTATAACCCATTTTGTTTTATTACTACAAAATGCTGTGCAACTACCATTTCCTTATAAAACGAAAGAAACTTTCGCAACAACCTGATAAGGCAATATTGGACGATGATCGAACGAAATATCATTCAGTTAATAAACTGATTCTAGAATGTCGATAACGTTGGGCAGCTTTGGTATCTTAAGTAACCGGTTAGTAATTGAAATTTCAACAAATTTCCAGTCTACAATACATTAAGAGGTGCTTACTATTATTGCCAAGCATTTACAAACACATATTGTTTATATTAACTATATTCATAACCATACATTATAGTTGTACTAAAAATCGATACTTTTACACAACACTCTGCTAAATCATATTACGACTGTGCCACCTATTCAAAATCTGTAAACCTGGTTATCAATAACATTTTTGTCTAACGGTAATGTCTCTTCCTTGAATTAATACAATAATCAACCGATATCCTTATCGAGTAACTTTCCAATTTACTAATAACATCATCCTAAAGTTTCCTACGAACCTGAACCAGTCATGATCGAATTAAGACAATATCGGATACAGAAGGAACCCAGTATCGGACACAGAAGAAATCCAGTATAGGACACAGAAGGAACCCAGTATAGGACACAGAAGAAACCCAGTATCGGACACAAAAGGAACCCAGTATAGGACACAGAAGGAACCCAATATCGGATACAGAAGGAACTTAGTATCGGATACAGAAGGGACCCAGTATCATACACAGAAAGAACTCAGTATCGGATACAGGAGGAACTCGGTATCGGACACAGAAGGAATCCAGTATCAGACGCAGAAGGAACCCAGTATCGGACATAAAAGAAATCCAGTATCAGACGCAAAAGGAACCCAGTATCGGACACAAAAGGAATCCGGTATCGGACACAGAAGGAACCTCGCAGAATCCAAACAACGATGATCGATCGTCGTCTCCATTCGGTTGCACATTCGGGTCGATCGCGCTCCAGCGAATTCCGGCTAGGATCGAAGTTACGTAGGGTGGGGTTCTGTCTTTCTGTTCTCCTACGGCTCATTGCAGGCCCCGTGACTAATCATGATAGTTCCGCCCGGGAACGCCGGGGACACACGACTCTCGGTTCCGTTTCCGGCGCGTGCTGCCGCCGCCCCAGCCTCCTACCGCTCCAACCTTACCCCCTTGCCCCCTGCGGCTCACAAGCCACCCTCCCGCGCAATTATTGCGCTTTACAACAAAGACCGTGACGCGGGATCGAAGGGCTGCTGCCTTATCTTGTTCCTGATACATCTTCTTCCTCGCCGGTCCGTTTCTGTTACTCCAGTGTTTCTTTCTTCTCCTGTCGCCATCCTATACCACCGGGGCTATATCGTTCTCTATTATCAGCATCTTTCCCCGCTTCCTAACAGTTTCTTTCTCTTCTTTTCCACGCTTGCTGGTTTCTCAGGCTTTCCGAATTTCTTAAACTTTCCTAGACTTCCTTGCTGTTTCTCGTTAAACTGTCGCTAACGATGATTTTAGGTATTTTTGTTACCTATTCTAGAAAGGCTTGCGTCTTTGAAACTAATAGATTGTCTTTCCCTTCCACGTATTAAAATATTAAGATATTAAAATATCTATAGGTTATTTTTCATATTATATAATATTACATAATAATATATAATTGAAATATAGAAATATTAGAATGTAAAATTTCCGCGGCAGACTGATATCGAAATTTCCTTCTAGAGTCAAACCAATATTGAAGATTCCTTTTTAATCTTCGATAGGAAAAAATCTTTGAGCTAAACTTTTGTAGATATAAATACGATTAAAAATGTTTAGGCTGAAAATGATAACAAAAGGATAACTCGCCGAACATTCTCTATGTAATTTCAAACTGTGAAACGTCCTGCCATCGAATTTGCCAATCCGTTTACATGAAAAAACACGGTAAATCCGCGATCCCTTCATACATATTAATATACATGTAACAACGATATTTGTACTGAAATAGACGTAATCTGGAAAAGTTTTTTTTCGTGAAAAGTGGCCGTGCTTTCGATGTACTGCGATGGCGATGGTTCAACATCGACCGAATTTCCTCGAATCATATATCTCTGTACATTGTCCACGAGGTGGGCGAGTTTTACACGTGGACTATATAACTTGCAGCTTATGCAACGATCGTACGTGGCGCAGTCAGTTTCGCTCGGCAGTCGACCCTACGAATCATTATTCATCCTGGCGCGACCTATGGCCCAGCCAGTCGACGTCGTGAAATAACCTCGTTAAGCCGCTAACTCGCCACTAGCCAAGTCAGAACGAGACGGACGAACCACGTTGGGAAAAAAAGAATAGTAGGGAGAAGGGTTGGACTGTGAGGGGTGGTGCGAAGAAAAAGGACGAGGAATAGGGCAGTCCACGTGACTCGACTCTTTTTTCGACAATATGTTTTATAAGGAAAGATTTAACGCCACAGTTATCAGAGTACTATAGTCGATATATGTAAATGGTAATTTTTAGTATTGTATAGAAATTTTACAAATTTGCTACGGCATACTTTTAAGGATTTAAGCGGTAGAAGGCTTGTCTGTCGGTTTGACTTCGGCTAAAAATGTTATACTTCATTTTTTTATTATTTTATAATCAACTTTATAGTCATTGCTTGTTTTAGTGTTTAAGAGCCGAATAGTATCCTTTCTCCATATTTTTCTAAATATCTTTGTTATATTTTTTCTTGTAATATTTGAAGTTCAATTTCATTCATTTATATTATTTATATTCGTCTTTCTCGCATTTACGAGCTCGTATCCATATTTATTTATGGTTCCATTTAGATTGTGAAATTCTATTTATCGTACGATAATTACGTCCGATATTACAACAGAGCGTCGGAATTTCAAAATTGTTCCCCTCACACAAAACTTTCCTTTTGTCTAAACATATCTATTCAATTTACAGTTCTTATTATATTTCAGTTCTTCTAATATTCAGACTTCGCATATGATTCATTTTTATCGTTTATTTAACATAAGGCTCGCTTCCTTTTGAGATATAGGAATTTTACTGACTGCTTTTGATGCAAAAGGCAAAATATCATCAGACAGGCTGGCTCATGAATTCACATAAATTTCCCTCTTCTAATTAAATTTACAGAGTCGCCCTTATCGTTTGTTTATCATAAAATTGGAAACTCGAAATGTAACGTGAAAGGTGATTACCATAGTCTGATAGAGCGGCGAAGGAAACTATTAGCGGTGATCGGTTAAGAAGATCACCGAGAAGTTAAGCTCGGTCGCGATGGTCTTTCGTGTTTCGTCATTTCCCTGCAAGTAGTTCGGATCAATACGAAGACCGACAACCAGCGACTAACTACTCCTAAATTCGGTGTATCTTCTGACAGATGGCACTGTCTTCTGAAATCATCCCTTGTTTTAGTCATCTCATACCGCGATAGATGTCCTGGTACTCGTAACTACCCCTACACTTCTCCGAGGCCAAATCTTGTACCAAAATCACCCGCAATTTAACTTTCTTCTTCGTCTGGAAATTATCGCGATATTATGAAAGTTCCCACGAAAGTCGACATTTACGCGCACTATTTAACATTTGCCAAGTACGTCTCGTACGATAAAGTATCGTCAACGGCTCGAGGCAAATCTTGAAACATCGTTGAAACTAAAGCTATTGAAGCCAACAACTTTCGAAAGCAAAGGTATTAGCAAGACAAATATTAGACGATTTATCGAGTCGATAGAAGCGCGCAATTATAATAAATATTACGTAAAAATTCTATTTTTTACTACAAATCCTAATTACCAATTTACAAAACCAAATACGCACAGTGGACGATGAAGGATTTCCCGTTGCGATAAATAGCCATCGACGCGCCGCGCGACGAATATTTATCCGGGAAAAATTATTCAATCGATTAACAGGACGAGAAACATCTGTCACTTATCAGGAAAAAAAGACGAGGGGTGCAAACCACCCCCGCTGGCGATGATTCTGCGAAAGCAGCACCCCCGAGTTTTGGAGTTAGAAGCAGCGGGAGGGCGGCAGCGGAGAAAGTCATTAGCCAGTTAATCATGCGTTATCGTGTGTGCTTAATGTTCCGTCGATGAAGGAGCGAGCGGGGGAGTGAGCGAAAAAGGGAGGCCCATCAGCCCCTTTTTCAGCCTTTTCCTTCGCTATTCCGTCAATATTGTCGACACCGCGCGAGCAACAGATCTCATCCCTTGTCTTGCTTCTGCTTTTCCACATTTTTCAACAGTCTTTGGGCAAAAAAAATCGCGTTAACACCAATAATATTATTATTGTTGGTTAATATCAGAACGCGGTTAAAACGAAAGTCAGTTCGCTTTGGAAATGTTTCTCTCTTCGGCTATGAAAATTTTCTCTTGGCCACCTTCCACGAGTCTTTCTATGTTCCTATTGTAGCATCTTAGGACGTGTAGCGGCATATGCATCTTAGGAAGTCACCATACGAAGATGCCTCACGTAGTTGTTTGTCACAGAGGATTAACACTGTACGACGCACATAATGTAATAAGCAAACTCTGGACAAAGCAATTTCGCTGCCACGTGAACCTACCACGGGCGACAAGTTCAAACCTTTACCAAACTAGTATGAATAGACGACCAAGTTCTCCACGAGTGATTAGTAGTGCGAACGAATATCAGTATCAAGTCAGTAAGTCAGTCAGTCAGAGCGAACTAGTATAACAAATCAATCTTATAACGAGTATCATACGACGCTTGCGACTAATTTTGTATTCTACAGTTTAAAATATCTGTAAATATAGTTAATTAAATTAATTCGTCTTATTATTGATTTAACCAACAACAGGTCACACCGTCCACCACAATTGGTGACCTCGACGTGACCACACTATGATTGTACCGTGCAATTGGAAGAGTAGAACGTTATATTTGGTTCTACGAGGTTGGGTTCAGGATGGAGGGCTTTCTGAAAAGGAACAATTGCGAAAAATTTGTTCCGATCATCGTGGAATTAAGAGGAGGATTTTGTGACGAGAAGTAAGGACATAGAGGAATTCGAGAGACACTCGACCAACGAAAGTAGGTTCTAATTGAAAATAAATTCTACAGCGTCCGGATAAACGAACCTTTGCATCGATTTAGTACGAGACGGTGAAGTATAACGATGAATATTACGCTAAGGATCGATTAATAGAAACTTCCTATAGAATCGTTGATTTCTTTTTGTCAAACAGGAGAAAGAGGACAATAAGATATTCTGATTGATCCGTCAGACTATCGGATCCAATAGTTAAAAAGGAAATTAGTGATAATTATGAGCGAGAGATTATTAATCTAGCGATTATCGGTCGGGTGGGACACAAAACGAAAAAAATAGAACGATGAAAAATATAAAAGTGTCCTTCTTTTTCTAAAGCTAGCTTTTGCTCCATTCTGGCGAATTGCTTTCGTTGTTTTCACGCGGTGGCCGCGAAAATGGCCCGGAATTAACGTGTAACGAGCTACGAGACTGCGTTGTTCATAGCGCCCTAAAGAACTGCGACTCCGCGGAGTCGCTGCACGGGCGAGTGATTAATTTCTGTCCGGGGGTGCAACTAATTATCGTTGCGTTTTATCGCCGCCAGTAAGTTGCTCTTCCTGGAACACTCGATAAGCTTGCGAATGAAATCGTCTGCGTGCGTGATTTTCAACCTAGTTAAGAACTTTGTCAAAGTAATGGCAGGATAATTAGTAAATTAGAAGTTTTGTAGATTTGAACGTTTGCTTCAGGCGAAGATAGAGAAGCGAAAGAAGACGTTAGTTTTTCCATTTAAACAAATTTCCAGAATTGCAGAATTTCAGTTGTCAATGACGTAAATGACTAAATGCGATAAACGCAGTTAGTATAACACTGCGAGGATGCGTGGTAAATAGAAAAGTGAAAAAAGCGGATGTATTTTCTTTTCATATTGAAAATAGAACTGAAATTGGCAATTTTCCTCGATTTCTTAATGATCGAATTTAGGTGACACAGAAATCGATGATAAAATACAACATCGAAGCGATTGGACTTTCATTTGTCGAGGTAGAAAAGGATAGAAACGACACATTTGCAGGCGTAAAAACAACGTCACCGGAACGAAGTTTAAGTTCACGATTCTTTTGAAACTTTCTCTCGGTGTTGGTCAACGAACGCCCAGGATCTATAATTAAAAAACGTGATTTCAGCGAAAGGCGAGGAACGTTTCTTTGAAACGTCTGCGCTTAAAAGAACGCCAATGCGTGGAAAACCACTCTTCGAAAATCTTTTACTACCGAGCTGCTCTGAAACTAGGGCAACCGTGGTCGTTAAAAGAACGATCGTGAACTAAGGACGCTCGGCTCGACCAGTTTCATTCCATGCAAATCGTTATGACACACAGATACGATCGCGCCAGTCATTGTTAAAGAATTAGGAAAATAGTCAGGAGTATTAGTATGAGATGGAATCGAACGAGTGGAGGTCAACGTAAAAACCCACCTCTTATCTCGTACGTAAAAAGATATAAATATTGTAATCGTTAATGGTGTGATTATAACGAAAACAATGGTGACTATAATAACGAATTAAGCAATGGATAACATGGAAAAATAGTTGAAGCAAAAATAACATTGACTATATAATGACTATAACATGTTCGCAGATGGTAACTACTACGATAGCCGTTTGAACGAACGCTACGTAAGACTATCATAGAGTGACTATAAGAAGAAATCCAGTGACTATAACTGACTACCGTGTATTGAACTGATGATGAGGACCGACTATTACCGAACACAGTAACTTAGTCGACGCGCCTAATGGCTATAGTAGCAATTTAAACAGCGACTGCGCCAAACTAAACCAAACAATTTAACGAGTACGAAAATAGTTTTATCCCAAGCCGACTATCCATCGATCAAACCACCTGAACACCAGGATATCTCGATACGAACTAGCAAACAAGCTACATGTACGTCGTGATGAAAAATAGAACGAGAATCCATCCACCTATCCTCGATACCCATTAAGGAAGGCTCGCTCGTCTCCAATTCAAACGCATCACGTGTATCGACGAGGCAGGCTTCGCCAGCGATCGGAAAAGGAATCGGAGACGCGTGAGGGATCGCGACAGAGGAAGAGAAGCAAGAGGCCAGCTAGAGAAGAGAAAGAACGACGACGCGACTATAACCAAGCCGGAGGACGACATTGACGACGACGACGACCGGTGTTTGTGGCGTCCGCCTCCGCCCCGGCTGCCGACAAAAAGGCGAGAGAATTTCCTGAAATCCTTTCTGAGGGTCTGATTGCCATCATTATCGTGGAGTGGGTAGGAGTAGCACGGCACCGTGGAGGATAGGGTGCCACGGGGTGGGTTTCGGGTGGAGTGGAGCGGAGGATGAGGGTGGTTAGGAGTGGAGAGCCGAGGTTCGAGCCTTTCTAACGGTTCAGCAAGGGAAAGAAGAGGAAGAGAGACAGAGACGAGCGAAAGAGGGGAACGCGACGCGCGAAGGAAAGGGAAAAGAGGGCGATAGAGCGAGAAAGCGGAGGACAATCAGCGGTATTCAGTCCGAGCTTGGAACTGGAAGGCCAGGGAACGCGGGTTGGGACGATGTAGTCGTCGTCGACGACGACGACGACGGTTGCTTCTCCAGGCTCTGCGGGGGATCGATCGACCAACGACAGCCGCTTCGACGTAACACCCGCTCCGGTTGGCCACCGGAAGCTGCCACCGTGAACTGTGGCAGTCGAACGGACCTCGTACACCTTTTCTTTCAGAGACCTAGATCGCGTGATCAAGCGGAGTCAGGTGTTCTTGTTTGAACTTGAAAGCCGTGTATCGAATACTCGTTAGTTCTTCGTGTTCTTCTTCGAGGTGGGAGTAGGTTTATGGGATGATACGGGCGTGTAGAGCTATCGAGATGTAGGCAAAGGATTTTTCAGGTGGTTGCTGCTGTAGTTTATGGAGATGCGAGATCATCGTTCGACTATGCTCGGAGTTTCGTGATTTTATGCGATATCAGATACGATTTTACGGTAAATGAAAAGCGCCAGAACTGTACATAGTATAAAGTACGTGTAACAATATGTATAATAATATTCTTCCAACGCGTTAAAACTTCTTTACGTAATACACGATACAAGTGCAACCAGCAGCGTCCATTCACTCAAACTCACGAGAGAACCCTGACCTCGACCATCAAGCTGCTGCCATTTCTGCTCCTACTTCTGACTCTATCAACCATTCTCGAATGAAAAACAAATCGAACCGAGTAACAACGATATCGTTCACGCTGTGACAAGTTGGTTGCTCGATTGCTTCCATCGGAAACTTGTATAATTTCGGGATTAAAGATTGGTAAAGAGAAATGAACTGCAGTTGGGCCGATTCTAGTCCCTGCAAGTACAAATGTGATATATTACCGTGTCCGAGAAGTTTCTTTCGTTTTATAAGGAAATAACAAATGCGCGACCTTTCTTATTTTATATTCTTCTACTGAATGTATAATCCATTTTGTTCTATTCCTACAAATAATACAAAAGATATTGTTCCATCTATTCTTCCCTCCTAAAACGAAAGAAACTTCTGGGGCAACCCAATAGTTTAAGCATAACAGAAACAATCTTCAAAAGCAATCGTGCTTTTTGTTTAAAACGATTTTTAATATTTCCAGACGATCTTTATCGTATATCGTATTGAGACAAGAAATCAGTCGCATCCATAAGGATTGTCTCGTATTTTCTTTTAATTTTACTAATTTTCCAATCGACGCGATTCGATCAACCGACCCAAATGACACAAAAGACTTACAAAGATCTACGCGTAAAAAGAATTGAAAATCCAGGTGACGAGTTAACTCGTCTTGCCCGATTGACGGGCTAAGGACGTGTGGCGCGCAGTATGTGGTGCGATACGACGTCCGTGTGACCACGACGATTCCGAACGGTGTGCGTACACTTGGTGTCGGAAGGTGTCGGTGAATGCACGCGTGTATCTATCGGGAGCGTTGCGGCGCGGTTCGTCGCGGCCGGTAGTGTGTGATGTGGCTCGGCTCGACTCGATTCCGCGTGGCGGTGGCTGATCGATGCGTCGCCATGACGACGCTTCCGCCGCCAGTCATCCAGCTACCTCCACCCCCAACCCCAGTCTCTGCCCCACTCATCGTCGTTTGTTACCATCACCGGCCTCCTCCGCTAGTCACCTATGCTTTTCTCCGGCGACGAGGACCGCCAGATCGCCACCGACACATCCGCGATCATCCTGCGTAAAGCGTCCGTGGTAGGCAACCAAGGCCAGCTGCTTTAGCTCGAAGAAGGGCAGAAGGTTATTTAGAATTTTTAGAATTTCATTGATGATACGCATATGCACGCATCATACGTTTTGACGCGTATGCGTGTAGAAGCCTTTATCGCTGGCTCAAGGACCTAGAAACATGCGGCGACCCCACGAGCCTAAAAATCGTCGTCAACGGATTCACTCAGCCACCCTTCAGAACAGTGTTGTTTGGTTTTACAAATAATTTCATATTTCATTTCGTACCAAGTTCTCTGTTATCGCCCAAACACTCGCTACACAGACCTTTACGATGAAAAACATTTTGTATTCTCCATATGTTTGCATATACTACAAAATCCAACAAAGATATATATTGCTTTGAAAAATCATCTTGATTCTTATAATTAAGCCGCATCTATGAAGAATCTAATTTTTCTCTTGATAGGAAAAATGTTAAACGTTGTATGTGAACGTGGAGGTAAGTACCTGGGTATCCAGTTATTGGTATATGGGTTAAAGAAATATATAAAGCGTTCAAGGTACTGTATACGTGCTCGTTGTAATATTTAGCAAGCGAGGGACAAAGAAAATAAATCGCCGACTAAAGTATGATATAAAGTATAATATAAAAGTACTAGAAAGGAAAGGTGATTTATACTGGACGTTTTGGTCCGATTCAACGTGATAACGAACGTGTTAATAAAATACTGAATAGTCGTTAAATTTCATTACTTTTCGGCTAATTTGATATATCGTAGTAATCGATGAAAATTGCAGAATGCTGATAAGAGCATAGAAAATAAGGGATTTTTCTCATGAAAAGCAATTTTCTACGGAAACCGTGCGAATCCTGCCACTAATTCGCGCTCGTCGTGAAAATAACAGCGGAACTCTTCGCTGGAAGTGGGGTAAAGGGTGTGTACAGGGTGGCTACGTAGAAATTACTACTATCGATCCCTGGTGTGTACCGGCGGTGCATACGCCGATCAGCCTTTCGTATCTGCTCCATAATCTAAATGACGTATATTCGCAGATTTTACATTCAATCTCCATTTGGTGGGTATACTCGTGACTCGCTCGAATACTCGTTATCTGTGACCCGTAAAACGAGCCCCCGAGCCGAACTTGTGACGAGAAATGCATCGATCAGATGTACCAGCCACTTTCCCGACCGTATCGAATTTCATACCGTCAACCTCTGACGACAGCCCTCACATTTTTTCCTTACGTCAACACGCATGAAAATTTTGCTCCTGCAAACTTTGAATTTCAAATTAGCGTATTTAAATGTTGGTCGATGGGTTAGAAATCGCGTTGAAACGTTCTATTCTACATACGTCTCTTATCTTCCACAAGTTTCATATTTTAGTCATCGATAAATCTACCGTTAATCGCTATCAATCCGATACGTCAATCCTTCGCCTTTCTCAGAAACTATATTCTCAGAAACCATAATATTTGAATCGCATAACGTGAATCACCTACATGTAAAACATCCATATTCTCCACTCTTTAGATCAACGATACATTTTCTAATTCTCAAGCGTTTCCATGCCTCTTTCTCACGTTTTATCTCTACGCGTTTCTCGACGAGTATTCTTTACGTGAATCCGAATCTTCGCGAGTAATCGTCTTCTTTCAGTAACCACGACTTGCTATCTCCGTTCTATATCCATCCGCGGAAGAACAGAAATATGTTTCGGTTGTTGAAATGCGTGCACACACACCGGGGGGCCAGCCAGCCAGCCGCCGCCACCGCCACCGCCGCCGCCGCTGCCGGCTGCGGGCACACGATGTAAATAATCGTTTATTGATTAACTGTTTGACTGCGCAAGTCGAGTTAACTATGGCTAATCTCTGATTTGTAACGCCTCCCGGCGGCAAGCCGGCTCTTCTACGTGGGGGTTGCGCCGGAATCGCAGGGGTGGCAGCCTGTGGAAGCTGACGGTACGTCCACAGAGGGGTAGAAGGGTGAAACAGGGGACAGAGGAGGCGGTTAGGTGGGTGGATGGGTGAACGAGGATGGTGTGCGAGGATGGAAGAGGACGAGAGAAGGACGGTGGTGGAGGATGAGAGACGCTGGAGGGCTGGCCACCCCCTCAGCACGTAGTTTTCGCCCCTGCAACCCTCCTAGCGCTAACACGGAATTAATATCTCGCGAGTTAGCGCATCCCCCTTTTCATCCCCCTCGACGGCTCTGAAACGGAAATGAGCGCGCGGATGCCTCTGCTCTCTCGGTTCTCCGCTCTCCTATCGTCTTTTCATTCACCCCCTTCCATCCTTTCTCTCTTCTCTCCTTTCTACGTATTTCGCCTGGTTCGCTGTTTTAATCGTTCTCTTCGTTTATGTACCTCTCGCTTATCAGAGTTTTAGGTGTTTTTCTTTCCGTATATGTATAACTGTTTTCTTAGCGAAAATCGTTCTTCCGTTCTCCTTTCCATCTGCCTATCTCTCCCTTCTTCTCCTTCCTATCGCCATACCTTCGGTCTTTTTCTTGCTCGCTGTTGCATCTATTTTTACATTACGTTACCTTGATTATCTTTTTCAATTGTTGCGCAGATAACACCTTGTATATTCGGTCTTCTTCTTGTTATGTTTTTCCTTTGTATACCTGCACCCCTACCTCTCTTCTTGTCACTACGCACATACTCAGTTTCTTTAAGTTTCCTCTTCAACCTTCGTTCCCCTCGCATCCTTCACTTAGGGTTGTTTCTAGATCATTCTCACGTCGATCGAATTCCTCTAATCATTAAAAATCTTTACGTCCGTTTAAACGAAAATGAAGTTGAGATATGAAAATTCAAGGACCACAGCGAGATATAATAAACGCAATGACTTCTTAAATACAAGCAACAATTACACCAGATATGTAACATTTCTCTGTAACAGATACTCAGAAAAATGACAACAAAACTAAACCATTGACTTTACGATCTTAGTACGCATCGTTCCACTTAATTAACTAATTTCTAATTTTGTTTCCAATCTCTTTCACCACAAACCAGACCAAACCCGAAACAGGATATCCAATTGTCTTCGTGTATTTTTAAAGCAACTCCTTTCGCTCTTCTCAACGACCAATGCACACACCAAAGCATCCACGTTTCCTTCTTCGCTATTCATTTATTCTCGTTGCAGCGTGCAACGTACCTTTTCCACTTTTCTTCCTCTCTCTCCTTCTTTCTCTCTCTTTCTCGTTCGCCAATGCCACAGAATGGAACGTCCTGTCTCGTGGTACGCTTCGCCCTTTTATTTTAATTTTCTTCTTTCTTCTTTCCATTTACATTTTTCATTTTTCTTTTTAACGAGGAAGAATTTGAAAATTCGAACAGGAGCTCGATGTTATCGGAACGGTGTCTCTTTAGCCGTGGTTTCCGGGGGCAGCAACGGAGCGGATGCAACCGGAAATCCTGTTGGCAGGGACAAAAGCACGAAGTTGCTCGGTCCAGCGCGACTGGAGATATGCAAATCCGTGGTAATTAGGCTCTGGATATACGAAGCGTGCACGAACGACGCGCAATGTTCGCATTGGTAAGTTCGACATTGGAGTAACAGCGGTGAGGAGGTTGGCGGGGACAGAGGAGGTGGAAAGCGAGGGCCTTTGTTTGAACCAACGTCTGCGTTCTTCCGTGACGTAATTAATAGCCTTTGCTTCTACAACCGCGCCCCTACGACCTCTTCATGGATAGCGCTCTCCACGCGTCTCCGACAATCCGACCGAATCCGAGCGCGGAATCCTGATCGTCCCGGAGGAAACCTCGTTTTTCTTTCTTCCTTTCTGTTCTTCTTTTTTGCTCTTTGCTTGGTGTATACGGTCGTTGTATCGCGTGAATGTCTTTGTTACATAGGTTCTTATCGCGTCGTTGGACTGCTTCAAATGTTTTCTTGATGACTGAAATTGTACAACAATTTTGGAATATTTTCAAAACGATGGTATCTCGACCTTCTTTTTAAATTGACTTTGTAACTCGGTTTCGATATCTTTATATTTATATTTATTTTTTATATTTATATCTATCCTGTTTATTCTATATCCTTACATTTTGTATAGGAATGATTTTATCTGAGTGTCTCTGTTACATAGATTTTTATTTTGTCAATGGACTGCTTCAAATATTTTCCTGATGAATGAAATTGTACAATAATTTTGGAATACTTTTGAGACAATGATATCTCACCCTTCTTTTTAAATCAATTTTGTAGCTGATTTTATATGTCACAGTTACAGATAAGAATTTTTATTATATTAGAATTACGTGTAGAAAATTTTGGAGAAATTTCAGAATAGTGACGTATTGTGACGATAATACATAGGTAACGTACACATACGATAATAGTGACGTATTGTGACGGTACAGTGTGCTTTTCTATGACTTTTTCTAAATTTATTTTATACTCAACGTTCTACATTAAAACTGCGTATAGGAATGTTGAAGATTTTGGAAAAGTTTAAAGTGACGGTATCGTATCGTTCTGTGGTTTTCCTTTGTCACACTAATTTCGTTCGTGGATGATGCTATATCGAAGTTACAGATATCCTAAAAAATTGATTTGACGGATAATATACAAAATGTATAGCTTTTTCTTTTTGAAAGGGTTGAATTTGAATTTTCAAATCTCTATACTTGAATAAATCTTCAACGTCCAAAACTCCCCGCCAAGAAGTTGCAACTTAAAATTTCAAATGTCAAAGTACACAAGATATTACCATTAACGTAAGACGTATAATTATAGAATATATTCAAATAAAAGATAAATCGGCTAATTTACAGATGTTAAGGGTGTATCGAGATCGTTACAGGGGTGTTTGTAAACTCGAACGTTCGGCTTTGTGTGGATGCCGGGTGCAGGTCGGTAAACATGCCAAGAAGAGCGCGCCTACGGATGCGTGGGACTTTAAAATCCTATGCAAAGATACTCTGCAAAAGGCTTCATAAATTCGGACTGCGTCCCTTCGGAATCTGACAAAGTGAATTCAACGAAATGTTTACCCGTCGCAAAAATTCGAAGTTGCTCTTGCAGAAAAGAAAATTGCAAGAAAACGTTCGTTCTACGACAATCGATGTATTTTTGCACGAATAAATCAGATACCATCTACGATAAATTCAAGCAAAAAATCTCTGACGAATTTCATCTGTTCGTTCCAAATAACTAATCTAATCTAATATTAATCTAACGCTAATCTAGTATCGAAGATTCTGAATATGAACGTTTATTCATAGAACGTAACAATGATCGTCGTTTAACCAAACTTTCACGGATCAACGTTTGCTCTTTTAATTACTCGTCGATGAAACCTCGCCCGTAAAACACGCTCTGCAAAAGCTTGTCACAACGAAGCGAGTAAAAGGGCGGCGCACAGTACCTTGGAAGACTATTACGACTAACCCTAAAACCCAATTTCCTAGCCTCTTATCAAACAACTCTCGATCAGGCTGTTCGATTCGTGGTTATCCTTTGCGTTACATTCGCCGCGTTGTACAAATTGAATACAAGGAATTATCTGCTCGCAGTCTCGGGAACATATATCTGATCTGACGCTTAAACGTCCTGGACGAACGTTTTCCCTCCGTCCAATCCGCAAACGCAACAAAACTGACACGCTTCTTATCGTGTTACGTAGGTCCAAAGCGAGAAAGAGAGAGAGAGAGAGAAGAGCAAAAAGGGGGTGGTAAGGGGTGGCGAATGGCTGGGTTCTGTACGGACGGAAACATAGCGGGGGTAACTGGCTCCCTCGTCGTTCCGTTCCCTGGCTCGTAGCCTACGCGTCCCGCGTACAATAGCCCAGACCCTGTCATGTTTCATGCGGCACAATGATACTCGTCGCCCTAGCGCCGATACCACGCCGAAGTAGCCGCTTTGGTAACGCCGCTTTGGTATCTCAAGATAATGCACGCGGGGAAATCGCGGCACGCGGTCGCTTCTGTTACCCTTCCTGCTCTTTCTCGCTCTATTTTCTTCCCTCTGACTCTGTTACCCTCGATGTTGGATAGTAGTAACGTTCTCCAAGTGACCCTGAACAGTTCGAACTGATTGAGACAGGATGATGTGGTACTCGAAGGATTCGCTTGGCATCCACTTTTGTTAGCTTGATCGAGGCAATTGGGATGGAGAGAGGGGTGGGCAATAGTGGTAGGATTGGTGAATGGGGTAGTTGAAGGAGTTTGGAAGTATTCGAGAAGGTTCCTTGGGTGAGGGGGGATGGAAGATTTTAAGGAACTCTGGAATTTAGTGAACGAGGACGACTAGACGCGGTAGCAATAATTTTTGAAAAATCTAACTTCTGTAATTTTTAAATATGTATTTGGAAAGAGAGAAACTGAGAAAAAGAGGTGAAAAAGAATGTAAGAATTTTTTAAGAAGCTCTTTTTTAAAGAAATTTGGAGAAGCGGATAAGGGATTGGAAAAGAAGATGTACGGTGAAAATGGAAGTAAGGCAGGCAATAAGAAAACGAGAGAAAGAGAGAAAAGAAAACGAGAAAGGATGAAAAAAGAGAAAAATATGTAATAATGTTCCTCTTCATAGTAATAATTTATGACTGGACGTAATATTTGCAACGTGGCACTTGCCACCACTTCTAAATATAAGAAACATATCCGGTCAGTTCGTCATAAATGACTCACCATATGTCTGCCATAACTCTGCCTCTCAAGGATTTGTATCAAAATCATACGACAGGCTGAACGTGCTAATATATTCATTATTCAAATTCAACTCAGACGACGTACCATAGGGTGGTCAATGGACGCCAGACACGCCAACGTTTCTCCCTTGACTCTTTCCTTCCGACTTCGATACCTCTGCAACCGCGAAATCTCGATATCACAAAATATCAATCGAAAGAATATTGCATTGGAAATACGATACGGTAAAACCCTATGCGAATTTGCCGGAGGACGAATAATTCACATAATAGAAGCTTATATTCGAATAAACGAATCGAATGAACAAAAGTTTAGCTAATCGAGCATTCACTAAAATTTCGTTCTAAAAGTGGAGTTCAAATAAACGGAGTTCTACCTGCGGAATAATATTCTTCGGACGACTATAATAATTTATGTTAGATCGCTAAAATTTTGGCTATTTCATTCTATTTTATCTATTACGTTCTTCGCCCTGCTATAATATTCAGCTATATTAAAAATTCTAATATTAGGTAATCTAAAAAAATCGTTATTGTTCCCAATGGCCCAATGCTACGGATTATGAGTTAAGACGTTTGTGCGAATATTCCAGGTATCTTTAACCAGTTAACTGTTGCGACCTCTCTGAACAATGTGCAGCTAGAATGTATCGGAAAAAGTAAGCGATGACGAGTATACTCGTCAAACGCGGAATATATATGGCTGTTATAATATAGAATTAAGTTGCAATGATATGATAGTTTCATTGTTCTTTTTTTTATATGACGACTATACTCGTCATAAGACGAAATATTGCCATTTCATCGTGACGAATATACTCGTCATAAGACGACACATTGCCATTTCTTCGTGACGTGTATACTCGCCAAAAACGGTTAACTGATTAAAACGTTCATAGGACACTAACCCGAACCTAAGCCGAATGTGTCGAATCTCGTTGCGTAATAAATACACAAAGATACGATAAAAATATAAAACTACAAAATACGTAAAAATATAAAGAATAAATAAAAATATTTCGTTCGAATAAAATGCCCGAAGACTGATATGCGCGTACACACGCGGCCGCATGCGTTTCCTCAGTTCATTTGAGGCATCCTTTGGAACGACGAACCCCTAGAAGAAGGGCACGCGCGCGCCACGCGACCGCGTGCGGCCAGTGGCGCATTTAACGCGCGATCGCTCTCGAGTGTCCGCGTGCCGGGGTCGAAGGGTATCCGCGACGACCATCCCCCTTCCACGTTCGCACACGTTGCACAACGCGTTCCTCCGTCTCGGTCCACGGACGTCGGATGTCGACGTGG
This sequence comes from Bombus terrestris, assembly GCF_910591885.1. Classification (NCBI taxonomy): domain Eukaryota; kingdom Metazoa; phylum Arthropoda; class Insecta; order Hymenoptera; family Apidae; genus Bombus; species Bombus terrestris. The sequence goes on from NC_063275.1 coordinate 12,272,155, forward strand.
ACCTTCTGCTATGGGAGTCGATTTTAGGCTTCGTAGGGTTCACGATTTATTACCGTACATGTATAGGGAGAGAGCGAAGAGAAATGGATTTTGAATCCATTGGTACCGTTTTGTGCCTTCGATTGAGCCGTTTTCCATCGAGTATGTAATATTTTCATAGGTTGAGATTAGGTGGAGCATCCAACGTTGAAACGAAATTTAAGGCGGACATCTAAATTTCATAATTGCACCATGGATTTTTATGCGGTTCTAATGAATTTGGAAGTAAGGAAATCCACAAATCATATAGAATATACAAAGAACTATGAAGAAATATTCGAAGCGGAGTGTTATTTGCGATATTTTAACTTTATAAAGCAAATTTCTTCTGCGTAGGTTTCGTTTCTTTAGCTGTGTTTGTAAAGGTACGAAATTGCATATAAATCCGCAGTCTATTTTTTAATATTTAATAAAATTGTTTCTTCTGTCTGGGTATCTTTATAAGTAAAACAGAGCTTGGAAATTTTCACACATTATTGTATAATAAAATCAAAATTCAAACTTCTCTTTAAAAAGAAATATGAAGAAAAAAGGAAGAAGAAATAATGTATAGTAAAAGAATTATTTTTGCGAGTCAATTCTAAGGTTTCGTTCTTTGCCTTAACTTTTTCTCCAAATGTCATGCAGTCTGTCTAATTATGTACAAAATACGTGAAACAGGCATTCCAACACTGGCAGACTCCTCTATAGTGATCTCTCCCGCCTTGTTTACAATGAATCACGACTGTAAATGGTTAATGGGAGCTGTAACTATAGCGTAGTGGCTACGCTGGCCACTTTTCAGGCTTCGACGGACGTCGAACGGCGGCACCCTTCCATGGGGTAGTTTGGATGAAGAAAGGGCGTTGAGGTGGAAATGAGTATTCAGTTTTTTGTTTTTTCGTTAGAACAGGAAGCAGCGAACGGCGCTTGTAGCAAGTATGTGAAAATGACTAGATTATTTTGCTACTGTATTAGGTATATGTATAATTTAATATTTATAATAACGTAATCGATAAAAATCGCAAGAATATTAAAATAATTGGTAAATTGTTTTCAGTAATTAAAAAATAATTGAAAATTTATCAAGGATGAAAAAAGGACGACGCAGAAGACTTGAGCTTGTAAAAGAAATGGAAAATTTATTAATAACTGTTTAAGTTCGTCAATGATAATTAAGGTAAGGAGGAAATTATTTGAAAAATTCGAAATTCTTTACGAATTCTCTGTACGAAACTTCTTTACGAAAACTCTTCACCTAGAAGATATTTCATCGCGATGAAAGGTAGGGTGTCCTGATAGCGTGAACCACGGTTATAAACACTTTAATGGGAGCTGTCGATGCTGCCGCCACAGCCACTTTCAGCCTTCGACGTTCGTCGATCGCATCAGTTTAGGGAGCCCCGTTATACAACCCTTATACGAAATTCTAGAGAAAAAGAAAAGGGTCTGATAAAAGATTAGGAAACTAAAATTACCAGGAAACTCTCTGATTTTCCGTTCCAGATAAATTCCAAGCTTATCTAAAATCTGAACCAGTGACTTAGTATTATCTGACCAGCAAACTTCTACCATTAACTCTGCTGAATCGATCATAATTAAATCGTATGTTTAGGTCACCGCTGATAAAAATGGCACATGGAAGAAAAGTTTTTAAGTACTGTCGTATTTGAAAATTTGACAATTTTTGTAATACCATGAGGTACATTATACTTTTAGAATCAGAGTATTTTAAATATTATGTTATATAATAGTAGCGTAGCATAATACATTTGTATCTTTGGAACGTAGAAAGAAAGGCGAAGCTGAAAGGAAATATTTGTAGGAAAAAGGCGAACGAGATGGTCGATAGTTGTTTCGCCTAAGAATTATCGGCCGCTCCATATTTTTTACATTTTACATATGAATATTTTATACTTGATGCTGTATCTACCAGATTGATTTATTACTTTGGTTTACTGTTAGTTGATTAAAATAAAAAATGGGGGAATTGTTAGTTCGTAATAGCAGGCAAAAATACATGAAAAGCAGGTTCGAATAATTTATGATATTGCAAGATAGAGAACGATGATTCTGGTATTGAGTCATGAATCGACTGGTCGTGTAACAAGCACGATCAGAACTGATATTCTTCGACTCGACCTCCGGTTACACGGGATATCCTGCTGGCGTGAATCACGGACATAAGCAGGCAAACGAGAACCATCGATGTGGCCACGCACGCACCCTGACCACTTTCAACTTCATCGTCCTTTCACCCCCTCGTTTCACGATATTCCGCGAAAAGCCCTGCCTCGAAATCGATCGTCTTGATGGCTTTTTAATCGGTCCCCATTTTACTTTGATAAAGTACTTTTTTAAAGAATAGCACAGAACGAAAGAAATAGATGAAAATAAAATAAAAGGAGAACTCGGTTCGAGAATTGGCATGTTACTGAAAATATATGTGTGTACATTGAAAATTATACAATTTGTAAGTACAAAACGGCAGTGTGTAAATTTGCATAACTTTCTCGTTCTTTTGTGTAAAACCATGATCAGTTCTCAAAATCAAGTTGCTTGGATTTTAAGTTCACGTAACATACATTTTCATCGGATCGCCAAGTAGTTTCACACGAGTCTCACTGTTCGAAGCGTATTTCAAGATTCGACCAATAGCCGAAATACTTTCAAATTCGCTGGATACTTGGAAGGATGCGTCATATCGAAGTAACATCTTCGCATTAGTCAAGGTTTGCATTCTGCAAATTCAAGCTACCTATCGCACAGTTCAAAAGATAATCTTCATAATCTGAAAATGATTATGAAATTCCTATATTTCTTTATCTGAAATTCTTACTTGATTCAAGTAACTCTTTTATTCTTATATTAGCGTGTCACAATATAAAACTAATATGATTATTCTGTGCAAAGATTATGATTGAATTATGCTTAAAACTGAGCTGACTCAAATAATCTTATCCCATATCATTTTTCTCGTTATATACAGGGTGTCCGGCTGCAGATGTCAGGAAATTTAAGGGATGATCTTTGAGGTCGAAATAAGTCGAAAATCAAGAATAAAAAAAATTGCATTTTCGGCTTTGTTTTTCAATTACTGACAATTAAAATTTGACCAAAATATCCCTGCACGCGAGCAAACCTCTTTACATGAACGAAAGGAGGTCAGCCTAAGCAACGGCGCGCACAGTGATGCTCAAACCTCGAACGACACATGGGCCACAGCTTACCTTGTACAAGCTTTTTCTGCAAAAAAAAAAAAAAATGGTAGATTGAGCATTAAACCCGCTTACTCATGGAAATCCATAAGAATATATCATATATAACATAGAATATAGAACATAGAGGATTAATATTCCCTCTAATCCTTTGTCTCCATGATTCATAAATAAAAAAGCGTATTGTCAATGTTCACAAAAGATTTACACACGCACCGCGAGTGTCCACAAACAAATACAACAAATTATAATAGATGTTCAATACGTCTTCCTTCTTCTCGTAGACAGAGGCTGACTCTCCTCTTTAAATTTTGCCTTTTTGCGTGAATATTTCCCATTGTGTTCTGTGCCATCGTTGGTCTATTTTGCAAAACATCTTTGCGCTGGGTGTAGTCCTATTGGGATATTTTTTGCCGTATAAATTTTGTAGCTAAAATGAATATTTACCGAAAAACTTAGTCATTTTTTCAACAGTTTCTACAAAATGTCAAATGAATATAAAGTACAATGAAGATGAAAGCATCAGCAAAAGTATCTTAAATTTTTCTTTCGGTATGAACTCTGCATCGTTACATTGCTATGTTTTAGCCATTTTAAGGCAAGAGGCTAGAGCAGTTTTGGAAGAGAAGAGTCTTTCCGACAGTCGACGAGAAACTTTCAGAGAACTGAAAATATTAAACTAGACTTGTCACTTGCGTGTATCGTGTATGCAATGTGCGTAGTGAGCGTTGTATATGGTGAAACACCTCTAATGTACCAACACCGAAAATTCTCAATATTATTTGAATAGCACTTCGCAGAGATTTGTATAATCAAAACTCGATGCAAGAAATGTCGAAACGTTACAGTTGTTTTGCATGTTGTACAATGAACGAACGATATCGAAAGCAGAGATAGAGATCGTAGAAATCAGCTTTTAATTCGCCACATTGGCCGGTCGATCGATGCTCGCCGCAGATTTCCCTTGTCAATGGGTATCGTTTAACGGGCCGATATTTTCACCGGGAAATTATAATAATTATACCGTCGGGTACGGCGGGCAACGATCGCGATGAAAATTACGCGATGACCCCGTTATTAACGCAATTTGCATTCCATTGCAATTACTCCCTTTGCCTCTGGCCACCACCACCCCATAGGGGTGGTTATAACATCCACGGTGATTTCCATAAAATCTGCTTTGCACCGCGAAAACATGAGGCTGTCTTAATTAATTGATTATTTATCCGCAATTATAATGCTGACAAAGAAAGTTTACGATGTAACACGCTCGAAACAGCTTGCACTCGCCCGCATTCGCTATTGTATATTCACCACGTAATTCGAATGTTTCGCATTTACAACCGTGGAAAATTCGTTGATCAACAAGAACCAGTTTTCCACGTTGTTTTCGGTTTAAAAGGAAGTTTGTTAGAAACTTTTTAGGAGACGAAAGGAGAAGGAAATATCTCCAATCTTTCTTATCAAATTGAACCAAGCAAAAGAAATAAAGTCCTCGACTGCCCCTGCTTTCTCTGTCCAAGAAATTGTACAAGACAAAGAAAAACAAAGAATAAAAAAAAAGTTTTAGAACACACAAAGATCATAGAGAGACAAAAGCGTAGAAAACACGCAGGTTGAAAAATAATGGAAACGCTTTGTCCCGATCTTGCCAGGCAATTCCTCTAATCCTTCTTGTCGAGAGCAAGAAACAAAAGGAAGGAAAAGAAACCTCAAGGATTCGTTCGCTTAAAAGTTGTCAGATATCTTCCTCGTCCGCCTCTTGCAAAGAATCAGCCTGTGATGTTCTAAGAAATTCCAAGATACGAAAAAAGGAAAAAAGGACAAAATCAAACGAACAACGCTAACCACCTAAGCAAACAAACAAAAATTAAGGAAAGCTGCGAACCGCGTAAAGGTCGTAAAGGTGTAAAAAGACAGAAGCATAGAAAACGTCCGAAGCGAAGAATAATGGAAACACCTTGGCCCATTACTGCCAAAATTCCCTGACCATTCTCTCTCTAAACGGGCACCGTTACCACAGAGGGTTTGTTCCGGAAGGGAACCGGTGGCACGTCGTTACCGGGGCAAACTACGTCGTCGACAACGCCGGTCGGTAAGTGCAGGAGGTCCGGTACGTTCGTGCCCGGCCACCTAGCAACCTGGTACCGTCGCTCTTCCTCTTCATACACACATTTCCACATCTCCACACACACACATAGACACACCCCTCTTCTCTTCTCTTCGTCTCTCTTCGTTCTCAGCACTCTTTTACTCTCTCGCTTTCTCATCTTCTTTAACCCCTCGCACGCTCTGTATACAGGGTTCTCACCCTATACAGAGCGCAGGCGTTCATCCGCCCCTTGGTTCGAGGGTGTAAGTCCAAGCATAAACCCCGCCTACCTTGCCACATCAACGAGCCAACCCCTGGTGGCCGTTCTCTTGCCTCGTTCAACGAAAACCAAACTCATGGGCGGAGACAAGGTTGCACGATTATCGTCACTGCCCCTAGAAACGTTTCTCGACCGCCAGTGTCACTCAGAGCGGGTCGCCAAGATGATCGGCGCCCTTATCGCGCAGACAACCAACTCGTATCGTAGATTCGAACGATCGAATTCGTTCTTCGTGATCCTCCTTTGTGTCGTGATTTTTATTATTAATATCGATATCGAGAAGGTAGACATCGCCGTGTAAACTTCGTAACATCTAGTCGATAAGTTTACACTCTTCCAGAAGTTCCGTTCGAACAAGTTCGAAGTAGGTTTCGGTCATTTGGTTCAGTTGGATTCTCTTGACTTCATCGAGAGGTATATTTGTTTGATTATGAGAAGACGTTTTGATTGGTTGGCGACGAGGTTACCAGCGGTTTGGACGTTCGTAGTGCCGTGATTTCGAGACACTACAGGGGGGTGTAGATATCCCGTGTAGGCCAGCGTATCCAGCGGTTGCTGGTACACGGGCCAACGCCGCGCGATGCTGGACCTTAAGAGCAGCGGGACCACCGCCGCGGAACTCCCACGCACCACGGCGTTCACCAATCTATCCATGCTGTTCGCCGGTACGTTCGTCGATTTGCGTATGTGAAACACGTTGAGCTTTGCGCGGTTCTTTATTTTATGCGAGGCTGACTTTGGTTTGGGCCTCCATGCGCTCCATTAATCTGGTGATGTTGATCCATTGGCAGCTGATTCTGTAAACCGTGTAAGAACTGTAGTTTACAATCGATCGAAATATTAATTTAGTTTGAAATTAATCGACCTGATACGATCTGGTCGAGCAATCTATTCAATTCAATGTCTTCTGACATTTTAAAAATATTTTTGTATTTTCAGTTCTGAAAGTCATACCTGTTACGTTTATTCATCGTTTCGATCAAATATTGTTTGTTATAAAATTGTAGCGTTTCTTCCTAGTGCACCTTATTTTTAGTTCAGAGATTCTTTTGTTATAGTCATTGATACTTCGTTATTGCGAGATTATCTGCGTACTTCGTAACGCTAAAAGAAAGTCTTATAAATATACTTATTAATAGATTTCTTGGCCCAAGTTTACGTTAAACACTTTTTTAAAACGTTATAAATTCTTTTCGATCGAGATGTAAAAGGATCGATAAGGATGATCTAGATCCAGCGATGATCCATGTGCGACCACGTGACACTATGGTTTCGTTTGACGCTGTATGGTGTGCATGGAACCTTACGACAAGTGAATGTATCGAAATAACAAAAAAGAATAAGTTGATTTTTCCAACGGTACTCTCTGTTCTCTCTTTCGTGTTTGATGTTGAAGAGGTTGATTTAGAAACACCTTTCAGTTCCTTAATAAAGAGATTCACAGACTTTGGACGATAAAGTTCTTCGTGGCGAATAAGACAAGTTGATTCTAGTCTTTCCTACAAAAAGATTATTTTTATCAATACTATGTCACAACCTTGTGTAACAAATAACAAAGGTAATAGTAAATACGAGTATTTTACGATAAGATTATAGTTTCACTATAAAGTACTTATTTCTATATTTATTTATACTTACTATTATACTTACTATTTATACTTACTATTTCTATATTTATTTATATATAAAAGTATCTAAACACATAAGATAAGAAAAACAGGTCATCTTACTTGAACCACTCGAGGCTCCTTCTTTTACTCTTCGCTAACTTTATAATAGAATTTGCTAGTATTTTAGTGAATAGAAAATGTATCATAAACGAAGTTTGGCGAATACAACAATCTGCAAATAATTTCACCATTAACTTACTTAAAAATGTGGCGACGATCCTTTAAGAAAGAGAAACTCTCCCCTCTAATGCGAATAGATGTAACTAGAAAAGCCAGAGAAGAGAGCAGGTAATTGGAAGAGAGTAGATGATTCTCAGGCTGAAGCGGTACATCAACGCATGAATAGTCCCTGACGTTTTCGTGAACGTGAAATCCGAGGCCCTATTAATGGAGCATGGTCTCCAGATCAAATGAAGGGGATAGTAAAGACGAAAGGTTGACTCGTTTCGTACACCTAGGCCTTCTGTTTGCACAGAAAGACGGACTTTCTGCGAGCATGACGTACCGTACCGCGTGTGTATACACATGGGAGCCACCCTCGTGCCAATAACTGCCAAATGAAAATATATCTGTCTGCAAACAGACCGGCGGCGCTCGAAACACCGCCGGAAGAATCGACCGAAGGTTCCTAAGGGATGATCGCGATGTCCCTGAAACCAATACCGTGCACGCGTTTCGATCACCACCGTGACAGCAGTGTTAACATAAATATCTTAGATAAATATAGGTGTTCGGATAAATATAGCAGATTTTAGATAGGTATACATATATAGAATATAGGTACAGTATTTCAGTATTTGGGAAATATAATAAAAAACGGTACAGTGATTCGCATTAATATTTGGATACCGCTATGTGGTATTCTTATAAATTCATTCTTATACAATCGGTACCATTTCTTATCAAAATTCTTCTGCTCATCTCCTTGTATTTATGGTCCAATATCATCCAATATCACATCAGAGTGTGATTGTTCTATTTTATTTGTATTTGTTTAAAATAGTGTTGCATGTTGTTAGCAAATATATAAATATATATAAAAATAATATATAAATATATAAATATATTTTGTTAGCGAAAATATAAATTTCATTTATGTAACACATATAGCTGTTTGCGGAATATCGCGATAAACTAAATGTAATGTAGAAATTTGATATCTAAGAATTAGAAGAGGTATTTTATTATTTTAATTTGTTGAAAAATATATAGACCAGTCAGTCACAGTATGACGCGACGTTGGACCACAGATGCAAGAAGATGGCAATGGACAGAATATTATAACAAATGTTACTCGGTAATTTTGAGCCATTTTAACGATAATCGAAGAAACTGTTCAGCCTCGATCTTTTCGACGATCGGAATGCAAACTTCGGAAGCACCGTCCTCTCGCCACGCGAAAAGTGATTTTAATCGATCGTCGAGGCCGGTGGATCGTATTTTCCAAGGTACACGGACTTGGAAGAAGGCGGTGTATCGTTAAGGGGTCGTAAAGATTTTCTTAAGGAATTGTTTTTCAACGAAACTCGCTGGAAACCGGCGATCAGATATACTTTACGGCCACCAAGCGATTCACAGAACTGATTACCTTGCAATTGCAGACGGTATACGTCTTCTAATAACTTGACCTAAAAAACAGAGAAAAAGAAAATTGTGTAATCTCTCGTGAGGGATCGCGAAGCGAATGTAACACGTGCCTGGGTTGCATTTTATAGCTCGATCGATGTGCTGCTTTTCTTTCAACATTGTGTTGTAAACTGTTATTTTCATTGAAATTGTGATGTTTGCGTGTTGAAAGATTTATTTTGAGGATTCTGTGATTCGTATTTATGCGAGCTTCTTTTCTCTTTCACGTTACAGATGCCAGCAGCTCGTACAAAGGAGGCTGGAGCCACGCCACGTCGCCAGCTCCTGGACAGGGTAAGTTTCTTTCGTTATTCCTAGTTCATAGTAATTTGACGTTCTATTGTTATGATCGGAGGTTTGTACTTTCGGACGTTTGGAGTGGTTCGTGGTAGGAATAATCGTTTCGACTTGAGGTTCATAGGTTGTAGAACGTTCCTGTTGCTGTGTACGTGACGGTGTTTCTTGAAATTGTAGTTCGCCGATTTGTCGAAATGGCTTTCTCTAGAACACCGCATAAAAGACAGAATGTAGATGATCTATCGATTTTTGCTAACAGATCTTAGACAGGCTAAACATTTCTTTGATCGTTTCTAATCTTAATCGATTCGCGATTTTTTGGAGAAAAATTCCCCCTTTTCGTCTTCGTGCTCTTCCCAAAGAAGAAGTAATTTTGAAATAGAAAAGTCAGTGAAGAAGAAAAAACAGACAGATGTGGCTAACAGTTAAAGTACAAAATCTATGCACAAATTCCAGGAAGAACCCAACAAACCCCAATAACTCCACCACAAAAAGCTTCGTAACTGAAACCGCCAGAGAGAAGTCGTCTCTACGAATCGATCCTCGTTGCCATCTTATCGGCCACGGGTGCTAGGATTCCAGTTCCTCCTTCTCCCTTCTCCACCTCCAGATTTTCCTTCTCCCCGTTCTCGATTCGCTACATACAGCCCGGCCAAAGGGTGGTCGGAGGCGCCTCTGGGTGCAAGTTCACGCGTCGCGACTCCTACCTTCTTCCCTTGCCTTTGTATTCGAATCTACGACTCTCTCCCCATACATATACACGTATCTGTATAAGAGCGTAATACATGGAACACAGTATATTCGCATATGTACTGCGGATTTTTATGCGCTTATGGAATAGAACAGTTATCTGTTCTAACATCTGCTAGATGAAACAAATCTCTGCCCAGATCTCTGCTCTTTTAGTTGTGTTCATAAAAATACCAATTTGCATAAATATCCTCAGTCCAGTTACATACATATATATTTCTCTATATACACATACGTATGCACACATATACGCGTGAGAGTGTATAATATATATGCATATATAGAATACAAGTATTTATACATATATCTGTGTGAGTGTACCTATGCATATGTGGATGCACGCATGTATACCTCTGTGTGTGTACGGGTGCACGCATGCCTATGTGTGTATATCTTTGATATGTCTATGTATGAGACTAGATTGTATGTGCCTTTGTATATGTGAGAATTATGTGTGCGTGTAGGTGTACGTGAGGATGGGGTGTGAGTGGGCGTCCCGGCGCTTTGTGGCGCGTTGAACCGCGGCCCCTTTGTCGTCGAGAGAGAGAGAGAGAGAGAGAGAGAGAACAAGCCCCGGGGGCTGTGTAGAGACGCTTGGCCGCGCGGCAACACCGAACAGCCAGGCCCCACCCTGTGGACTGCGCTGGCACAATCATCTCGCGGAGATCAGAGAGCCCTGCCCGCGGGCAGCTTGTTATAAACGGCTTCTGGACGCCCGGCCAGGTTACAACGCCATGGATCAGCTGGCAAAGAGCGAATTAACGCTTTGACTCTCCGCTATTCAGAGGTTTGGCGAAGAAGAGAGGGAGGAATTGGAGGATGGTATTTTATCTTGAGTTTTCGGAGTGGGAAGTTGGTTTTGGAAGATTTTATGGCTGAAAGAAAAGGATATAGAGTTCTACGTAGATTTGCATATTGGAAAGTATGGAGGAATTGTGATCTGGAAAACGTAATTTGGTAGGTAAATTGGATTTGGTTTAAATGAAACGTGAAGCGGAGTTCAGGAATAGTAGGATGTTCTTTGTTCGACGTTTTTGTCTGGTTTGAGAAGGTGAATGTCGGTTTCGGATGACTTTATGGGAAAATAAAGATGTACGAAGGTAGGTTTGCTTGATAGGAAATAACGAAGCGAAGGACAGTTACCTGTTTCTTTATGGTTTGAAGAAGCGAATGTGAATTCTGAAAAATCTGGTAGGAAAGATTTTAACGTATAAAAGCAGTGTTCGTTAGTAACAAAATTATGAGGTAAATCATTGTAGAGATAATAACTGTAAGAATGGATGTTTGTACGAACCAGAAAGATTGCACATTAATTTGGTACATTGGCCAATTCGATGGAATACGTAGTGACACAATCATTTCGCGGAGTTCAGAGGTTTAGCTTGGGGTGGTTTGATGTAAACGGCTTGTGGTTTCGACGCCTCGTTAGATTGCAATCACCATGGATCAGTTGTCAAAGAGGGAATTGATGGTCTCGTTCGCACGTGCGGATCGTACACGCAGTGATAGCTTTTTCAAACCAAAACTGGAGAACGAAGAACACGGTACTATAGATATAGATAATTTTTCGGAAACTTTGGTCATTTTTAATTTAAATTACCTTCTGAATTCTTTAAGCATACGACTCTATGATTACAAATTAATACTTTTCTCTTATTATGGTTGTCTTCAGTTTGATTGATATCTTACAGATTTGGATAGAAAAAGTATAGATAGAAATTTCCTCCAAATAAACTTCAAATGTATCTTGATATCTGAAAATGGAACGAGTGATACTATCATTAAAAAATAAAGTAAAGTAGAAAAATGTATGACAAATTGATACAAAAATCAATTACAAATACTTATCACTAATTTTATCAAACACGTTAGTAAAAAAACGACGCATTCCTTACTTTCAACTGGAAACACAAGAGATACTAAAATTCTAGAAGTCCTATAACATTCATTGTTTATTGTAAAAGTCAGCAAACTCTGAGTTAGCTAAGATTTCTCTCGAACCGGTGACCGAGCACCTTCTGTTATTACACTACAAAAGCCTAGCTTACTCAATCTCTACACCTCGCCTTTTATCATTTCACGCATCAACGTCTCCAGCAAGCTCGCAAATCGTCAACATCGTTCTGATCGTGGCCAACTTCCTTTGACTCGGTTTACACATCACGGGGCAACGCGAAAGGGAACGAAACCATCGTCAGCAGGAACCTCATGAAATTACGCGACGACGCGTGTTGGCCCCGGGCCACTTTGTGGCTCTCGCGTCAAATTGAAATTACAAGCTACCCTTTCGTCCGCACACCTCTCACAGACCAAATTAATTTGCTCTTCTTCTAATAATATTCCTTTCTGTCGAAAATAATTTAGAATGCGTTCCCAACGATACGACGATATCTTCTTCGGTATCTTCTTTCCATTTCTTCGAGGTCGTGGATGGTGATGAATAGACTGCAGATTTTTATACAAATTTATATCTTTGTAGATTTTTAGAGAAATTAAAAAATTAGAAAAATAGAATTTAAATAGAGATTCGTCATACTTATTAAACATTAAAACAAATGCTCTACTTTGAATATTTTATATACGTTCTGTGTATTTTTGCATACTTAAATTTCGCACACATGCATCAAAAATCCGCGGTCTAGTGATAAACTGTCCAACGATAGGTTCACTAGGCCATAAACGAATATTCCAGATACTTATATACGTTCCCCGTGGTAATTCGAGCACAGTCATTAACGTTGATCGCGTGTTCGCCGAAACTTATGGTGGATTACGCTTGTATACTTCTTATCGATGGAAGGAAGCTCCACGGCGCATTTTGTTCACGCGATTTCTTCAGAAGAAACCGGCGACTCTGTTGCATAACTATAGGTGAATATACCTACTAGGTGCTGTGTTGCTTTGCAATATTATCAGCTCCAACATTTATCTTTTACGCTTACTTTTCGACATCGCACAAAAATTCCCTAAAAAAGGAAATCCACTTTAGATTTAGAATCTTATTACTATCGATCATTATCGTTTTACTAATTTCTACTACGATCCAACAACAAGAATAATTGACTTTTAAATCATCTCTATAGCACCTGACAAATTTTCCAGAAGGAAATTCTCCGCGTTATCTTCAAAATTAAAAATCTTCCGCCTCGCTCTTCGATCCGAAATCTTCATCCAGTTCTCCACATCTGTACGGCAGTTTGAAAGTACTCAAAAAATTGGCGATCGAGAAGTCACACGAAAGGTCAGACATGTTCCACGAAAGGAACAGGCATGCACGGGGGTAAAAGGTTCGTCCAGGCATAGATATCGACCTCCGTTCTCAACCGGTCTGCCCAGTGGCCAGGAAAAGCGACTCTAAGACAACTGGTAGAACAATAAAAGTACTCCTCCCTGTTTCCACGTCCGCCACGAGCGTGCCTCGCGTGACTTGCTGACCCAAGTCGACCAACCCTCGACCTCTCTCCCACGTGTACATATATTCCTACATCTGTGCACACATACGTATACATATGTATTTACACATGTGTATATGTGTATGTGTATCCGAAGGCAACCCTAACTTCCCTATGATAATTACGTACTCCGGCACGGCGACGCGTGCCTTGGCAGTTCGCTCACGCGCCTGATCACGTATGCCGTGACTATCATACCACCTCGACACCCATAGGTAACGACCTGGCCACCCTCCACGCCGGATCTCCGGGGTAATGGGCGTTTGAAAAAGTGCAATCGAACGTCAGGTTACCGTGATTCAACGGTGAATTGAAATCAGGCCTCTGGTTGAAAGAGTAGATGGAGGTGAAAGGTAAGCAAACAACGGTGAGACTTCGTTTGGATGTTTATGGTTGTAACGTTTGTCCATACGTTGATTCGCCTGGAAGAGTTAGTCTTTTGTGGAAGGTAGTTGGGTGGGAAGGTTGGTAGATTGGTTTGTTGCGTAGAACGTTTCGATACTAGAACTACCAGTTTGTAATTTTTCATTGAAATTTCATAGATTCGCGTGTTTCATGGTTTTTTCATTGGCAGTTGTAGCATTATCATGGAAGACGAACATGGTGAAACTTGGGAAACCAGATATGTGAAGGTGCTTGAAGAATAATGATCGCCTGCTTTTTGCGGATGTAGATTCCTCTTGGATGGATGAAAGGTCGCAGAATGTTGCAGGATAGACTCTGGAAATCCGAAGTACCTGCAATGATAATAAACATGTGTAATCTGAGAAAGTAAACTTGGAGGATCGTAGAGAATAGAACATGTTGAAACTTTAGGATCAAGTATTGAGAGACACGTTTGAAGAATAATTACTTTTGTGAATATAAACTGTTCCTGAGCGGATAAAAGCTTCTAAAACATCGCAGTTCAAGCCTTGAGATAACGAGGTATATGGAGGGATAATGATGAATATTGCAAGGAATATGTACGTTAATAGCAAATTGGAAAAATCACGGAAGATGTAATAGAATCATCAAGACAAGAAGATTCTTCTATACCTAATGACAGATGTATCTTCTGCAAAGAAATAGTCCAACATCTCGCCAGTATTTTAGCAAGCATCCTCAAGAATCCACTGATACATAAATACTGATGTAAAGTACTTCGTTAAAATCGTCCAATCTGCAAAATCTGAAATTTGGAACAAACAAATTTCAGTCTCGGTTCGAAGGCCCTAAACAAATTACGCAATATGATTATGCGTTTAGAGACGTGAACGAGACTCGATCGCAGCCAAATTTTTATACCTTGAAGAACAACAGCTTTTATCGTTTCACTGGCGCTGTTAACTACGTATTTTCTTTACCGCATTACGTCGTTCGTGCTCAGGGTAATATGTTTTTGTTCATCAGATAAACTGTTGGTTGTATCAAATCCCATTTGTAACGACGTGTTACGCGGAGCGAAATTAATCGTTTCCTAATTATCGCATAGCGTGAACGCGACAACCGACCGAATGAACACACTCGAAGAAAAAGGATTCTTGTCTCACCGGATGATCTTAACGCGCCGAAAGATTTTCTTTTGCATGAAATCCCGTCTCCGATAGCAGCTCGTAATGCTTATCGAGCAAAGTTCAATTAATGCCGACACGAACGCGTTCACACGGCCTCAACCATACCGATCCCTAGGTTCAAACGTCTCTCTTTGCGCGAACCTGATTCCGGACATCGCATAATAATCATTCCCCCTGTTAAACGTATACACTTATTATCGTGACTATCGTTAAAACATATTTGATAACGGTTACTTTAAAAGGATTTACCTATTCCTATAAAAAAGTTAAATAGGTTTACAACTTATAAACTGTTATATTACAAACGAGATTTATAGGTTTGTATGCTACGTGTTTTGAATAGCGTTAATAAATGTTACAACTGATAATACTTCGTCGACGAAAGTTATACAAAATGATGCGATAAGTTATACAAAAGTGAGATAATAAAAAGACGGAATAAAAAGTAAAAATTAAACGATTCCCTATTAAAGTAGCTTCTAAGAATTTTGTTCAATCGCGTACAATGTCATTGTATGAATACCTTGAATAAATTAAGAATCTCTTAATCTCCTCATCGTTTGCTAAAACAACAAAACTCTAAACTTTACATAAACGATCTGTCGTCTAATACCAAACAAATATTTCCCTTCTTAAATACTCTTTAGATCGAAGAAACACGATACAACATATTCTCTTCTTAAATACCCTACTCAACGCCATACAAAATATCAATGTTTGCAAATAAAAAAGCTATCACATTGAACACGTTCATCAGACAGCTGGATTCGTGCGGATTTAAGTAGCATGCAGCTCGTGTACCCGTTGATAGACGTTGAACGACGCACGGTTAAAGTGGAAACGCAATCGGCGCGCACCCCAACAAGAAATCGGAGATGAATACGGACCGATACGGAGGGAGAGAGTGGAAATGCGGCCAGCCAAGCGTAAACGTGTCACGCATAGGCACGTGGCCGTGTATGTACTGGCGAGAAGGCATAATACGAGCGACTTGGACGTATCCCGCGACCCCTCCAATATGTTACCAACGTTTCTTTCGTCATTCCCATTCCATCCAAACGTTGTATCGGCTGAAAGAATAATATTGTGGCTGAGACACGGCCGGTGCCGATCCAGCCATTCTTATATCCTTGTATCCTTGCAGCAACCCTTCTTCAAGCACATTGGCCATCGATGTATCGAATCCAAATGTGACACGAGGTTTCTGGAACGACATTAGGTTTATATGTAGTGACTGGTATATTTGAAGTTTCCCAAGTTCATGTTTAAAATGATAGAACGACAAGAGAATTATTGAACAGAGAAGTGAGAATCGTTAGTGAATGATGGATTGACAGCGTGTTTGGTGACATAACAAAAGAAAGTTCTAAGAAATCTTCAGTGTTTTATTTAGCTGTATACGAAATCTCACGATTGCAAAATTAGTAGTCTATTAATCTTGGAATATTGTAGTACGTAGTATACTACGTACTTTAATTATCGTTGAAAAATGGTAAGTCTTTGTTACTTATATGTTCTAATAATTTTCTCACACGGGAAGCTCCCATAACTATTCAAGAATAAATTCGAATCTATTTAAAGTGGATATTTAAACTTTAGTTTTACTTATTCTCGTGTTTATGATATAGAACTTCTCAGTACAGTACTAAGAGAATTGCATATACACAGATGTAGTATTACAAGGTTAATTGATGAGAATAGGAATGTCAACTGACATGGCACTACTATAGCTATTTAAAATTCATAAATATTCACCGTGGAAAGATATTCCGCAAATTCCTCGTCGTCCATTACACAATGGACAATGAAAATAATTGAACATTGAACAGTTCCAAATATCCTTTCATTATCTTCTTCCCCTTTTCCATACTCCGGCAACAACTGTATTTAATACCAAACATTTAATACCATCGAATTTTTCCCAAACAATAAATTTAATATTGGGAAATCTACCTGAGCCCAAGCAATCTGCTAATTACTCTGATCAAGATAATCGTTTCTACATCGAAGTCATCCTTTGAAACATGGTGATTGCCGTTGCGGTGTCGTAATTGTTGCCCGATAAAGCGAATCGATTCCTCGATACAGACTGGAAAAAGGACACAATGCTACAGGGAGTCGCTCGAGGAGATCGTCGCATCGAAAATCGAACGACAAAGCCATAATTCTATCAACGGTATTGTTTACCCGGCGAAAGGACGATCCTCCATTCGGCGGCGCCCATTTTTATTGTCGTAAATCTGGCAGCGTGAATGTGGCGGTCACGCGCCGTTTCCCGGTGACTTGTTGCCCACGATCCATGTCTCCCGGGTTTTCGTGGCCGTGGGCCACGAGCCTGTGAACGAAATCCGTGCCAGAACTTAGCCGGATCCGGTCGGTTCCCCGTACTTCCTGGTTTATCCGCGTCCCCCGCTGCCATTCGACTAAAATGTCGCGACTCCTGACATTGCCACGGCAATATAGTTTTTATACTTCGTACCTTCGTTAAAGGACTTTGGGTCTTACGTGGACCTGCAACGTTTCAGTTTCAGCATAATAGTAACAAGTTTGATAATAAAATAAGTAAAGTAAAGTCTGTCTAATTGTCCTATTTAATGCAAGGTAGCAATAGAAACGAGCAATAGAAATTTATAACGCACAACCTGTTATTTGTTAATCAACTAATATTATTATCTGGTAATATATTATCATACAAGATATCCCATGTATTGATAAGTCGGAATAGTAGTAATGGTGAATTTGTATAATTAGTTACTTACGACGACTAGATAGAAAAGTCATAGGCATTCTATATTAATCATCAACTGGTGTAACAGACGTAATAGATTTTCTTCGGTGCATCTTTATATTACCAGAGTATTCTACCCTTCATTAACTGCCTATGGTGCCCCTTAACATACAGAACTAATCATTAATCAAGTTCTTCGCTGATTAATTATTTATTTGTTACTTGCTTACCAACAATTTAATATGAATTAAAGCTTAAACATAAATAATTGCACGGTACTAAGTGATATCTTCCCTGGTATCTTCTATTTCTCTGAGCAAACGCACTTCGCATTAGCACAATTGCATCACCGACTGCATGCGTTTATTAGAAACAATTTTGCCTCGCAATTCAAATTCTAGAGTTACCGTTATAAAAATATTCCATCAACCACAATACTTCTAAGATATCTACACTGATTGTACGTTAGCTATACCAATTTATCAAGCAATAAAAATCCATTTCTTTATCTTCATTGTTATCTGCATAGCTTGGCCCCTAGTTTGTAAACCTACGTACTCGTAAAATTGCATTTTTACGTGACCTGATACGGGCGAAGAATTTCGCGGCCCGTAACGTTTTCAGGATTAAGCAGGGACACATAGGGACCAAAGCTAATCCCTACTACCTTACGAGCCACTCGTTTTCCAGCCAGCACGTTTAAAGGGTCGCGTGCTACGCTCGCTTGTTCATTATTACGCACCGCACGGGCAACAGTGATTTATGCCCGAAATAGGCACACCGCTCCAGACGGCTGTGTGTATGAGTCAGTGATACCACTTAAGGCCAAATCGCAGAGTGATGAATTGACTTATTGTCGGACGTAAATAAGAGCGGCGGGTGCCGGTGTTTTAACCTCGTTCAGACACGATTAGACCGATCGCTTTGGCCCTTGTATCGCCCCTATATTAAATTATTCCATTCGCCATTTCACTTGCCCGGAAACCGGATGTCGCAGCAATAGGCATCGAAACTTTCCTCCTTCCATTGTACCTTATAAAGGCATATTGGACTTTTAATTCGTATGAATTTTAATGCAAGATCTTCTTATGTATAGTTTGGTGGTTAATGGGATTTTAGAGACTAATAGATGAAATAAATCTACCTTAAGCTTTTTCGTAGTATTCATCTTGAACATGATGTAGATAAATTGTATTGCGGTTCATGGGATATTTTCCTTTGACATGAACATTAAGGATAATATAATTACAGAGCCTTCTGGAAAATAATTTAAAAGCCAATCATTCATGTATACAAAATTTTGTTATACTTTAGCAGTTCGAGGAATTATAAGTTGGATATAATTATTGTACGCAGAGATTTCAATATTCTTTTACATTTACATCATGTACCGTTTAATTAACACTAGAGCTACCAAGCTACAATTTATACATACCTATAGAACTAATCTGGTTCCTAGCAAAAACGTGTAAGGTGAATAGGATTAGGAAGTATTAAAAACCTAAAGAAAATATTTGTACAGAATATTGGTTCTTCTCCAAAAGAGTAAACTCCAAAAGAGACAGCACATTTGTGCGTGTGTTAATCTGGAAAAATAATGAAAATACATTTCCATAAACGTATATACTAAGAATTTAAGAGAAAGAAACTTATCGTGAAAAAAATATTATAATACCAGATGATTTAGCCGGGACAGCGATAATTTTAATTGCCGCAATAAAGTTATTTGCGGCGGTCAGTCAGAGGTAGGAAGAGGATGGTCTTAACCGTTATCGTGAAAAAGGATCAGCATGCACGATCGAGTAGAATGGCTGAGAAATCAAGAGGGCTATAGTTTCGATACGATGCGTGAAAGTAAGGAAACAAGCATTGCACGCAACTGGCTCTTTAAAGTTGCGCGAGCAAGCGAATCGCTTGAGCGACTCGCGCCGGGTAATCGGACCGCGCGTTACAACGCGATCTTTTCCTGGTAAAACCGCAATTAATCACAATTAAGCGATTGCCGTCTCGTGTCGCGTTGCAGAATTTTTCCACCGCGCTGCCACGTTCTCTGCTAACAGTATAAGTACAGAAGATTTAGCGTGTGCCGCGTCAGTTTCTCTGAAAATAATTAAAAACCACGTATACAGGAAGTACTTATGAAATGTCTAAGAAAATTATGTAGCCCCTAAAGGTAGGTTCAATTACAGCAAGAATGTACTCACGAATCCAAGTTAATTTCCGATATAAATGTTTCCTTTCTAGTTTCAGCACTTATTAAAAAATTAGCGTTGCCCTTGATAATGGTAGATATCTGAGTACGTTGATATACAGATGTTGTAATAAAAGTAGATAGGCATATGTAATAATAATAATGTCTCTGTCTCGATAAACGACAATAATTAGTTTAAGAGATAAAAGTACCTGAATAGTTTTACTAATCGTGAGAACAAAATATCCAAAATATCCCTGATAGGTCCAGTTCCAGTAAGAATTCTTTACCATTTTAATCTTCGCCACATCATCAAGATCTAAAAATCCACTCATTTTCTAATTCCATAGAAATTCAAAATGTATTATGCAAATCTACCTCGATCCAAAACATTCCAACGACGATGCAAAGACAATATCAAGAAGATTTGTTAACCCTTGTGACAGAAAAACGAAACCGGAAATTCAGATATAAAGGGCTAAAAATATGGGGAAGGTACGGAAACGGAATAGTAACGATAATTGTACGAAGCTGCGTAGCGACGCTGGTTGAACAGAGGTGTGCATTAGGAAGTTGCCCAAAGTTCCAACAAAGTCGAGGAACGACGTAGACGTGGATGATTCCCCTTCTTGCTGGCCCCAGTAGCATTGTAACGACGACTGAAACAACCAAAGAGTGCAGCAGCTTGGAATAGCGAGTCCTTTGATCCTCCCCCGTGGAAGCTGTACGTCGCCTAACGGGATTACCCCACCCCGGGTAATTGCTCGTGAATGCGCAGATATACGTGTGACAATAGCAGAACGTCGATTCGAAGTGACGTAACATGTCTGACGTACACGACTGTCGATGACTTCTGTGCTACTGACCTTTGAACTTTATAGTTAGAACATACGCTGTACCACACAATCTTTAGCAATATGATTCTTAACTCTTAACTGCCATTGTAAAGTCCTGGAAAATATCAGGTATTATAAATATTGCTATAAATTCACTGTTAAATAATAGATAGAATCAAGTGTCTTACCTTTAGTAGACATGAATTAGATTGAGTGGCATGATTACCAAATTAATTTATAAATTCAGATTTTAACTTTTATTTGGAGGATCTTGTATGCCTATAAGAAGCAATTAACGAATTAGCTCGACGTGGTAAGGGATTATAGAGTTTTAGTATCTTAATTAAAGTGACTATAATTAAACAATGTACTCATGTAATGTATATACTAAAGATGACTTACAATCAACCAATGTCAAGCACTCGCTATATAAAACCAATGTCAAACTTCCAATTACGCTAGATATACTGAAGGTGACTATAATCATTCAACTATACAAAAAATATGAGTTGTATATTAAAGATAAGTACAGTTGACTAGATCTCAATGAAGTTAGTTTATGCTACCTCGTTTACCATCGCGTAATAATTTATATTGTGGCGAAGAAATGTCCAATCTAATCCAAACTTCTTCGTTCAACGTTTAACTCTTCTTTTGCTTTCCCCTATTTTCAATTGTTTGACAATCTTACTCATAGTATGGATCATAGTTTCTCCTCTGAAGATTTCGTTTAACCCGTTGAAAAGATTAGACAGATTAATAAAAGCCAGTTAATGAGACCTCTTTGAAAAGTGGTCTGATAATGTTAGACTGTACAATAGGCAACATACAGAAGGAACTTGTTGACCTGTTGTCTGTATAGTATGACTGACTCGGCTGACTCTCCTTATGTGATACAGTTAAACAGGTCATGTATAGTACTTGAAAGTTTGAATTTTTACCTTTCCAATGTTTTCGTTTAGTTTAGACGCTGTGATATTGTATCGTGAGAATAATTTATGTAGACGGATAAGACAGCTGGAACAGGGATGCAAATAAGGTCTCAGTGGGCAGGTGCTGCTTGTTAACATAGCGTAACACCAGCTGCAGATTTTTAACTGATTTTGTAACATCTTATGAACTTTTACCAAGCCATTGAAATATAGAGGTATACCTTTTTCAGTAACAATATTTAAAATTCGTTTCTCCCATACTTGTGCAAAGCTATAAGAAATATGAAAGTCATCTCAACTTTCATCTTTCTATCATCATTCGTCTCTTCTTTTAAAAAACAATGTCTAAAGTTTATATTTCATATTTCTACAAAACCATAAAGAGTACAAATCCCTCTATTGTAAAAATTTGAATCTTCTTTCAAAAGCAATATTTAAAGTTCACTTTGCATACAACTACAAAATTGTAAATAATACAAAAATCACTCCAATCTTCTTTACCTCTTTATCACCAAAATTTATATCTTCTACAAAAAAATGATTATATCTCCTCATTCATTTACCTCTACAAGATTATAAAACACTATAAGATATCATTTCAATCATTTTCATCCCTGCATGAACAAAATTCTATCTTCTATAATAAATTGAAAAATCAATGTTTGAACTTCACATCTATGACGTTTACTCGAACATGGAGAAACGAATACAGTCCAGATTCCAGAACATCAAGATTCCATGTCATCACAATGTCGGAGTTCGTCTTTTGACGTGGAAGGCTACCGAAGTCGTAGCCCTACGGCTACACTGATTGTGGCGGACCCTCACGACCTGGGCCGTGGAGTTGCATCCCTCGTCCAAGATTCTCCCGCGTCCCAATCAGAGACGAAATCAAATTGTTTAACACAGCGGACACCAACTGCTATTTAGAAGCAGCATCTGCCTTGCACAATCAAACTGCAGGATTCCTACAGGATGTTCCTGTCGCGTCAACTGGAAAAGGAAAACAAAATCGATTTACTGTGATGATGTTTCGGAATGTCTTCATACACTAATGTATTATTTTATATGTGAAATTTAACGTTCTGATATGGTCTATTAGCTTATATTGAAATATTGGAAGGCTGTAAGTTTCATTAAAATACCTACTTGCTTATCCTTTTTCATAATACATATTTTCAAAAAATGTGTAGTTTGATTTATGCGTTTCCAAAAAAATATAGGATATAGCATACATATTTCTAAAAAGTATACAATCAGAATTTAATCATCTCTATCGATTCGTTGTTCGTTTTTATCTTGCTCATTTCTTCCTTCTAAAACTTCAATTCGTCATGCAGGTTTCTAACAATTTTGGACTAGACGTGTCATCCCTGTTGATTCATTATCGATTCTTATTTTAATCCACTTTCTCCAATTCCTTAATTTTCCACATAATCATTAAAAAAAAAATAGCATCAGAGATGTATTAATTGCCTTTATCGACTATCATTTGTGTTTGTTGACTCAGACTTCACTTCGAAGCAATTATTCTATTCGATACCAAAGACTGACCTTCTCGATCAGCCGAACCAATTGCCTGCCGATTACCAGGTTTCGACGGTTTTCGGGGCAACGAGAAGATGAAACCGATAACGCGATACCGGACGACGACAGGGAAGGGGCGATTTCCCGTAACGAGAGCATATAACGAGGCGAAATTAAGGGGCATTGTGCCTTAAACAGATTGCACAGTGGCGCGAACGTGACCGGTAGGCATGTTTCCCCGTTGCTCGATCAACTTGCACGTATATACACTCCTATCCATAAGTCACTGGACACTTATGTGTATATACGTATATATACATTTCGGATAAGGAGTAATGAGCTTTGTTATTACAATATAAAGTTGACAGTTATTATTTATTGCTCGTATGCATTATAAGAGAAACTGAATTAAGCTAAATTCTTTGTATTCTTTCTATTGAATTGAATATTCTCCGCTCTCTGAATTATAATAAATTCTTTGCGTTCAGTGAATTGAATTGAATTCTGTCTTCCCTGAATTAAAGTAACTTCTTTACATTTTCTGAATCGAACTAGGTTTACCGAAAATCTCTCAATTTTCTAACTCTTTTGAATACCCCACGTTCTACTTAAAATATTTTGTTTCTACATACAAACACAATCTTTTCATCTTATTCCGACAAATATTGTATTCTAGACAAATCTCTTCGCCTTATAAATTATACATACATTACTATTATTATATTAGACAATATTATTATTATAATTATATTAGAAATTCATTAATATAAAGTAACGTATACTTATTACATTTTGAAAACCATCAACTTCATTTTGCTGCTCAATCCTTAATAAGAATTATGTTTAAAATTAGTAAGTTTCAAGTGACTTATAGACAGAGCTATATACGTATATAGGTACACATATAGGAAGAGGAGTCGAAAGCCTGATAAGGCGATGGAGAAACCAACGCGTCGGTGGAACGTGGAAGCGGGGAGAAACGTATACGAACCACTCAGCCCCGTGTTTGCCTACACGGAAATCCTCTCTAACGGATTCTAACGCTCGACCGAGCTTGTACTTTTTCATCTTCGACCAACCGACGATTTTCCCTGCACCCTTTTCCTAACGGACTTTGCCGCTTACGTCGTTTCTCTACGATATCTTCATCGAGGATAGGGCATTTGTCAAAATGACAGACCTTAAGTTTACTCGTTTCTGTTGGAGAAGGATAACAGATTGTTAATATAGTGATCGTTGAATGATTTAAACGTAGGTTTTGAAAGTATAAAATTGAATCGGTATTAGTATCTGATCTGTTTTATTAAGGTTTTGTGTACAAAGCTTTATTACTACCTTGTGTGTACAAACCTTTCGGAGGAATTTAAAGAAGACCTGGATAACGTGGAGGATGTAGAAGTTAATTCTCTCAAGTTCTTAGTATTTGGAATTTTTATTTTCTGAAATTTTGAAACTGGATCTTTGGAGGTGAAGTTTTGAACTTCTGTTGGACTTTAACATTTGGATTCTTCATTTTCTGAAATTTCGGGCTGAAATTTTGGAATTCTCAGATTCTTAACATTTGGAACCTCCGTCTTCCGAAGTTTTGCAACTGGAGTTTTTAAATTCTGAAAGTTTTCGTCTTTAGGAGAAGATCCTTAAGAGAAAGATATAGCGTATAAGTTTCTATGAATTTGTCTTTATAATTGGAACAATATGTTGAGAATAACTGGTAATTACTCTCTTCCAGGATACGGAAGCAGCTTATCCAAGTCAGCACTGGACACGCACACCCACCTCAGGCAGCCTGGTATGTAGTAGGTAGATATTTTTGAGAAGTTAAAGCACTACACCTTCTTAGTCTACGGCAAAGACAGAAAGAAAGTATTATATTAATCATAAATATTATTGTATAAATTTACTAATAATAGATTTTCTCGTTTTATCATATTTTTATCAACGATTGTCCTTTTAGTGGAGACTAACAAAGATATAATTCTAACAAAGATTGGAACAGTTAAAATAGTTGACTAATTAAAAGAATATCGACGGATACACGCGAACTAAAAAATTACATATCATGATCTACAAAAGAGCGAACATTCACGCGTGGCCCAATCGACGGTGATTTTCGACGTAATTGCACGGAATGACCTTCACGATTATTACGTTCGTCACTAATCACGCAAAGCCCCTCATTCCTGACTTTTCAGCGCCACGCCCAAAAATTACTCTTTCCGACTGATCAATAGCTTTAAATAAGTGGCTCGAAAACCGTCTCTAATGCTTCTGCACTTATTATTACAAATATTCAAAATTAAACTAAATGAAATATCTACCCTGAATCTAATCAATATAAAACTGTAAGATTATTTCTACAAAGAGAAACTGACATACCTAATTGGATTACTTCTATATAAAATTTATATTCGACTAAACTAACTAAATTAATTTTGGATTAATACGTCAAGATCTTTCGCCATCTCGGCGGAATTTAATTAATACATTATTTATTAGGTAATTAATATATGTATCAGATATTCCTATTATCCTTCCAAATTATGCTTAGAAAGTAATTTATGCAACGTTCCTTACATTGCCCAGTATCGGTTGAAACGACACTTTACACGATCAAAAAAATTGAACTAACAATTTCGATTTAAACTTTTAAAAAGCAGAACTATTTGAAAAAGTATCACAGAAGGAACGAAGCGTATCTAATATAGCTAGAATTAATATACCATAAAAATAAAGCAGATATCTCTTCCTTTCACTACTGGAACCAGCATATCATCACCATCTACCGGTTGATGCTTTACCTTCAGTCAAATTTGATTTACATAAGGTAAAGTTTGAATAGAAAATCGAACGGAAACCACGGTCTCTACTCAGATCGATGTAAATTTTCGTTCGAGAATTTTGAGTTTCCGCCAAACGAAGAAAAGAATCTCCGCAGATCTAACTTGAAACAGGATCACTGGTGTCCATGGAATTCTCCATCTTCTCTTGGTCGATCAGCTTCATAAAACATAGGATACTGAAAAGTTACAGTGGCGTTTCAGTATCTCTGTTGGTGGTTTCGGCTCATCCCTCCCCCAACCCCTTTAGCCTGTTCAGCAGATAAATGGGTGTACCGCGCCCCTTCCCATTATTAACTTGTAAGTGAATTACCGTTCGATCGAAAGGCGATCACTCCGCCACGCGTTTCAGGGGATTCATCGGGCGAAACGACCTTTGAGGTCCGGCAATTCACCAGCCATCCCCATCGTGTACGTCTGTCCCCTATTATAATCTGTTGAAATGTATTTTTATGGGAGTCGAACCAACGACAGTCAGAATTATACAGTTGCTGTGATTCCTTTCCATTTTCTTCCATTTCCATTCTGGATTTCTCTTCTTTTGGTTAATACCGGATTCAGATACTTTTGATTTTCTTCCTGAAAAATTCCACGTTATGTATATTTTTAGAGGAACAGCAGAATCATATAAATATTCTGATAGCTTTAAATTCTGTAAATTTTTTGGATCGAGGTGTATAAATCTACTCACTTGTCCGATTTATCTGAATCTACTGAATTCTCATCTCACATGTCTGGATCTCCTGAATTGTCCGATTTGCCTGGATCTCCTGAGTTCCTTGTAGATTCTGCAAATTTCATAAAACGAAGTAAAGCAGGTCAAATATAAAGAAATTACACGAAATTAACCTAACGACAGTCCACTAGCATTAAGCCAAACTAACATCAACCAAGCCAAACCTAATTGCATTTAATACTTAAACTACCGATTTTTTACATATTATCTACATCTGTTAGTATGTACGTACTACGTCTACAAGCGCTGTAATGTATCATATACATTAAAAAAGTAAAAGAACATAGAAACGTATAATATCCTGGTAAGGCAAAGAAAGATTGTTCTCCACATCTGTCACGCGAGGGCCATATTTTGATCATTTAGCTCACGCTCGGTCGGAACGCGATGCTCAGTTTAACAGTGTTCGCTCTCTCAGAAGACATTCGTGTACGCCCTTTGAACCACTCCGTCGTTCGTTCCTTCAATTGAAATTATTATGATCCAAACGAACTCTATTCTATTGTAGGGTTGCGATTATATCCTTTTGTACGGTTGTAGGGCACTCCAGGTCTGAGCAGTAGCGAACGACGGTGATGACGCATTGTAAGGCTTTTAAAGGGCGATACAGGGAGCACTGGGAAACAACCGTGTAATGGATAGGTATATGTTCGGGGGAAATACCGACGAAAGAAGAAGAAAAAATTATAGTGGCCTCGAGTAGAGAAATATAAATTTTTCCGCTCTCGTTCTTCGTTTTCCACGAATGTTCCCTGCAATTATAAGCACAATAATTTAACAATTGCGTGCAGGAAGAAGGACCAACGGAAGAATTTTTCAAATCCATGTATGATAATTTTAATAAAACTTATATAGAAAATAATTTTAGATCGTCCTTAACTTAAAAAGATACAAGTGAAGATAATTACTGTTTGAAATAATTAATAAGTGCTATTATTAATAATTATCAACTCAGATATTGTGGTAACGTAACTCTTCCAATTGCGTGTTGCTGAATGGGGAATCGACTAGGTAAAAATTAGTCCATGCCATAAGAAGTTGAAAAAAAAGTCACTGCTAGAAATAATATAGGAACTATAGATGAGAATATTCGAAAAAGACAAAATATTCTCTTGTAGAATTAACTAACAACTAACTAATTAAAATTAACTTGAACAACTATTATTGGAAAGCAATTTCATAGAAAACTATATATACTTAACAATTACCAAATAAATTTGTATACGTGTATCATAGATGAAAATGAATCTAAATATTCCCTTTTTACATCTTCTAGGATTATCGAATCTGAAAAGAAAACGACAGAATTAAAAAAGAAACTATCACTTGGGGAAAAAGCAAGGCAAAGTTTATGAATGAAGATAAAAGGATTGTAAATTATGAATTGAATCTTTCCAACTGTTGTAGATCCCTATCAAATGTTCGGAGCGACGAGCAGTCGGCTCGCGAGCTCCGGTTCCGGTCAGATTCAGCTCTGGCAATTTTTACTCGAGCTACTGTCGGATTCGAGCAACGCCGCGTGCATTACGTGGGAAGGAACCAACGGCGAATTTAAGTTGACTGACCCTGACGAGGTGGCGAGACGTTGGGGCGAAAGGAAGTCCAAGCCTAATATGAATTATGACAAATTGTCGAGGGCTTTGAGGTGAGTGACGTTTCATAATCTTTCTTTAACATATGAAACATAAATCTTTTAATAATTAGTACACCCCTTATCCTAATTAAACTTTAGAACACGCCTCATGAATATTATAAATCGGTATAATATATACAAGAATTGCTGTAATTTCAAATCTTGTCATATTACAAAAAGAAGCTCTAACAAGAAAATATAATAGAATACTAATCAATATTATTTAAATTATAAATTACTGATAAATAGTAACAATTTTTATAAATATCTTTTTAAGTACCTCAAATTAAAAGCCCAAAATTTTCAAAGTTAAAATTCATATCGCTTGTGCCAAATATTTCCCCGAATCCTCCAAATATAAATTCATCTTTCGTCCATCCCCGTATCTCTTTTGCCCAAACCAAGCCACGCACCTGATCATTAGACCGCGCGATTAAACCGCAATCCAAAGGGCTAAAAAAGAACGTGGACGAGAAACGTCAATATTTAACGGGTAGACGTCCGCGCGAAAGATCCGGAGAGAAAGTAAATTCGTTGAACGAAAGAGAACGGTAGCGCACAACTATGACGGGGTTGGCGCAGAGAAGCCAGGGGAGAGAAATTTCAATCACCGACAGTCAGACCGACGGCAGACGCGGTTATTATTTTTCGATCAGATCGACTGATTATATTACCCGAGACTGCTCCGCACTCTCCTCTTCCTCTCTCTTCTTCTGTTTCTATTCACCACCACCATGGCTATCCCTTCACATAGCGACAAGTTTCAAGCTTTGCCGCGCGACAGTAACTCGACAAAAAAAAAGAAAGATAGGAAGAGTCGTTTCCGTCGCCGCGGAAGCGGAGTCGTTATCGGCGTTGGCAAATAGAATTTATTAAATAAGAACTCGCTGGTTGCATGGAGATTTTTACGGCTTTCAACGAGTTCGTAAATCGCCGGTTTATGGCGGAACGTGGTCTCGCTCGATCATATCTCGACCGGCGTGAAATAAAAGGATAGAAGGATGAAGCTTGGTACATATCGTAGCTTCAGTGCTGTGGTAGCACTGCCTCTGTTATCTTATGTCCTTATCTTTGTTTTCGTTGACGATTTAATACAATGAAATGTGGCACGGCTTCCTGAACTATTGGTTGAACCTGAAAAATAATAAATGAAGAGTAATCCCACAATAACAATTAAGATAGTATTCATAAAATGATAATCTTCGCTTTCTTCTACCTTGTATGCCTCTCCATTGTATTACAGAATTATTATACATAACGCATTTTCCCTTATTAAATAGCAGAAAAGAACGTCGATCTTCTACAAATTTCTTCAAACTAACTCTCAACTGGCATTATCGAACCACAGAAGAAATCTATGTTAAATTTCCAGATAGGTATTGGAACACTCGTACTATTCTACATACTTTGATACTCTTTATCATATAAAACACAAAATACAAATTAAAATCTAAACATTCACAGATCCCCTATACATATACTTCAATCGAGATAATTTTCGTTAATCATTCTAGAAATATAATCTTCTCGCATCCATGTTGCATCGAGGCATCCGTATCTACTTCCAGGTACTACTACGACAAGAACATCATGACGAAGGTCCACGGGAAGAGGTACGCGTACAAGTTTGACTTCCAGGGCCTGGCGGCAGCGACGCAGCCCGCGGCTGCGGACCCAGCCGCGTATAAATACCAAAGCGAGTTGTTTATGTCCGGTTACGGGCACGCAAAGTTGAACCTTATGCCGCCACCGGCCGCCTCCGTGTCGGTCTCCGTTCCAGGCGGCCTTTTCCAATCGGCCTCCAGCTACTGGTCCACGAGTCCGGGTGCCAACCTGTATGCGGGACATCACACGGCCTCTGGCCATGTGCCGCCTCATCTGGGCACCTATCCGCACTACGCATGACCCACCGCCGAGCACTGGGGCGCCCTGGGTACGCCACGTTAACAAGTTTCTACTCGAGGGAATTTAACCGACCGCCGCCATCGCGGTCTACGTGTGCCGTCGGTCCGTGGATCCCGCAAATAGACCACACCTTTTGCGATTGCACTATCCTGCTGTAGTGGTTGGTGATGTCGTTCTATCTGTCCTCTTGCAATTCTTGTTTGTTTGATAAATATTTATATCTTTCTTTGATTCCATTGAATTCTTAATTTTCTCATTGTCTTTGCTTGACCAGAAAGTGGATGATGAAGTGAATAGAAAAATCTTAAAGTATTAATAAGATAAATATTAATTTTATGATTTTATATGACATGTAGATAAGACATGTGCAACGTGCATTAGTGAATTGGAAAGGTATGTATATGAATAATTATGTTTCGGTATCTGGGCAGATATCGCGTGTACAGATATTAGAGAATATTATATGCGTATTAATATGTGCATAAGAATATGTGTGTATTTACATATTCAGATAGTTTAATTCGTGTATGTTTTAATACGTGAACGTTCTAGCATCTAATTTTCTTCTGTTTCTGCATATATAATATCCTAATATAATATTCTAATATATATTTTATCTTAACGCATGTTAATTAACAAAATGACGCGAATTAAACTACAAATACGTTAATACATATGGCGCATATATATTTAAATAAACATGGAAGGCAGACCTCTATCGGAAATTAGCTATTTCATAATAACAATAGAATTTTTGCATTGAAAATTGGCAATTTTCATAGTAAAATCATGAGAAGAAAATCATGATACAAAGTGAGAGTCGTTACAATCTCGTAGATTCCTTGAACACGTGTCAAGAAGCATGTAAAACACTGTGTATTATAATATTGTCCCTTGCGTGACCACTGGACAATGCAAATATTCAGTGACATTCCCGCAAGACTGAATGGTTTTGTTCGTGGATTTGATCCATTCCTACTTGAGCGTGATCGCTGTTCCCTGAAAAATAGAACAACGTTGAAATCTTTATCTTTCGTTCTAATCTTTCCTAAGTTTATTGCTACTGAAAGATAAAATTATAATTTTACGCAAAACAATGTTCGAAAGCTATGATTTTACTATCAAATAAAATACTTGCTCGCGGTTTAAATAATCCACTGCAGTTGATATTTAAGTCATGAAACTTTCCGTTTCATCCGACATCAAGGTGCACGTGGACAGATTAAACGATCAAACTAATCAGCAATATCATAGTCGCTGTCACGACCAGCCGATCTGGTTCCTTAGCAGCAAACAGCGACCAATTTAAATTACTGACGCGAAACGGACGATCACGCGAGACCACTCTGCCCCCAAAAGCTTTCGTTCACGACCGACGGTGCACTCGAATTATTGTAAGAACGTTGTACATACAATATAATGGATTACGTAAGTACAGGGTACGTTCACAAGACGATTCTCGTCAGTCGTTTTATCTCGACGATATCCAGTACCATCATTGGCAGTAAAGTTTGTATAATACTATGGAAATATAATTTATATCTGAATTACTCAAGTTTCATTCCTAAACACAAAGAATTTTCGTTTTCTACTATCTATCTAATTTTGCTAAAAGTTATTACGAATAAAACATCGTTCAATTCCATTGTAGATTTTACGAGAATTAGAAAAACATTAGACCACTCAAAGTATCCATTACTTGATAACTTACTGTTGTCATTATTTAATATTATTTAATAAAATTTCCAATTTATTAGAATTATCATTATTTAGAATATATAATTGTGAATTAATATCTGTGGAAAGATTCTACGTTCTATATTCTAAATAATAGTAATCGTTAGTAATTTTTATCATTTGAAATCTTAGTACGTAGTTAATTTTCTAATACTAAGATCCAAATAGGAGCTTTCCAATGTAATTCAAATGAATTGTAATTTTTTCGCTCCAAACATTGAATTCTAGAATCTTTGATTGGTTTTCAACAATCATGCATGATAACGCCGCGATGAACCGCGTGTCGAGAATTATCCTGTCCGAAAGGACGTCGCCTTGTACGCGAATAACTAACCGGCGTTAACTTCCGCAGAGAAACGTCGGTGTTTCCGACTGGATGGAATCGAACATGCGCATTTTAACGAGGAATATCTCCGTACAGATGCACGATCGAGCAATTTCGAGAACGGTTCGTCGAATCAACGATGATGACAATGAACCACATGCGAGCATCATGATGGTCGACGATAATCGAACATCCAAATAAGCTTGATCGTTCTTAGTGAGAAATGTTTACATGTTCGATTCGGGTCAAGAGCAATGCGTGTATTATAAACTCTTTTAACTTATTTGTTACATAACGAAAATGTAGATAGAGGAACCGCATGTCGTCGTTCAGAAGAAAAATTCATCGCGAGTTATGTTGCTCGCGTTGTTGGCGCGGGTTCAAAGGACACGCCGCGTTCATTCAGCTACCAAACACTATACATGTATATGTATAATAGAACTCCATTTATCTGAACTTCATTTAGTCGAACGAGATTATAATTAAAATCTTCTTTGCTATTTAAACGTGAATTCTAATTACTTAAGTGAGAAAAAATAAGTTAGTAGAGAATCAGTAAACTTCTATCGCTTATTGCAATAAGAGAGAAAGATCTAGGATCTTAGGAGCCTACGGTTAAATAGTCAACGAGAGTCTAAAATTTTATTTAAACGATGTAGATTTTAAAATCAATTTCATCGATATAAACATGAAGCTTGCTGGACAAAAGATATTCAATGTCTTCCTTCTATTTCAATGGAAGACTCGTATCTTTTGGATCACAGATCAATATTTTTAAATATTTCTTCACTGTCTTAGATCAAACGACATTTTCTACTCGTAGTGATAAGTTAATAAGTAGAGTAAACTCCTAATCACTCTCAGGTTCAGATAAATAAAGTTCCATCATTACAAACTCTCCTTCTCGCGATATTTGTGCGATCACAATTTCACAACGAAGTACGACGCGCGTTTCAGTGCCGTGGAAAAGACTAAACCGCGAGCGACCAACGAAATTTCTACGAGGATCGTGTGCAACCGTGAAGTCTCATTTCTAATCCAGCCGGTGTAGTAGATATGTATAGAAATATGTTTCTCTTGATCCTAGGATGACTCCTCTGAGATTATTTATTTATAATGGTGATAATGGTAATCACAAATATTTATCAAAATGAATATTTCCAAAAAATAACATTCTAAACAGACATACGTCCACACAATCCCTGTAAAAGTGAGAAGTTAAACGTTTTTCCAAGATTTACAGAATCAATGCTTACGAACCAAGTACATAACGGTTTACTCACATATATTGAAAATTCATTTTCTCAAGGACAAGGAATTATTGAAAACCAATATTCCTAGCTTTTCCGGAGTTCATTTTCCTCGAAAATCTCTGCATTACTAACGTCAATGATGACATACAATCGGTGTCGATCTCAGAAGTGATTCCAGAATCGGCATAACGTGTTGTTCTTTGCCACAAGCCAAAGCTATTAGAGAAACCATTAAACGAGCGACAAATCTCGGGAGAACACAGCACATCCATCAATCCAACGGAAGCTCGAGTCGCAATTATCGAAATTGATAAAGTACAACGTTGAGTCATATCAGAACCGAACGTACGAAATCCCGAGCCGTGCTCACCACGTCGACTCTCACCGATCAATCGAGAGATGCGGTCGCTCTATCTATGTACAAAATATAGGGGTAAGTCTCCAAGGTACGCAAATCGTGGATCCTTAGCCGACAAAACTAATAAAACTGAATAAAACGAATAAGATGAATAAATGAAAGAAAACAGGTACAACAAGGAAGGAAAAAAAAGACAAAAATAAATAAAAAAAGATGGTTCCACGAAAGAGAAGATCTGGCGGGCGGTGACTTACCCCTTACTGTGGAAAGGTGTACCTCTGTCGAAGAAGCGAGTAACTCCTTAAGTCGTATACTGTATCATACCATTCGTAAGACGTAAGCACCCATAGAATTACTCTAACGATTTAGACGTAACCAAAACCTGTCGAGCGTTCCTCGGTTTCGACTAAGAGGATCGTTCTCTCCGGGACGAGAAAACGACGCTCGCCCCGTCCTCTTCATTTTTTCCAAAGAAACTAAAATAAGAAAAAAAAAAATATATATATATAAAGTAACGAAATGAAATAAAACAATGGGAAAGAGAAAAAAGAACAAAAATATTAAAAAGAAAGTGACTCCGTGGGACGCCGACGGGCCTCTAATGTAGATAGGGTGTTTTCATGTGTAGCGTAGGCGTGTAGAGAACATAGTCTTAGCGCGAGAATGTACATCAGAATGTATTTCGATTGCAATGTGTCCTCCTGTGTGACTCTATTGTACGTGTACGTATATGTATGTGTGTGCATACCATGCATGTATGCGTGGGAGAGAGAAAGAGAGAGAGAGAAAGAGAGAGGGTGAGACTGGAAAAAGGAAAAGAAGATCGCGTACGATACCACGGATGAGTGAAGTAAGTAGTAGAAAGAGGAGTGGGCGTGATTCGCACAAACTGGAACACTGGGATGATAATAATAACAATGACGATGGCGACGATGACAATGATGGATGAGAGAGGGCGAAGGGTGTTTGACACTAGCATAGACCGCGTTAGGCTAGGTAGATAAGCGACCCCTTCGAGAGGAGAAAAAATGAGTTTCGTCAAGAAAGACAAAAAAATATCGTGTAATACGGACCACGATGTAGCAAGGTTGTGAAAATTTGTCAAGAATTTAAATAATTCTTAATGTCAATTCGAGGGAAGAGAATTAAGAGATATATCACACATGGACCTGAAATCTTAACCCAGAGCTATATGAAAAAATGTTTAATACAAAGCCAAGATACTGTTTAAAGTACATTAAAATAATAATTTATACTTCCACCATAATAATTTATACTTCTCTTTCTAGATTATCAAAATAGTAAAATAATAATTAGCTGGAATACCGTTAAACCTGGTTCATATTACTCAAATTACCTGAATCCAAATCACTTGAATTGAAATAAATTAACTAATCTGAACGGGGTTATTAGTCCCGAGTCATTTTCATTTTATTTTGCGTAAATCTAAAATATGCAATTATACAATCCTAAATGGATCCGTAGTCCTAGTAAAAAGAAGTCTCATGTTGGAAGATAAAGTGGAAGTAAACAATAACCTCGATATCAATTATCTCGTATAATTAACTATCTCCACTCAAAATTGAATATTACTAATAAATAGCTTCAGCTTTCCAAGCTCTGCAATTATGCAAAGGTCCATAAACAAAGTCAAAGTGGCATTTCGTATCTTCTCCTTATAAGATATCAATCATTGCAGCTACTTGATGATCTTGATTTACAACCTCGCCGTATCATGGCCCGTAGGTCGCGAGAAACAGTGGTAGCAGAAAGATGGAATCGTGGAACGGGACACAGATGAAAGAAGAGCCGAAGCAGTGTAAGCAGAAGAAGAGCAGCAGGGGGGTGGGAAGGGGCGCTGTTGTTGTTCTTGTTGTCGTGCGCTTGTATTAAAGTCGCCATGTTCTAATTAAACGTGCCGACGGGGTTGTATCAGTCGTCGGCAAAATCAATGTGACTTTCTCTCGTATCTGTGTATGCACACATACACATGTGCACACATATATACATAGCAACATAGAGAAGTTTGCGTAACGAGTATGTTGCTTGTAAGTTAGGTTGACTACGACGTTGTTGAGAGGAAGAGAGACATAAAGGTTCGTATCGCTTCTCCCTTTCTTCCTTGAAGCGTAAACGAAACCTGGAAAAAAAGAAAAAAGACAATAAAGGGAAGAAGCAGACACAAAGGATAGCACTGTGAAACGAGAACCGGATTGAGAGGAGGAGGGTTAGATAGAAAATAAAAAAAATTGGAAAGAGGAAAAAAGAAGAGGAAGAAAAAGGGGGAAAAGAAACGTTAGCAACACACGGTAGGTCAGTCTTGGTTGTCGGCGGTTGGCGAATTGGTCGGGTTGCCATGGAGAACGCTGGGTATTCCCTGGATTCGGGCCCGCCCCAACGGGAAACCCCCATTCGGGAAATTCGTGGCGTCGCCGAAGCTGCCGCGGTGCCGGAGGTTTAGCTCGGCTCGGCTAATCGATTCTGCTACCAATCAGCGCCCGCGCCGTTCCTCCTCGTCCTCGTCCTCATCCTCCTCGCGCCGCTACCTACATCTCTCGACTTCACACTCGACCCCCTGTGTAGGGGTCTCTCTACACACCCGCGAAACCCCTCCCTTCTCTACCACGAGATTCCATCATAATTCTCTCTCTTTCTCTCTCTCTCTTTTTCTCGGTGTACTCCACCTACGTGTGTGCCCTTCACCATACTCGTGGTACCACTTTTACCTAAGCAGCCCAACCGTCTGATCCCTATGTACGCTTATTATAGTGAGTGAGGAGCTGGATAGAACTGACTGAAGGCTGGCCAATCGGCGTTTTAACCTTTTCCATTTCTTGGCTTTTCTCTTCTCTCCTCCAAGGTGAAACGTTTCTCAAAGTGCTTATACATGTGCACTTGGTAAGGTTGCACATAGAAAACTATGGGAGATTGAAAAATGATTGGTTGATTTGTGGAAGGAAAGAATGGTTTAAAATTTACGTGTATTTAAAAGGACGTTAAGTGAGTTGAACTAAGTTGGTAGAAATTGTTGTTTAGATTGCCTAATTTTTTTATTAGAGATAGGGAAAACTTTTATCAAATACAGATTTAAATTTGAAAGAAGATCCGTTGATCGTTGTTTAGAAAGTCATTGTAAATATTCAAATTCAAATTTAAAGAACATTACTAATAGTGGTAATACATGAATTATCTTACATTATTTTAACAATCAAATGAGGATATTAAAATGATTAACAATATAATGGCGTCCGTAGAACAAAATCAATACAAATAAGTTAACATTTCCGCGTAAATTTGAGCAAAATATTATTTCCTTGTTTAACTTACATTTGTACAAAAACGATTACACTTATTTCAACTTTATAACTATTTATACAATATGAAGTTAACTTACATCCTTTTTAAAGTTCCAAATATATAAATGTAGAAAGCATGATCCTCAAAAGCCATTCCATTTTTAAAATATGTACCTAGGAAACACAGAAATCCAATTTCTCAGGACCAACATCGAAATATCAAACATCCCTACTAACACGAACTTCTGAAATTTGTTTTCCCCAAAAGCTAGGGCCTTAAATCTTAAAGGTTGTCGAACTTCGCTCCAATATATGGTTCTATTTGAAATACTCACAAGTAATAATTCTTTATCGTTTGAAAAAAAAATGGAAAAATATTATTATTATCGATGACTCATTAATTATAATAATTAAAATGACTTTGGGAATGTGTTTTATTATATGTAAGGTATATAAAGACATCAAATTGTTGAGAGATTTCGTTCCGGATTAAGGACAGGTAACCTGCGCCTGGAGAACCTTGAACTATCACCGATGTTTATTAGACCGCCTGGGTTGTAAGAAAATGTGCAACATTATTCACAGCGAAAAAGAAATTACATAATTAATCGTAGAGATTCTTAAAACTTTCTAACCGACGATATAATCAAAATGAGTTTGAAACACTTGGCTGCCGGTAAGATTATGTTAGTGAAACTTGATATTAATATAATTGCAAAATAATTCCTTTTATACTATCGTTCTGTAGGATCAGTTGCCCCGCCCATTGTATCAGGAAAAATACGTTTGTATAGCATGCGATTTTGTCCGTATGCCCAAAGAATTCATTTAGTACTTGACGCGAAACATATACCGTAAGTAAACTAATTTTTCAAATTATAATTTAACTTTGAAAATTTTGTTTCTATTTTTCATACATTGCAAACAGATGTTTAATTCATATTTTCTGTTTATTATAATTTTTAAATGCTTTATTTTTGTTTATGAATGCAGTAACTATTGTTTATTTATTTTTTTAATAATCTTAAAACCTCTCTTCCTCTCATACAAATACATATACATAGATATGCACTAAATTGTTTCTTTTATTGTAATATTATTCCCTAATTATAGACATGATGTTGTTTATATTAATTTGACAAATAAACCTGAATGGTTACTAGAAAAAAGTCCTTTGGGCAAAGTTCCTTGTATAGAATTGGAAGGAGGAGAAACATTATATGAAAGCCTTGTGATTGCTGAATATTTGGATGATGCATATCCACAAAACAAACTTTATCCTACTAATCCCCTTGCTAGAGCTAAGGATAAGTTGTTAATTGGTAGATTTAACTCTGTTATAAATACTTTGTATAAGGTATTTATTTCTCATATATACAATGTACTTATGCAAAATACAAATATTATGTACAACTAGAATACAAATATTTTTATTTTAGTTATACGTCAGTACATCTATAGACAGAGACATATTTGATGAAGTCTTATCAGAATTGGGTCTTTTTGAAAGAGAACTTGTATCAAAAGGAACACCATTCTTTCATGGTAGTTCTCCTGGTATGTTAGATTTTATGATATGGCCATGGTGGGAGAGATCTGATGTAATTAGAGTTTTACGTGGAGATCAGTTTACTATACCACGTGATAGGTTCAAGAGACTGGTAAGTTACAAATATATTTGTCAAATGTAGTATAAAATTATCTTATATAAATTAGGGTATATAAACAACAAATTTTTCTTTTTTGTTACCTATACAATACTAGTTGGAATGGAGATCTGCCATGAAGGAGAATCCTGTTGTTCGAGCTAGTTACTTAGATACCGAAGTACATGCTAAGTACATGCGGAGTCGTCGTGCTGGAACGCCACAGTACGATTTAGTTACTGCTTAAGTTAATAACTCCTAATTTGTATCTTCGAATATATATGTTTATAAATAATATAATATATTTAGAAATGAAACATTACTCGCAGAATATTGCTAATAATTTAACGATTACCAGTTTATAAATGTTGTGAATTTGTTGTAAAACTAATATAAACATAACTTTCTATTTCGTTAACTATTTGTGTAATAACCATGACAAATCTATTTTATATTATAAAATATATCTACGTGATTTAAATAAAATATATTGGCATATCAATCTTTCTGGAAATTACCATATAATTTGATCATGAATGCTAATTAAATTTTGGATATATATTTATAAAGGAAAGTTACTATTACTAAAAACTATCTTCCAAAGTAATTGTTTCTGTGTCGAAAGATAATCTTTACATTAGTAATATTGCTATTGTGATACAATATACAGTATTTATAGAGAAATCTGCTATATTAGTAAAAAATTTGAGCAGCATTAAGAAATTTTTTTCTAACAGTACCCAATAAGTATAAAATTACAAAAAAATAATTATAATACAAAAAATTGAATAAATGTCTAATATATTACACTAATGACATTTCTTAAAATATGCATAATTTAGGAATGTTAATTTATATCGTTCCATAAAATAATACATATAAGCCATAGAGCAGAAAACATGCAAAAATCATGCTTGCTGCTACCATGAATGACTTTGTATTTTGTTTCCTTAGGCTTTTTAATTTCTCTTCATTTTTTACAAGTACCTCCTGAATTTCTTCCAGTTTTGACTCCAATTCCTCACGAGTTTCCATTGTGAGCAATTTTGTCTTGAGTCTTTTTTTCAACACATCCAGTTTGTACATGGATTCATTTAATGTATCTTCTACCTTCTGTATCTAACATGTATAAAAATATGTTTAAAAATCAGAAGCATAGGTTAAGATAAAATAATTTCAGAAACTAAAGTATAAAATATATAAAATTTTTTATTTTATTTTTACATATACCTTTGTCATAATCGTTTCATCCTGCGTCATTTTGACTTTAAATGTATGTATGTCCTTTTCTGTTATATAAAACACAAATTATCAACATCTCAAATGCGTATTCTGAATTTTAATATTTCCATGTGTCAGATGCATGTATCCTACTAACTTGCTGAATACAAAATGGCGGTACAAACCAAGCTTACAGATATAAATAAGATAAATTACAAAGATAATTTTTATGGTCTTCTACTTACAAGTATTTAATTTTCAAAGAATTTTAATAAGAAACTAAAGAGTAGTAAAGTTACATGCATCTTTTTTAAGTTTTATAAAAGAATAATTACGTCTTATATTGTTGCGATTTTTAAAAAATACATACATACTCTCTTATTTAAATATTTATGGTATAAAAGCAAGGAAAGTCATAATTAATATTAACACTTTCTGATATGAAGTATAAATTTAATCTTCATCAGATTATAAATTCATGAATTTTATTGTAATTTTACAAAATTATATTTATCATAAAATTATATATGTAAATATGTATATATATGTATATATTAAATCTACCTTTCATGAGAGAATTTATAACAAAACTAAAACATTCCACAATCATATATAAATCATGAAATTTAATAATATATTTACATCTAATAGGTAAATATAGGTATAATAATTACTATTATTATGTATGAAGCGAAAGTAACATAAATATAAGGATTAGAAATTAAAAGTGCTAATTAATTATATAAGTACTACTTAAAAAATGATTTAATTTTTAGTGCACGTCATATAACACACATAACAGTTTTTTTTGCATTTTCACTCGTCATCTCATACATACACTGTATTTATAGTACTTTCTCATAACTTAAATAAAATTATTCCACTTTCTCAGTTATTCCTTTTTTCACATATAGATGAAATTAAATCTGTAACATAAAATAAAATAATGTAGTAGAGTGACTAGATATATTCAATTTACTCAAAAAGGTATTATATAATAATTATATAATAATTACCTGCAAAGTGATTGTGGTAGAGAAGAAATAATAGGTCCATATCCTTGGGAGTTATCATATAGTTCAAACAATGGTGCAGCTACTAACTTATAGTTTTTGGGTACTGCAAATAGAGCTAAAAAGTTCAAAAATAATTATGCCAATTATTGAGTCTTACTTTACTTCTCAATGTAACAATATATTTTTGTCCTTTATATGCTACCTTTTTCTTGCAGCTGAACAAGAAACAACCTCTTGTGTTCTTTTGGTTTAGTAATGTGTGGTGGTACATAAGGATACTGAGGTGGTTCAAAATTTGGTCTCCACCAATTTCCTATGGTATCTTCTATCACCCATTCTTGCTTAACACCATCTTGGCGTCCAAAGGTCTAAAAGTTATTTCGATATTATAACATCAATCATGTCAACTTTGCTACACTTCATAGACATTAAAATACAATCTTCTTCGTTCAGTCCACTAAGAACATGGTTACACAAATTTGTTTACATACTTAAAACGGCTGTATAGTCTTATTAGTTCGGCTAACAATTAACTTGATCACAGAGATGCCTTAATATGTTCCTGTTAGCTTCTATATAATTAGTAATACAGGCCAAAAGTATTTATTCAAATACTTTCAGTTTCTTTTACTTACAGATACCTAATTAAATGAAACAGCTGTTGTACATACATTTATCATTTTAATTAAAAAATTGACAAATGCATAAATATAAGCTCTGCGAACCGCCTATTTGTTATGTGACGAAGAATCACGGTCCTACGTACTTCAATTATTTTCTAGCAAGAAGTTTTAGGACTAAACGTTATTTGATACAATTTTTTCCGTTTGTCTTTTCAATGAATTACAACAAAAAATCCATTAATGGTATATACAATACAATCTTCTTGTCATAATATTACAGTCTTCACATCTTGCTTCTTTTATGTCTGAGTTAACATGTATGACGAGTGACACAAGAACAATGTTCTTAGCTAACCATGATATGTATAATGTAACAAGTTATAATTGCATTACTATAAACATTGAAATGTCCGGGCATGCAGCGCACTAAAAATGTAAATGCTAATGTAATTAAAAATTCCCTATTTTGAGCTACAGGCCCGGTTACATAAGTTCTACAAATGTCTGGAAGATTAATACAATCGATTCTTGAACAGTGTTACAATCTAACATATCAAAGTGCCACTCCTAGCTACCTCGTAAGGTAGCATAAGGCGTCGTGCTAACTGTTACCTCTGTAAGGAGCCGTTTTAGGCCCTCTACCTCGTCTTCTCCTGCATTTAGCTCTCC
Source organism: Bombus terrestris (assembly GCF_910591885.1). Lineage (NCBI taxonomy): Eukaryota > Metazoa > Arthropoda > Insecta > Hymenoptera > Apidae > Bombus > Bombus terrestris. Next base: position 12,314,583 of record NC_063275.1, read on the forward strand.
TCCAGGTCTACAAAACAAAAATACAAAAGTTAAAAAATATTTGTATATACTTCAATAAACGTGATGCAATTAGATATCCTGATATCCAAATGAATTTTCATCTATACCTAATGAAGATAATACATATACTTACAATTTGAAGAATGTTGTTCCCAACTGAAGCAGCAGGACATGTGGCAATCCATGTTCATGCACCAACAAAACCCCTTCAACACTGCGACGCATTCCAATTTTATCGAATTCATCTCGCATACGCTGAAACCTTGCTGGTACAGACGGATCTTTCTCGAAGAGTGGCTCTTTTGTTCCAAATGTATAGTTTGTCAAAGGATATCTAAGATAAATGAGTTTTATTTTTGTGTTAGGTTCTTACTTCTTATGTAATCCTTCAGTAACTAAATCCAGTCTCTTCAACATCACTTTCACAAATAATAATAATATTACAATATATAACCATAAAGATTATACAGATACTCACAATGCATTAGATAGTTTTGAGCATATAATTTTGTCCCCAAACTTTATATTAAGTTCCACGTTTTTATACAAGACAAAAAATATCATTTTTTTCATGCAAGCAAGAGGAATAACATACAGATTTATAATATAAAAATAATTACTTTATATGTAACATTTTTCATATTTAAAAATGTATATATACAATGAACAAAAAAATATATATAATAAAATTATGCACAAGTATGTAGCAATTGATCAAATTTACACCCATATGATTTACAAAGCATGTATACAAATACAGCATTGTTCAACAGATTATCAAGGTATTTCTGTTTGCATACTAAATTTTTATATGAAAACCACATATGTTGTGATTACTTACTGTTAATTATGAAATACAAAGTATCAACTATAATTGATGCATATAAAATACTATATTACTTATAACATTACATTTTACATTAGTTATAAGTAAGTTATATCAAATGTAGTCATATCATATGTTTAGAAATACATAATACATATATTTATGCTACTCTTATATTTCTCAAATTTTTTCCTATCACATATGTATATGTTATGATTTGTAAATTGTATGCTAATAGACTTCAACAGCTTCTTTTTTTTTAAGAAAAATATCTTGTAATACTTTGTGATATTATTAAATACTATATAATTATAAACTTGCCAAAATATCAAAATGTGAATAAGTAATTAAAATACTTATACATATATAATTAATTCATTACATTATATGAACTGAGTTTATTACTCACTTATAAATATCAATTGATATTTGGTAATGTGTTTGAAAATTTATAATAAATATGTTACATTTTCTAATATATTATTTCATTTTTGAAACATTATCAATATAACGCATGAATGAAGGATATAAATCTCAGATGCATTGTGCAATGTTCTACTAAAACTTATTCGTTTTAGAAAAAATTATTTGAAACATTCATAATATCTATGTATATTATGCTATTTCTTAAATTAAACACTAAGTATAATTATGAACTATCTGAGACAAATACATTCATAATAATATAGATATACAAAAATGTGTTATACTGTAAAATTTATCTTACATAAAATATGAAAGGCCAATTTACTAATAAAAAAATACAAATATCTGTAGTTTTAGCAATCACAGGTTATATAAATCTAAGATAATAGTAGTGAGATTTGCGAAAATATTTTATACATTTTTCCTTTTTATACACAACGAAATAATTTGTAGTATACAAGTAGAAACAATGAACAGTGACGATACAACTGTTTTCAAGTATATACGCATTACAAATAAACAGTCACATTATTACGGTGACTGTGAAAAAATAACAAAACATGTTTCCGTACGCAAACATACATTCAATGTATAAAGGATACCAGCGTACATTGCATACGGTGGCTACAACTTTTATAAATTCATAAATATAAAAGAAATTAAATTTGTCTTTAGCTTCATCATAATTAGAAGCTTATACCTTGTGCAAATAAAGCACAAAAGGTATAACTTTATTTCATATTTAGAAATTTTAAGCAAATAATTACTGATTTAATTCATAATTACAAGGGTATATATCTTATTCATGGTGCAAAAAAAAATGCTTTATCATATCGACAATTTCACGCTACAATAAAATAGTTGGTTATGTTTTACGATAGCGAATAATAATGAATTATTGAATAGTCAATAAATCGATACAATGACGTGGATAAGGTTATTGCTTAAAACTTCCGTGAGTACTTAACGGAAAGATGAACAGCCGTCTCATGGTTGTACCATGTAAGATGCATTGAAAGGTGTTAGGAACATAATTTTAATTGCTAGCGTCTCTTAACCGGCCATAGTTGCTCTACAGGAGAGGCAGTCAAAACATTAACTCTAAAAAATAATGTAATTGAGTCACATACTGATTATCACTTACAAATTAACTGTCCTGTTGATAGTTACAGACTGATTCTGTACCACTTTCCCTTCAAAGGAACTATTACTAGCTCTTCTTGGCCATCCACTCCCTTTAACTTGAGCTGTTGCCATCGCCATTTTTCCTTGTACCGCGCTCCGCAAACCATACACATCAACATCCAACAACGGAATCGACTACCTCGATGCTCCGTGTCGTGCCTTCTCGAATATCCTGAATCTCAAAGCTGTTTCGCGGGCCAACCAGTGTTGCCAAATGTGTATATCAAAGATATGTTCATAATAAAAATATTTATACTAATCATAATTTATATGTAGTAATATTAAACAGATATTATATAAATATTTTTTGTAATTTATTACGTTAATACACTAATAATTTAATAATTATATGTTAAACATTATAAATTTATAATTCCACTGACGACTCGGATCAAGAGAAATAAATAACACCATGTGACCAAAGTTTAGGGGAAACAGAATTAAATTTACAGGAGATTATGAAATCACAAATGCAATAGTCACAAAAAGTATTTATAAATACCCTTATTTTTCAATTAAATGTTTTTATCACAGTTTTTATCCTACATTTCATTTTAACAGTATCAATTTTTTTATAATCATAGAAAGATACTATATATTACCAGAGAGGAAATTTTTATTCTGGTACTATTAACTGACACGAAATATAATATAATTGCACCTAATTATTTAGTATATAAGTGTAATAAATATAATAACATGGAAGTTCTTTTTAAAGTCACTGTATATTTATCGCTAGACCAGAAACTGCCAGCCAGTAGTTTGAAAGTTACGTGAACAGTAATGTTTACCTTTGTTGACTTAATTCATTGAACAAAGTATATTTTTATTAAGTGAATATCAAAAGTAAGACTATAATTATTAAACTTTTTAATTTATCTAAACTAGATCATTTATTTATAATTGTAGAATTTTTTCTACTCTGAAAATATAAAAAGGTATGACATTGAAATATACCGAAGTTCAAATTTAGTTGTGTAATGTTAGTACTACTGAGTACAAATATATCTACGGGGCTTTCACGAGCGATCGCACGGAGAAGGACGGTCATTACAGAATTGGCTGTAGACAGGAAAGTTCGGCGTTGACTGGAGAAGAAAATTCCCTTGTTGTGTTTGAATTTGTTTACGGCGTCTATAATCAGCATTCTCCTTATGAAATTTGCCGTTTCTATACAGTAAGTTCGGTGAGTCAAATATCCTGGTGTGCTTCTCAAAATATTTCGATCAACATTCCCAAGTTGTGAAAATGGCGGATGGGTAACTAACAATGTGAAAAAATTCTCCTTCTTATCTTTGAAGTTCTGCGTTGTTTTCAAAGCTCATCGTGCATGTGTTTATTTAATTTTATACGCCTTTTTGTAATTTTTACCTATTATCGTTCAAAACTTTCTTTTGCTTTAGATTGTTTTTATCGTGCTTCGGAAAGTACAAGAAACGGAAGCTTATTATCGCTTTGTTATATCGAGTGCAATAACACTTACGTGAAACACTCAGTGACGATATATTAATTGAGGAATTGTTCGTACGATTTAGATACTTTTAAAAATTTCATTAAATCTTATTTATTTAATAAAATCAAACACATATAATAAATGTAATAAATATATTTAAAATGTACGAGATAAAGTATCTTCTAGTATTAGTACCGTATTAATTTTGTACAGTTTGATTCGATAAGGTTAGTATTTTTAACTTACGATAAAAGAAAATTAATTTAAACATCTATTTTTCTCCCTTTATACATATATGTAGATATTGTATTATATTAAAAATTATGTAATATTGAACTCTAGTAAGACAAACATGATATTATTTCAAACATGATAAAAGAAGAATTAGGAACTTCAAAGTTAAGAAACAACACATTCGATGTAATGGTTAAAATAATATTGTTGAAGATTAAATAAAATTAAAGTTTAATATTTATTTTATAGTTACAGTTACTGTTTGTTATAAGAGGTTTATAGGTACAGTATGGAAAAAATGATGTATGTTGCAGGATCTTAGGCAACTGAGTGTGTGTTAGGTGACAAGATCAGGTATCAACATCATCATGGACTTTAATACAATGACATGGTGCAATTGACTCCTTTCCCGCTTCTCCATTTTATTATCCTTCGCTGATGGACTATTTGCTGCACGGTCATCTTTGTTTTCATCGACTTCTTATCTTTCATCGTACATTTTAACTGAGGGTGAAGAAGGAAGAGATTTTTCAAGTATCTAAAGAGAAGGTAATGCTTCATACAGTAATGTAATAAAATCTAGCTCATAATTGTGGAGGGAAGTGTTGTGATTTTACTACAGGCTCATTTAGTTCTTCATTCTCTTGGAACATTCCAAGATGGTTGTTGAGAGTTAAGCACCATTTTGCATTTATAATTCACAAAGAAAATATATTTTCTTTTCATTATACGTTCATGCTATCTAATGAGAAATGGTAAGTAATTAATAAAATAGTAACATTGGGAACAATAAAATGACCAAAAGCAAACTATTGCATAGAAATGAAGAACATTTTACATATTTGCATGACTGCCTTTTTTATATGTTCTTCATTTTCTTAAAAGTATTGATCACCACATGCACCCTGATATTATAAACTTACCTTAATAAAATTTAAAAACTGATAATTTTTCTCGAGATATACATATCATTAATTTGAATGGTACTGAATTAAGTAGATGAATAAATTCAGTAAAGAGATTTAAAAAGATGATAAACTTGTTTTATAAATACTGTTTCTTATATAAATGTATATCTTTCTGTTAAAAACTAATATAGATAATTATAATCATGGTTCTGCTCGTGTTGCATAAAATTGAACTCAAAGTATATATTTGCCATCTAAAACATATACATTTTTTTGATAAACCTTTGTTTCATTATATGCACTTAAATACCTTGAAAAACATAAAAATGTAGCAAGTATGATTATTTGATTAATTTATTATACATAAAAGGTAGGTAAGTTTATTCATACAAAGTTATGCATAAATAAAATATCAATATATTTTGCAAAGTTCAAATTAAAGGCAAATTTTATATTCACAGAACTATTATTACTTATAACTAACATTCTGAAAATGTAGGAAATAAGAGATTTAATAGTTATTTATTTTTACCATATAAGCTAAGTTTTGTTATTTATTTATTATTGCTGCAAAATGAGTAGCAGGAAATGTTCAAATCCAGTTAAGACAAAATGGAAATCGCGTGAAAAGGGTATTTAGATATAGATCGTGACTTACATAGTATATTCCACTGAATACAATAAGCTAAGCGGAGCGCAAAAAAAGCCGGAGTGGGATATCTGCTGCATCCGCCTCTTCCCCTGATTCTTTGCTGTGAAGTGCATATCTCTTGCAAGGTCTTTGAAAGCTGGGAGTCATCGCCTTCTCATTGAAGTGCATTTCCGTTGCATGTTCTACGTGGACACGGTGGTCATCGAATTACTCTACAAAAAAGAATTTTCCTAACACTCTATTCTTCCTGTCGCATACATTACGCATTGCACCGGTTTACGAAGTGCAGTTTGTTTCCTTTGGTTTAAGGCACGTATCCATTGAACGAGAAGCGCATCAATAATGACGTAAATTTCAACTCGGCATCGTGACGTCGCTAAGTTCTAGAAACATAATTACGATATTAGTTTCTACGAATTTGTAATAAATTAAACATTACGTTAATCGTAAAACAATTGTAAAACAGATCTTATAAAAAAGAACCAATCTGATTACTCATTTCTAAACGTCAAACGCGTAAAACATACCTACATAACTACTTTAGAACTCAAAACAACGTTCTGGTACTCGCCAAACTTATTATTTATGGTGAGAGTTCTTTATATAACAAATTAAGAAGCAATTGTATTAATTAACTGTCACTATCATGATCGTTTCACTACGTCGCAAGAAGTGTTAATTCTGGTGCTGAGCGACGAGGAGAAACGCACGGATCGAACATATACATGGACGATGGCAATCAATTATTTACCTTCTGTCTACACTACAGTACACCGTATTACTGACGACGTACAATCAGATCGTGTATACAGCACGAGTGTTTCGCTACTGATCGCATCGCTGGGTCTTTTATACTTGTCGATATATACTTATAATAGTCATACTAATGCTTTCTTAACATGACCTCGTCTATTGAACGGATCGAAACTTTGGAATTTTTCATAGGATTCGAAACTTCTTTTATTTCACAAATATATAAGTATAATTGATCTAGAATATAATAAACTTAAAATTTAGATGAGTACTTAAATTTTCAATGAACATATTTTTAAGTTGAGAATGATGAGTATAAGGGAAGTTTCGAATCTTTCATATAAAAATCGATTTTTATATTTCGATTTTATAAGATTTTTCTTATAATACAGAAAGTGCAGAGAGGTAAACAACCGAGAGAGTAATCGTTATAGTGACGGCGACAGAGAGAGGGAGAGAAACACGTGTGTGCGACGTTTTGGTCGCTGTGAATGCTTATAAGTTGATGCAGCTACAGTTCAGGTTGATCGCATAAAAGCCTGATGAATGGAATCGAGTCTCGTTTGTTTCGTTGGATCCCTTTTTCTTATTTATATCGTATCTTTACGACCTCTCTTTTGTGCTCGAGCTGAACGTGCAGCCAGCCTTGAATTACGGCGATTTCGTACCGATACATCGACTTCTCCTGTTCCCTTCTCCTGCTTTCGCAAATCTTACTATGAAAAAAAAAGATGAAAATTTAGATAAGAAAACAAATTTATTACTATTTATATTTATAATTTAAAAATGAAGATGAACTTGCGGTTCAACACGGAAGTATAACTTGGGCAAGAAAAATATCAAATTTTAAACTTTATTTTTTATAATATTAGATCTGATACGGTCGAAGTACTGTATACTTACATCTTGTGCATAGATTTACGTTCAGGGATGTATCTAGTTCTTGTTTCGAGAATATAGAAACAGGCTTTTAAATGATAATGGTCCCTTCAAGGGAGCTACCCTTAACAGAATACAAAATTCACATGTACTTGTTTAAGAATAGCTGAACTCATTTCACTCAATTTAACTTTGAGTAGACCACTATTGCGTTATTCATTTTTTCGTTAATATTAACAATATGTGTTTGCGTTTAAATTTGCCACGCGATGATTCGCCAGAAGTGAAGTACATACACCAAACGCAACAAACTCATCGTACATTTTTCAGCGAATGCTCGAACATTTTATCTGAACTTGTGTTCAAAATTTGAGAAGCTTAACGTGTTAAAAGGTTTTTTGAACGGTTATCGAATCTCCAATATGTGCTCGAAGGAGCTGGTCCCTGGTCCTGACGGAAGCTCGACGTATCGCAGTTTCACGAAAAAGACAAAAAGAAACTAAAAACAGAGAAAGAAACGTTTGAAATGCGCGTTCGTGATTCCTTATGGATTTTCTTTCTCTCACGACATCATGGACGCGTCACTGCTGTTTGGATGGAACCTGAGGTGGATACTTGCCGATTTACCGTCATCGTTGTGTATTAATTTTTCCATTGATCTATGTCGACGACGAAGTTTCACGACAGCCAACGATCTTACTCGAACTACGATATATCGATTGTTGTTTAGGTTTGATCCTGATGGATGCTCGAGTGTCAGAATATTAACTTTCTAATATGGCGAAATTGTGTTATGACAAAATCTGAATTCTTTATCTCTGGGATCAAGAATTGTCATAGAAAATTGCATTGCTTGTATTGGTATGAATTCAAAATTACCTTATAATAAGCAAGTACAATTAAGTTCCATTAAATCTAATATAACTGAAAACGTGATTAAATTTAAGGCACTCAAGGTAGATGGTTTGAGAGAACGACTTAATTCTGATAAAATCTGCTGCGGAGTTAAGAACCCGATTTACGTGGAATTTCATCTCCAGACTGCTGACTTGATAACGCAGTTTTGAGGATTCGCTAGACTTTCCTATTTGCAACTGGCGCTCTGGAATTCTAGGTATTTTTGTCCTTATGCAAGTGAAATATTCTAAAAATGAAGTCGACGGACTGTATAGGTCTCCATAGATAATTCCACTCTCCTGGGAACCTTGTATCCCATCATTAGAACGTTACTTTATAATATCATAAACTTACTGAATTTTACAACATACCTTTTTAAAACGTATACTTTGAACTAATCGCGAGTAAAAACGTGAAATGCGATACCGATGTAGTCTTAAGGATTGCATTTAGAAGGTATTCACGCTGCATTATCAAAGTTTGAATCTACCGAGGATTCTTGTTCTCTATTTTTAGAACGCTGTCTGATGGATTCCTGAAACGGAAAGCTGCTTTGAATTTGAGGTGACTTCGACATTATAAGTAATAAAATCGATAATTTTTGTTTATAGTTCGGCTATAAATTTATGTTAAATATTCATAGTTAAGCATTCCCCTCTTCTTTTCTCTTTTCTTTTCTTTTTCCTTCTCTAACAAAAAAATCATGGTCTCGTAGTTACTTATTATCTGTCAATTTTTTTTTCAATATTTTCACTCCTACTGACACACGCCTTACGTCCTTTCAATTGTTCTAATAATATTGCTGCTGGCAATTGTTGAGTTTTTGTTTCGTTACTGTTGTGTTTTCATGCTTAGAAAAAGAACATTTTATCGCAGATGTGTTGTTACTCCTCGCTACTTGACTACTGATTTACCCAAATAATTCTTGATAGTAAAGCTTCTCGATTAAAAAGAGTACTGCTTGTTAAAAAGGGAAATAACATTTCAATAATAGCGGAAATGTTAAACTGTTGTTTACAAATCTCGATTTATATTTAAACACATGGTAGATAGTGGTCACCTAATAACGATAATAATTGTTTCATCGTGGGAGAAGGGTGATTTACGTCTGGTAAATATGAGAGGCCAAACTTCAGGACTGCTACTTTCAAGTCGTGCAGACTATAATCATTTAAGAAGAGGTGAATAATAAGAAACGTCATGTCTCATGTGAGCTCTATTACAGATGAACGATCCTACTCTTAATTTCTAACGGATTGTTATATATTGTTTTACAAATTCTATTTCATTTCATTTATGCTTGCAAATAAGATCTCTAATTAATATTTCTTTGTAAATATCTCTATGCATATCTAATATTCCATTATCTCTATTTTAATTAACTTATTCACATTAAAGCTGATTAACTATTTCTACGCTTGTTGTAATAGTAGTAATACTAAAATAATTGGATCTTTTTGAATAATTACTTTTGAGTAATTTTGAATACTTTAATTAATTTTTCTTTAATACTTAATTTAATACTTTTACTTTTATACTTAATTTAATACTTAATACTTTAATTAATTTTGAATAATTTTGTATAATATTTTGCAATAGTATACGAGTCGATGATCGTTTATTTATCGCTCAACGTTTACGGATTTATGATCGTTACATGAGTTATGGGAAAGTCAGTGGACGTGGAGTTAAAACAATAAATGCTTCCGGTACACGTGCGTGGAATTTGCTCTATTCTCCTATGGAACGTCCGGGGTTATATTGCTTCATAAACAACGATCGGCTGGTGAAAAAAAGCGCACGATAGAAAATAGAAATAATTCTGTTACTCCATCGGTGATCGACGTAATCATTGCGCGAAAAAAAACACTGTTTGAATTTATTCTCTGTCTTTGGCAGTTCCGTCTTTTTGTATAAACTTCAAAAATAGACTAATATTCATCTCTTTTCCTCTTTCGTTGGATTATTAACTGAAAAATAATTTAATTATTTTACTAATCGTAATTTCACGAAATAGTTTGTACTTATATCGAGTCATGGAATTAGTTTAGACAGTAATTCAATTGAAGAGTAGGAAAAGCAGGAAGACTTTCGAAATCTAACAATTAGGATATCATGAGTTATTTTCCACTACCTCATTATTTTTAATAAAAATAGTGAACATGTAATTTATTCTCTATATGTATACACTTATTCCATACTATTTATTCTTTCTTATTTCACTAAATAGTTATCACTGCTTTGCAACACTGGAAATCAAAGAATAACCATCTTTTTTAAAATTCATTAAAAGAGAGAGAAAACTGGTTAGATAAAATAATGAATATTCTTTTTAATCCAGTTGTATAAAAAGTGAAAACATCACACTATCAATATCTTAGAAAGCTGAAGTATAGAAAAAAAACTTTCAAAACGATGATATGAAATCGATAAGAAACTGAAAACAATTTTCCGATTATTTTTTATGGAAAATGAGAGGTTTTAAGCAGGTCTGATCGCCTTCGAACAGCAACGACGTTATAAAGCTGTCCCTTACACGGTGTAGGGCAGCGAGAATCCAGAAAGGTCAGAATTGATATTTCAGAATCTTTTATTCATTCGACACAGACTCGTTGGCTGGTTATTATTCATGGTTTTAATCGATTCGTGGAGAAAGACCCTCAGGACTTGTACTGCATTAGTCGTGATAGCTCGATAACAAAGCATTACAATAGTACTCATATACCTCTTAATCTGTCAACTGAAAAGGAAAAGATATTTTGGAGATAGTACATACTTTATAGTTTTTATCTTAAACTCTATAATTTCTTCTTAATCATATAATTTCTAAATTTTATATCTATCTTAAATTTTGTATATAAATTATTCTTTGCTTTTTAAAATACATTTAATATACATGAAGTATCTTATATTATACCTATACGTAATAGCATTCTATATTCATACGATTTTGATCGAGTTTTTGAGCTCGTATTTTCTCAGGTTCTTATCAATCTACTTATTTTGACAGTCGAATATGTAAACTCCGATGTTTAATCAGTTTTGCAACTTGGTTATATCGTGGAAGCTATTACACTACGCTACAATAATACAATTCGACAACCATTAAATCTGAAATATTCGAAAGCCTGCCAGATTTACGAAACCTTTTAAAACCCATATGCGATACATATAGTAGCTTTCATAATATAGGGAAAGAGTACGTTTATCAGTGTAAACCCACTGGTATTCAATCATTTCATTTACCAATAGAAAACCTAAAAACATTAATTGTTACTTTAACAAATTAGAAAACAAAAATTGTAATTTGCATATGGATGTTATTTTATTCTTTATAGAAAATTAAACATTTCTTCATGCAGCTCTGGTCGAGGATTCAGGACCCGATTCAATTTCATTGTTCTGACACGCGTGACATAATTGCTTTGCCTTCTAACTGTTCTATGACTTCAAAATCTGATCAGCAGTGTTCACCGAGTAACCACTCTGATATTAATATCCAATAACATACAGAAACATACATATACAATATAAAGTCTACATCTTCAATAGGAATCGATTCGGGGCATGTATTCGTGCTGACAGAAGCTCTCGTTTCTTATTTTTTCCGGCTTTCTGACTGGGTTTCGGTTTTCCTATTCGACTTCTCGGATGTGTAAACTTCGATGCCTGGCCAATTTTACGATTTCGTAACGTATCGTAGAGGGTACTGTACCTGGAATAATCTTACGATCGAGGTCGTGTGCAATTACAACTTCGTGTTGGTGTTAGAAGACTCTCGGTTTCCGGAATGAATTACTTGAAACTGGGACGGCAAACACGCGAGACACGTAAGCCCTAAAAATAAGAGGTGCGATAAAACCTACGACATGAGTGTGCAGTTGATGGAATTTGAATAATGAGATCGTAAATCAGGCAATTAAAACATACTCATTGATGTAATCGCACACAGAGCCTTACGTATCATATAGTCATAAAAGTCACAAAGACCATTTGCAAATTGGTACTTAAAATGTCACGAATTCGCTCGCTAATTAATAGATTGAAATTAAACACGTTTCTGGAAGCTGCTTGTTAGATTGCACATATATATAACTTTTTAAACATATCGCTACGAAAAGAATTGCTCAGGACTTCTCCAAATACATATGTAAACTTTAATGTACATTTAAGTTAATCTTAATTGCCTTTTCGGTAGCACCGAAATGAAATGATGATTCCTGTATAACTGAAATTTTGTTTACTTATGAGCGAGAAAATAATCGTCGATGAGAATTTAACATGCCTAAAGAAACAAAATTGGCATTTAGTATAAAGCCATAAAATTCAAACACGTTGGCAAGCAGCTACGATAAAAATTAAAAAGTATAACGATTAAAATTAATATTTATTATCAGTCTATAATTGATCCGTATCCTAAAATGGTTTTCGTTGCAAAACATATTATTACAGGAATGAAGAGTTCTTAAACCGATAGTGGATGATTAATTAAGTTTCCTAACTATTTCCCTAATTCCGCCAGGAACAATTGAAACTCGTTAGGAATCGAATTTGTTTCGCCAGATTGGTATAATCAAGAACAAGGTTGACATCTAGAAACGTAAATACTTAGGATTCTTTGGTAGTTGAACAATAAGATGGAATAGATACGATCGATATAAGCGTCGAGGCTCATGTGCTGCTTGAAAGCTTACGAGATTGATGTTCCTGTCCCCTCATACCTCGAGCAAATAGCGTTTCCCATGTCTGTTATGTCTCTTGGAATCCTTGGAAATAAAATTGGCCATCTCCGCGCGCCTTAACCGAATGGGGAACCGACATTGTTAGTTTCTCAAGTTTGGTGATTAATGTCTCGTATCTAAATCGAATCACCAAAATTTTCTAGATAGAAATTGTGACGTATTTTACTTCCGCTGTCTCTCTAAAATCGAGAAATTTTTAATTCCCAATGTAAACATTAATAAAATAATATTAACGGTCAAGGAGAATTAATTTCGCGTATTTGAATGGAATTATGAGATTTTCAGATCTTAAATTATTAATATTATGTTTCATATGTTATTTTCCATACGGATAAATTTGGCATTTCTAAATATTAATAAAAAGCAGGAGATAGGACAATTAAGAATTAAAGAATTAATATTTTCAAATTTTCGTATCGATAAATTTTTAATTCAATATCGTCAACATCGAAACAATGAAATTGAATAATTAAGAACTATTATAAACGTAGAAATACAGTATTATATCTCGAAGATAATACCACAAGTATTGTACCAACAAATGAACATAAATTTCTACATGTACATAATGGTAATGACAATAAAAAAAATATGGGGAATAAAATATTGTAATGCTTCCATACTTCCATTCTCCAACCTTCTAATTTCAAGTGTTCTGTCTATGATTTTCATTTAATTTTAATTTCGGGTTTTTGATTTGGTTACAGATTCCCGAAAAATATTCGAAAATGAGTGTCATAATTAGACTACAAAACTTGGCATGGTCCGCCAACGCTCTGGATATTCGCCAATTCTTCAGAGGCTTGAGCATACCGGAAGGAGGGGTGCACATCGTTGGTGGTGAGCTGGGAGACGCTTTTATTGCTTTCAGGTAAAGAAACAAATGTCTATTAATATTAATCTATCCAGACAAAAAGATAATAGACGCGTTAAATTAACTATACATCACAAAAAGAACCATTTACCGTTTAAAGTTATTTTTAAAAAAATAATAAGAGGATATTTCTCGTTTATACAAATTCAAAAATATGTTCTTCAAAATACATTCGCTTCATACGAATTAAATGCGATGTAACTTGCAGCACTGACGAAGATGCTCGACAGGCGATGATGCATGATGGCGGTAAGATCAAAGAAATGAAGATAAAGCTGCTGCTCAGCTCGCGGACAGAGATGCAAAAAGTGATCGAGGCAGCCCGACAACAGACACTGAGTCTGCAGTCCTTCATGCAAACAGCACCAGTCGCTGTCGCACAGGTTGTTCAGAAGCCAGGGTCTCCTGGTGAACGAAGAGAAAAAGAAAAGGACAATGATAGCGAATCCAGCAAGGATCGCAAGGACAGGCGAGATAGGTCGCGATCTAGGGACAGATCTCGGTCCCGTGATCGTGATAGGGATAGAGACAGACGAGACAGAGATAGAGGACGGGATCGTAGACGTCGTGACAGAAGCAGATCGCGAGATAGAGAAAGAGACAGAAGAGATAGGCGTCGTCGTCGTGATAGATCCAGATCTAGAGATCGTACGCGATCTAGGGACAGAGATACTAAGCGTAATTCCACCGGAGAACGTCGGAAGGATGCCAATGATGATGATAATAATGATGTAGTCTGCGTAGGACAGTTTCATAAAGATAAGCCCGTGGCTGGTGCGAAGAAACCATTGGAAAATGGTATTTGGGAGGTTCCACCGCAGCCACAAATACAGGCAGCCATGTTGGCGCCTGGAATCTTGGGTGCAGGAGTAGCAGCATTGTCACAAGATGGAGAACAACGTTCTATGACATTTGGTAATTCTGTAATCGGACAACCATCGATGCTACCGCAAGGCCAGTTTCCTATAAATGGAATAAATGGTGTTGGAAGTTTGATGCAGTCGCATATGCAAAGTCTTAGTCACACTGTTGGTATGGGTCCATTGTCTCAGAACGTAGGTGGATCAAGCCTACCTAGCTTAAGTGCAGGAGTGAGTGCATTGAATAGATCTAAGGAGCCTTGGAACCAAAATGATCAAGGCCGAATGGATTCAATTAGATTTCCTGGCAGATCAGGCCAGTTTGGAACTGATATGTATGGTTCGAATGGTTCTCTAAACTACAGGCCAGGAATTAGACCAAACAATCCTTTCCTCAGCAAAGTACAAGAATTGGAAGGACGCCGAAATCCACATGCTTTTCAGTCAAACAGTTCTCAATTTAATTTTGACAATGATAGACAAGGAAACCGTAGCTCGACAAATAGCTCCAGGTTCTCCAATGAAAATAAGAGCGGTGGAGGTGGACATTGTGTAGAGGTTCGTAACATGCCATTAAGTGCCACATACAATGATGTTCGTCATGCCTTTCAGGGCATTTATATCAGGAAAGACGGATTGAAGTTGATCAACGATAACCACGGGAACCGCGTTGGCATCGCTTATGTTAAGTTCAGTAAGGCTGAGGGTAAGGAGCTTGCTTTAGGCACGACTAGATTCGTCAGAGGATCAGAAGTGGAGGTATTACATCTTGATGAAAGCATCTTCGACAAAGCGGTAGACTCTTACTCCCCTGAAAAAGAAAGAGACCGTGGAGAAGATGGAATAGAAGATGTTAGATCCTCTGCTTGTATTTTATTAACCGACCTACCGTCCTTCACTAAAGAGATGGATATAGCCAAATTGTTCCATGACTGGAAAATCAATGACCTGTTCATCACTAGTACCAAGGAGTCCGGAAGTGTTCAATGTATGGCCTACGTGCAATTCGCCAGAATAGAGGACGCGAAGGCGTCGGTGAATACGTCCTTGAAAATTGGCAATAAACCCGTGACCGCGACCGCGATCACCGAGGATAAGTTTGCTCAAGCGAAGCGCGACCACGAGCAAAACAGTATGAACCAAACCGCCAGCTCGGATTGTATTATCATGCGAGGTCTCCCGTTCCAGACAATCGACCGTGACATTCTAGACTTCTTCTCTGACATCGGTATCGTACCCCATCGAATACACATGTTACTCAATCAAAATGGAAAACCTGCTGGTGAATGTTTCTGTGAGTTCGATACAGCAGACGAAGCTCTCAGAGCCACTGCAAAGAATGGTTTGCCTTTCGGGAAAAATGTACCAACCATAGAGCTGGTTCCACGAGCTAAGATGTTAGAAACCTTAGGAATGGTGGATCCACAGATCATGGAGACGCAACAGCAACACTTTCCACCGTTACAAGAGCAACGACCGCGGTTCTCTGGACCTATGAATCATCTACCTCGTTTTGGTAACTCTGGATTTGGACCTAGATGTCCCCCTGGCTTAATGGGTATACCTAGACACATGTTAGGCCGACATCTAGGCTCCATGGATTACGTTGAGGGCTTTGGCAAACCTGGCTGTGTATTATCCTTGGAGAATGTTCCTTTTAAAGCTGATATTAACGAGATTATTGAGTTCTTTGGTGACTTTGATGTAAAAAGGGAGAATGTTATACGTCGGTATAATGAGAGAGGTATGCCTACAGGCGATGCTAGGGTAGCATTCGCGTCACCTAGTGAAGCACAGAGAGCTCTAAGAGAGTTGAAACATTGTAAGATGAGAGATCGTACGATATACATGAAGCTAGCGTGAACAGGTCTTATCGAATGTTTCCAGGTTATGTACAGAGTCTCCGGAAAAGTCCAAAGGAATCCAGGAGAGATTGATCATAAATTGAGCGTGCAGAAATGTAAAGATAAACAGTATAAAAGATGAGCGATAGATGAACTGATTATATTTGTCAGTTACTAGATTTTTATGGGAACAATAAAGATATGTTAAAAACGATCAGAGGAGAGAACATGTTTCGAAAAGACAACAGTTCTTCGTGGATGATGTATGATATTCGTTTAAAAAGAGCTGAAGATATTTTTCATTCTTTCTCTATGATCTTCTTTCATTCGTTCTGAAATTTTTATGTATGAAAGACTGCACCGGTTTAGGAACATAAATTTGAATCATTCTTATTTCTTATCTCACTTCAGTGGTCGTTCTTTATGTCATTGACATAATTCTAAAGAATGTTAATCTTTAGCGAAAATATAGTTTAATTCTGATTGAACAGAATGATGCGAAGATTTGTAGTTTACAAAACCTCAGCAATTAGCAATAGCATAGACAATTTTCATTCTCGATTGTTTTACGAGAAGATATTCTTTCCTTTTTGTTATTACGATTTAAGTTAATTTGTAACGTATTGACTGTTTAGTTTCTTTCTTATTATATGAAAATCGGAATAAGATCATCTCGTAACATTTCGAAGAGACGTTGTTGTATTCCTATATCCACTAAGACTTAAGGAATGTAAATATAATATAAGCTATCATTGATTTTAAAATTGTCAAATTATGCTCTAACATTTTTCTTAGCACGTAATATTATCGCCCTGTATACATATTTTCGTTTGTCTGATTATTATAGGTTTCCCTAAACAAAGCGCAATAAAGAGTACAATAAAAGACATTCATGCATGTATAGAGCAAACAGAATTTTCATCGTTATCGCGAACTTCTCGATGGTATTAAAATAAGCGCATTACATAAAAATACAAAAAAAAAAGTACAAAATTCGAATACCAAGAAGTCTTGCGTAAAAATGGACATAAAAGTTGTCTTTGAATAAAAACATTCATTAAGAAACATCATATTTTCTACAGCCAATTGTGTATGTATATTTACATGTGTATACTGCGTTAAATCAATTTGTATATAGATTATACATAAACATACATTAATACATCATAAATAAATTCATCACAATTCACATTGATGTAAAATAATATTTATACGGCGAATTTATTGACAAGATGTAGGTGTACTTAAATTGTTCAGTTTGCTCTATGTTTTTGTTCGACGTAAGCACTTTAAGACTTCAATAAATTTATATTTACAGCGACATAACGGAGTTAATTTTATATCAATCTCCTTTAACCTTTCTTTTATTTGCTAAGTATAAGCGAACAAATTTGTAGGATCTTAAGAAGCATCAAAATTATGAAACTCGATTGCAGTTGCATATTTCAAATATATGGACCATCTTGTTTAAGAGTTAGTAGCATCTTGTGATTGTAGATTACAGAGTCGTACAAACCATGTAAAGCTCGCTCTAAAATGGTGAAATTAAGATCTGAAATTATCAGAAAAAAATGTAAAATCAATTCAGAGTTATATTAACTTGAAACTAAGGGTTGCAAACTGACAGTAAGTTAATCCAAACTCATAGGCATCATCTAGATTTATTTGAAAAGAGCACTTCGACGCTGCGAATCTTTAATTTTCAGTTTCTTGACACTAACTTTGAAATTTTAGAAACCTCAAACTTGCTGATTTAATTGGAGAACCCATATTAATTCTCAGTTTCTTTTACAACTTTGAATTTATTCCACATGACTCCTATGAGACTATAGTGCTTAACCTTCACGCGAATAACGTCATAATCATCTGTAATCTCTATCACTTTTTTGTTACATACTCTCGCTATTACTATATTTTCTTTATATTCTCGTAATACTCGCTATTATAAATCGTTATTACTAATCGTTATTAATTTCATCCTACCATACTTAACATGATTTAATTATTTATATTATATTTCATGGTATACTTTACGAATGCATTAATAGTAGCTTTGTAAATATCCACCTTAAAAATGTAAAATCTATTATTTAATTGAGTAATTTTATTATCATCCATCTTTCACACAACTAATGCAATTGGGTTTTTAGCCATTCTATGCAAAAACTTTCACAATCTCGTCATTAGTGAAAATAAATGTGGTATAACGAGTAAATGGGTGTCGAACTGCTCTTATCAAGCATCAGATTATCGATTTTTAATTGAAAGGGCTGGATAGGATCCCACGTGATTATTTGTGCTAAATGTGCTGTGGCAGATCAGTGCTGCCTAAATATTGAATCACAAGCTATTTCTGTGACTTCTCCCCGTCTAGGCTCGTAACCTAAAGTACATACAAACGTGTTTGCGTGCGTTCAGCTCTAGAAGGTTCATCTGCAATGTATGCTATGCATGCGTAGGACACAAAGTTATTCGTGCACTCAGAAAACGTGACAATGTCACTAACGAGTCGCATAATGTTTGATAACAACTATTGTTGACTAAGCTTCCTTTCTTGATCAATCTCTTCTATTTTATTTCTCCAATAGTTACATTAGAGGATAGTGGCAAATATATTTGGTTTCTAAATTCACTCTTTCTTTCCTTCTAAAAATAAATTTCTGGAAGATAAAATAATATAATTTATTTTACTAATTGATCTTAATTTTGAAATGTTTTTTCACATATATACCTGCTACAGTAGTGTGACGTTATAACTAGACTATGAATGTTAATGTATTTTCGGGAAATTTAAATATCCAAGAATACGTAAAATACATATAATGAAGATACAGAGAATATACACAGTAGAAGTTGAAATACATATCTATATATATATGTACATATATATTTAGTTTTAATTTCCTTAGTTGTATTCATCAAAATACGAACTAGCATAAACATCTACAGGCTAATCATAACAATTACTACAAATTTTTTATTTCAAGAGTTCATAAAGATTTTTCATATTATCTTTCCATACATTATCGATGAGGAGGTTTATCAAAGTATATGTATTTGTTACATATTTTCATAGTATGTTGAACATTAATTCCTCATGTGTTTAATTATAGCCATCGTTTCGTTTCTAAATACATGTATTCTAGCAAGATTATTTCCGTGAATAATACTTCTTTGAATAACATTTATCGGTCGAGTTAGTCGGAATTAAGCATGCTTCAGGATTTTTATCACGTGCACGCTATTGGCTCGTCCTGCAAGAGGTGCGTACGATCTAAAGTACTTAGTTTTACATAACGATGATGCGACGATTCGATGTCAATCACGATCACGATTTTATGGTGTGGCATGACGGTGTTATATCAGTCGCTTGCAAAGGTCACAAAGGCATTAGGTAAAAAATCTCGAAGTACATTTTTAAATCTTTACCAATAATGATAGGTTTACAAGTATAAATATTGTAATTTTATTATAGCATATTTGTAATTTATTTTCTTTTATAATTAGCTACTAATAAAAACAAGTGAGATTTGTTACAACTATTAAAAAATTTATGATATCGACATACTTTTGCAATAGGTAAAATACACACAGGCCATACGTATATGCCAGATATATCTGAAATACCTACTATAATGCAGAAACAAATTTCATTTTCTTACATTAACATTTAATCCGTTTGAAAGAACTTACTCATTCTTTCGTTTGAACTATGTTATTGTTTTTGCCTTAAACTTTTGTTTTAAACTCTATTGTAATTTGTTCAAATTAAATTTTTATTGCAAATATCTCAATCCATGTTTTAAAAATACCAAAGTGGCGCTTATGCGCATAATTTCAAGCCACGCAGAGAATGAACTGGATATTTATGAGCGTATTCAAAAAGGAATGCAACAGAGTCTGGCTTGAACCTTCGCCATTTATCGAGGCATTTATTGAACCGTTAATGATGGTTTATGGGGTGCGTTTCACGGTAAAGAAGAAATTTCTGTTTCATTTGCCTCTGCCGGTATGAATTTATGCACATTGTTAAATGATATATTTATGTAATGTGCTTCAGAATAGTAGGGCAACTTTACCGAGAATATCATTTGCTGATTCAATCGCGCGTGAAATATTCAGTTGTCATTGTTACATTGGATGCGATTTTTATCTCTTTTTATTAGTAAAAAGATGTGTGTAAACATTCAAATTACTTTTTACAAGTCCGTTTATCTAATGATTATTAATTTTGAATAAGTTTATTTCATTATTTGATATACTGTTTTACATATTATCATTACACAGGATACGACTTTTAATGTGTAAATATTTCAATTACCTTATAGATTACTATGAATGATTATTAATTTCAGTTTATTTTATTTCGCTATTTGTTATACTCATTTACATATATTATCTAATATTAACGCATTTTAAATATTGGTGAAAATAGTTGTAATCCTTAACCATGGTATTTTATTTAGAATTTACTGAAAGTTCCAGTCTTTTCACAAACACGTATTAAAGATGTATTTTTTAAACTTGATGTTTCTAATCTTACACTTATTTTCTCTATTTCTAGATTGTTCAGTTAACATACAGATATGTATTGCTACTTACGTGACTGAGCATATAAGAACCAGCTTTCAAGAGGGAAAGATAGATATTAGATTTAAATAAAGTCCTTAGCAACTTAGACAAACGATCATCTTAATAATAGGACTGACATATACATACTTATGTATGTATATATATACAAGACCGCGAAGAAATCGACGAATTAACCTCATTCTTCAATGACCCACCGAAGAATTTTTTCTTGTTTTCTTGATACTGGATGATAATATCAATCTACATTGTCGAACGTCCTAATTCACTATGAGTACCATTATAATTACATGATCGACAGAGGAAGTGAACCATTAACCTTGTTCGATTTGCTGTGTCTACAGGAAGCCTAAATTTAACGTTTCCGAATTCGTATTGTTCCACACGTGAATTACAACGACTACACTAACATCATCCTACTTTTGAATTGATGTATCATTGTTGTCACGATCACGGATTAACTTGTACTGTTAGAAATCGCTCGAGTGTCTCACAATAGAATGTAAACTTTGATTCATTATAATAATGGTAGAGCCCCTTAGTGACAAGAAACGTACATCCGAAGTACTATATTTATTTACTTATAAGATTTATTCATTTGTTATCTTTTGTATTAACCCTTCCGTCAGTATTATTTAAATTCTTATAAAAAAGTAGAATTTTAAATACAAATATGTATACAGTAACGAACATATAAATAGGAACAAATTTATATTAAAATTTTCAGCGTAATTTAGTTAGTAATTTTAGTTAGTACGTAATTATTTATTTAGTAATTATTGAATTTACTAATAAATATTTTCCTATTAGATATAACAAGTTCTCCACTGTATGTTCATTAAACGTAAATGGGAGTGGTGCAGTGAAGTAACATTTGAGTCAAACTTCAATTTAATTTCAATTTTAATCAAATCTTTTATTTTCTACGTTCATCAGAAAGGTGGATTATGCATTTTCATATTACCCATACATTTTAATTAGTGGGAAAAACAATTCTCGCCGTCTACGAAAGAGTTAACCAGATGGTGTTCTTTTTTTATTCTGCGCAGCGTGATACTCGTTATCGAAGGAGAAAAAGCAAATGTAATCTCGTAATAAATGCCTGGCCCACTGTGTTCGATAACTAAAGTCGTTCTTTGTGACTGCTTGAAGATGCTGAAATAGAGACTGCAAACAAAGAACGGAAGTCTCACAGCCGTGACGGATGAATCCGTTCTGCCGCCTAAAAACAGGCTTTTAATACCGAGACGGAAACTTTTTAGCTTTTTTTAACGTGTTTATTTCCTTTCGTACGAGGATAAGTGAATCTGTTACCCCGCTCGAATGAACGTCATTATTAAAAAGAGATTTTAACCTTTTGCTTTTTTTCTGATGTAGTTCCTCTAGGACATATATTTCCTTAAATTATGTTATGTTATTCTGTAATTTATACATCAGAATAAATTAATCAGATTTAATTAGGTGTGTTATCATAATATATTAGTAGAAAATTAACTTCTGTTATAATGTCAATTCTATTTTATTACAGAATTAATAGAAGTCATATATCAGGTGTCCCCTTATTTATAATAAAAATGGGGTCATGGGGAGATTCTGTGGCTCAAAATAAGACGAAACTCAAGATTAAGAAAATTGCGTTACAGGCTTCATTTTTGAAAAAGTCGAATTTGAACATTTTTTTATTGTAAGTCTTACAATAATTCTCATACGAAAAATTGAGAATTTATAATACAATGATTATTATTCTTACAGAATTGTCCTACTTTCGCAGCTACTTTCGGATCTTTATAAAACAGTCTGATCAGACAGAAACACAGATGCGATCATGCCCAAGAATATTTCCACAAATTATACCGCTTGAGATTATTAGTGAAGGAAACACAATCGTATGTTATTAAGGCCATCTGATCAAACACAATCTACGATTAATTACGAAAATATTGATCGATTAAACATTAAACAAGTAAAAGAGCGCTGGTTTCGGTCGAATCAACATGATTTATCAAAATCGCCGCGATTGCTATTTGCATTGGAACTATTGTCGTGCACATTACGCAAGAACGTATTTGCACCACATAAACGGGAAATCGATTTGTATTTTACCTTTCACGCCAGCTCGCTTCGCCGAAAGAATTCGTTCAATTTCTCGTTGCAACACTATTGTGTGACGAATCATCGTTTGCACGACTCTTTCGAGATTATGCATACGTTTCGCTCGAGTAAACCAATGACTCGTTCGTCCACGAATCTTCTCTCCTTGTTGCGCTGGATACAGTTATGCTTGCAAAGCGAATGCCGAGAATAAGACGAATCATGCAATGACACAAAATTTGCGTATTTTTTTGTTTGGATTCTTAAGGTGAAAAAATCCTCTATTATATCAATGGATGAATTTTTTAAGCACTAAGTTAATTTAATACATATATGTGTAATTGGTATCTTTGTTTCATGTACTTTATAATTTTTACTATTTGTTACTGTTTGATATTTTAAAGTAATTTTTATTAAGAAATTATTCGAAAATAGGAAGATGAAGTGTCTGTATAAATACGTATTTGGTCATTTTTATTAAGAAATTATTTAAGAATACGTAGAATTTTAATGTATATTTGTCTACTTTGGATTATTCTTAAAATTCATATTTTATTGTGAGTATATGACTTTATAATGAAATTAGAATCATTGCTATTGCAGAAATATTCTTTCCTGCAGTATTTAATTCAGTTTGTTAATGCATCAGCAAAGTACGAAAACTATCAAAGGATGTAATTATTTTAAAATCGGGTTGCATCGTCGTCTTATGGAAAAAGGCCCTTCTAAGGAGTGTATACACAACATCTCCATGTGGATTCCATATACGCCGCGAGGACAAAAAGAGGTCTGGGATGTCAGACGAAGGTCGATGTTGGACAAAGTACGTAAGTACATATATATATACAAAATTCTTCTTCTAAAGAGATAAAGTGACAACGTCGTAAATGCATATAACACTGCAATAATTTACAGAGACAAATACATAAACTTTATCTAAAGAGGAGAAAGCATACAGAAGGTAAAATTAATAATTAAATAATGCAGAAGAATTGAAAGAAAAACGTTTTCTTCTAAAGAAAAAAGGAAGAGAAACTATACTCTAACTATATATATAACATATATAATTATAATTATTTGCAAGGTGTTACATATGAATTTGCTTATAAATATATGTAGAACATAATACATAGATTTTATTGTAAAGAATCTATACAGAAGATAACGCTAAGAATAATACAATGCAGGGAAAAATACAGGAAGAAAATAATGTCACTTAGAAGATAACATGCAAGATAAGATATCTTCCAAAAGTCACGTTAATGGGACAACCATACTATCAACTCGATTGTCCACAAAACCTACGTAACAAAGAAGGAATTACGAAGCTTTTGAGTTATGTAACGTTAGAATTTCTAAGAATGGTAGAAAATGACTACTGCATTAAATATCAGTACCTTATGCCAGCAAAATGATGAATTAGTCAACAGATCAAATGAGGCGGACAAATTAAATTTCATCTTCACTTAATTATCCGAGGAGCAGAAATTAGGTCTGGCTCGATGTTTCAAACAGGGTCAATGAATACTCCGTTGATACGCGCAAGAATACATATTCACTTTTCCTCTGTATCTATGATCGCAATTTAATCCGCGAAACCGGCGTTATTAATAGAATCTCATAGAAGAGATCCAGACACTGTATGGAGCACCGAGAATATGTAATCCTCGAAGAATATCACGAGTCTTGTTTTATGCCGCAAAACCGAATTTGAATATATTCATTTATTACAGCGATATTTTGAATTAGACACTGGAACAATTCTCATAAACAGTTGTTAGTTGGAGTTATAGAAAAAATGAGTCATAAGCTTGTTATCAGTATTGTCAATATCTTGAAGGTAATAACGGTTTGTTCACTCAGAGATCTCTTGTATTTAATGCATCAGTATGTTATTCTTCACTATACATTACATCATGTATAAATAGATTTACGAGGATTAACATAGGTTCAAGTAGAATTAATTTGTAGTAGTTAAGTCTTAATTACATAAGTAAAGATTCCTTTCTAGTGAGAAGTTATGTAATTAATAAACTAACTAGTTTTTCTACTTGAAAATATTTTTTTCCTTATATCCAATGAAGTCGATTTGTTATTTTTGTTGTAGAGTCTCAACAAACGAAGGATTAGTTTAACAGTGGAAATTGAACCGATGTCAACGCCGTTTGTTGGCTATTCTTATATTCTTCATTTTTATTGCTTCAACTGATCAGTTTAGATGTCATAAATACATAGATAGTTTGCAGTAGAATTGGACAGAATAGAATAGGATGGTAGTATTAATTGTAAGTAATTATAGCAACGAGCATATGGATGGATAAAGTCCCTATACCAATTTAAACAAAATTAAATTAATGAGTAAATATTTCCATGCTTTATATGGTCAGTACGGTACATTTTTTATATCGGTATCATACATTCATGTACGAATATAAATCATAATTCTGATTCAACGAAGGTAGAGTTTACTTTCTAGTTTGACCTCTACTTTTAATTTCAATTAAATCGAGAGTTTTTCGTATTTGTTTTTCGTGTTTTGTATCTGAAGCAATGCTACAAAAGTGAATAGCTAAGTTTCTAAAATCTCATATATATATTATATATATTGTATATGTAGCAATGTATATAAATTAAGAGATTAAAAATATAAACAAACGAAATCGTACGACGTCACTACTATGAGATCGCAATGATGTCTGCATAACGGTCGTCTGTACCGGACCTAGATGATGAAAAATCGTTTTGACATGTTGCACTGTGGTAGTACAGCCGGTTTGTCCGTGATTCCCCCATCGAATGGGTGTAAATGAATAAATCCATCCTCCTTGCAGGCTTCCCGTTGTGAAAGTTCGTGTCCACAAAAATTCTTGGAAATCAAATAAAGTATCGAGCATAGCGTAGGTTTCGAAGTGACCGACCAGTCCACGGTCATCGTCGTGGAACGAAGGAAAAGGAAGAAAAAAGATAATTCTGCTGATCAAACGGTATCACTGGTGCAGTACACGTAGATCAGCGTTGGTTATTGTTGCATCGTCAGCTGTGACTAGAAATTTTATGGTGGACACAGTCAAATCACAAAAGAGAGGATGTTCTAGTTGAGGACAGAATATTAACTCTGTGCACTTGAATATTTCTTTGCAAATATATGATTGTTTGAATAAACATTTTTGTAAAGTATTTTATTTGATACTGTGAAGTTACTTGTTATGAGATAAAAGCTGGAAATATAATTTAGGAAAAATATTTCTGTAATTGTAAGTTTATGTATGAGAGAATTATAAGATAGTAATTAAAAGTAATTATACATAAGTATATTTTATAGTAATATTTTTTAATACAAAAGGTTAACATATTAGAAAAAAAGATATATCTTTGAAAATCTTATTATTGGATGAAAGATAATGCTTGTATAAAATTTTATTTCATAATATTAATAACGATTATCTTATGACAATTATAACCATTGAGCATATAAGAAATGAGATATAAAATATAATATCATGAAAACAAAATATAATATCAATAAAACGAAGGTCATACAATGATTTTGAATATGAGAAGATATTTTTTTTATTATATCCATCTTGTTTAAACAGTACAGTGAAAGACATCTTTGTTTTCTTATCGATAATTTTATTTCTAGTCATCGTGGTAGATCACCGATACTTCATAACGCAAAGAACACGAACAAACGCGTGAGACAGAAGGGAAACCAGAGAAATCGGCCACTCGTCGCAGGCTCGAGAGAAAGGTTTGAATCTCTGGCTTCCTGCGTGCTGTCAAATGAAAGAAGATGAAGAAGTGAAGTAGATTCGCATAATTAATTATGTATCAATGTACCACCCGCAACAATAGCAGGATCCACAGATATTTTTTCATTATCGATATTCTATATGATTGTTGCTCAGCGACGCTTTTGAATCATAGTATTTTTGATGCTTTTATCATTTATCATAAATTTATCATTTAATTAAATATTTCCTATAAATATTACTTAAACAATTTTTCATAAAATGCATTCGTTTTCTTTTATGAAAAATTAAAGTTTATTAAAAATCTGTATACTCAAAGCTACATGTTGCGGATAATTGTACATATTATTACCGAAGATAATAAATGTCGGCAATTAGTTGACGGGTCATTTAAACTTCATTAGTGCCTCAGCGTTAATTAAAATCGTCACGTTTGCAAAAAATAGGCAGGGAAATGTGAAATACGTGAGCATCGTGCGAAACATGCAAATCAACCCAAGGGCGTCAGCGATTTTTTATCGGTAAACGATCGAGTGGTAATAGTTTTTAAAAATGAAAATAGTGGATCCTGTTCCGCCGAAGGAATATCGTTCACGTTACTCTTCATAACCATTTTTCAATCTAAAAAACATATATGAAGAAGTAAATAGTTATATGCAATTAACGAATTACACTTAAAGAAGAAGTTCAAAGACAAAACATAAAGAAGAAGTAATTTAATTGAAATTATAAATAGAGTGACTAATTAATAATAGAACGAAAGAACCTTCAAGAGAAAAGAAGGCAGAATAAGTGAGAAGCACAAAGTGGAAAATGTACCTTTATACTTGCTGATTTCAGGATTGGAACAGGAATGACCTAATTCCTTTCTTTTTTCTTTTTCTATCTTCCTTCCTACTATCTTCCTTGAGTTCTACTTCTGTTCCCAAGAGCTCAACTGGTATGCAGAAAATTAGTGTTACCAACCTGCTATGCAGAAAATTTATTTAATTAAAGAAAGTGATAGAGATAACTTGCAAGAAACATACACTATATTGACAATACCATTACCTTTCAAACAAATTATTTATACCTATTAAATATTTCATTAATTGTTGTGTAAAGCTATAATAAGAAATTTGTTCCATTTGTTAAATCTTTTTTAACAAGCTTTCTTCATTCATTATCCGTTCACTTGTAGACGTCAAAGTACCTACCAACCATAAGAGCCGATTTATAAGGACATCTCGTGAAGAAGAAGCTGTTCCAACTATTGGCGTAATCGGATTGATCTCCAACAAGAAATGTCAACGCTAGAGGAACGAGAATCAATAAGACGACTTTGGCTATCTTCTCTGAATATCGTGGCATCGAAGAAATTGATATTAATGCGAGAATATCCAACGTGGCCTGTTTATCCGGGTCCAAGAGGATGATTTTGTCGGGTCTTATTAAAAGAACGTCCAAATCAGATACAGCTGCCATCGCTGATGCTGGTATCAATCATCGTTAGATCATTTTGATATAATGACCATAAACGGTCGCCATTAAGATCCACATAACGTTTTGATGAAAATTAATCGTTAAACGTGCTGCTCCACTTCCGACAAGACAATTCGCGAAATTGTTCCAACGATACTGGCTTCTGGGGGATTGAAGTAAGTTGTTTTACTGGATTTCACAACATACTATTGTAAAACGAATTAATCGTCAACAGTTACATGTTCCCGGGTATCTGAGCGAATCGATAGAAACTAGGAAGGTAAGGACTCGAAACCTCAGTCAAGATTACGAATTATATGCTAGCGCGTATGATTATTCAAATGATTTTATAAATCGCTAGATACTATTTCGATAATTTGCGTGTAAGCTATAAATAGAGTTCTGTAAATTTCAGATCTTTATCCATTTCGAAAAAGAAGATTAAGATGCAAGAATATACAATTAAAATATTAACATTAGAACTATACAATGATAAATAACCGATTTATAATTTTTGTTTAACTTCTATATTCACAACAGTGCATTTTTGGAGGTTTGAGCAATTTTTTGAAAAATATTTGCATAAAAGTCTTTTTCCCCTTACGCTATTTTTTCCGCAATTTTTCATGTACCTTTGATTTCGATTTTTCTAGTATATGATCTATGGCTTAGTTGTTGATATGTAGTTTTGATGTTTACAGGCTGAGTTTGCTTTACTATGCATGTCATGTTTAGTATATCGCGTTTACTATGCATATATGCGTATGTAATTCACATCACCACTTACGTTATACGCATTGAAAACAAAAGCTTGAATAAAAAGTTTGAATTACATGAGAAACACGCGATACTGAATGCGTTGTTAATAATTATTGTAAATAATCCAATGAATGATTAGCATATAATATTTTCATATATGACAAATATCAGTAATTTTATTCACGCCTTTACTTGCATGCAAATGACCACCATTCCAGTAATGAGGTCAATGAATTTTCTTCTGCTGGTCCGCGAGAAGTCAGACGCGCATAAATTTTAATCTGAGCTGGTCATCTTTGTTGCATTTGACTCGAATCTTAATTTCGTGGAATTAAGATATCACGAGGAAGAGGTGATTGGCTATGTGACGATAAGGTTTAAGTTGCACACAAGGGTTTTCGTTGTCCACCTAAAATAGATTTAATCCAAAGTTACTAGTACTAGGTGGACACTTCGTACGACCGCATTTTGTATTATTTCTAAGAGCTTAAATTGATAACGTTATGTATGTATGTAGAAGTATAATTCTTACAAAGCGGAAATTTCTTTTTAATGGAGTATATTGATGATAGAAAATTTTACAAAGAGAAATCTTGTAGCATCAAAGAAGAAATTGGCATTTTAAACATTTTTTTTAATTTTCGAATGAATTCTTAAATAAATAATTAGGAATTCTAGCGTTTAGGTGAATTTTTAAAAATATATACAATATTTCAGAATTCCAAATTTTAGAAAAAATATATCATAGTATTGACAAACAGCCAATACCACCTAATGACAAAATCCGTAATCACTTAGTTGCCAAACTAATAAATGGAATGTATGAAGTTAGAAATACCAAAGGATATAGCAAAAAAGTTTTAAGATAAATTAAAGTATCTATCAAAAAGACTTAAAAGCATATAAAAATTATATGATGCATATTTATAAATACATAAAGAACATCATGTAAGTCGAAAAGGAATATTAAAACTTATATGAAGGAAGTTAGAAGAGTTTCGTAAAAAACCACATTTTGTTAATATGCAACAAATTATATTGATAAAATTTCATAGACTTTCGAGTTCGCAACGACATCGATGAAAATCTGGTGTCTCCCTGCTCGAATGTAATCTCCACAGTGTGGTAATATTGTGGTCGCATGATCGTGCGTGCTTTTTTCTCAACATCATCTCAGAAAATCGCGTTTTATTGTATCTCTTTTCCGTCTTCATACGCTTTCACGATTATAGCTTTATCATTTCTTCGCTGAACAAATTTATATTTTCATTCGATAAGATAATCCTGTTACATTTCATATCCTGTTATCTTTACATAAGTTTACGTAATTTGTTTTTCTATACATGCTGTAAATAAGAAAATGCTAATTAACTAACAAGATTATAAGATGCAGTAAATCAAGGGATTATTGGAGTTAGTCTTACCAAAGAAAAAAAAGAAACAATCGTTCTAGTTTCAATACTTAACTATCACGGCTCAAGGTTCCTTATTGTAATGAAATAGCAATTCTAATGTATCATTACCACAAGCATAATTTTTTTCTAATTACGTTTCGCTATTTAGCTTAGAACGAGCTTTGTATACGCAAGTACTTTATCTCTAATTAAAGATCTTATTCGGAACACCATTTTGTCTTATTGGAATTCTAAACAGATTCTTTTGTTATATGTGCTATCAGCTATTTAATAATTCATTTTTTTATTATAATAATTGTAACAGGTTCCTTAAACTTAACTATTTTTAGATGGACGTAATCTTTTCATTTCAAACATTATTGAAGTTAGACTTTATGAATATTGTATCTGTATATACTTGAACTATATCTACATTCATTATACCTATATCTATATTTGAAATTTTTAAATTTTGATAAATGTTGAAGTTTACCAAACTTTAAAGGCTGAAAGCCTATCATAGGCATAAAATTCTATACTTACCAAGATTCTAAAAAGCTTTAAGTATCTTATACTATTACTGATAACGTTGTAGCATTATTGAATTATACTATCTATTAATAATACTAATATACATAAAATTATATAATATCAAAATTCTTTATCGATGAACATATTCCAAAAAAAGCATTATTTGCCATCCACGACTTTAAATATCCATCGCATCAATCATTTTAATTCTGACGTAGCTGATTGATCACTATTATATTTCCATTTTGAACATGTTACGTTTCGAATAGCTTTAAAAAAAAAAAAAAAATAGGAGGAGAACAAAATTTTCTCTTCTAGTTTACTTAGCCACGTATCGTTTTATTTTCGGAGTTCAATTCGATGGTCCACCAGCGACTGTTCGTACGTGTTTACTTATGTCGGTAGTATTCTCCTCTGAACATTGTATTGGAACCTGTCACAAAAATATTTCATAGATGCCTGGTTCTATTCATCGAACGAATTTGAGGGCAGGACGTATAGGGGGAAAAAAGCGGGGTTATTACCTTCGTGACCCGTTATCGCTTTGTCACGGAACAGTTGTGTGTTACGGGAACAATACAGGTGCATTTGAACGGAGAACAAAAGAATACTTAAGGAAGGAGAAAGTATTAACATTCTAGGTCACTGGTTGCTGAACGCATTTACGATTAGAACGCATTCTTACAAAGCGTTGCTTGCCCTATCTATGCATATATAGGCTTATCAAAATTATTCAGCCAGCGCTATTCAAGAAGTCACATTTGTTCTGTGTCTAACAATTATAAGCTTCGAAAGAGCCACTCGTGATATGTGCTGGAACGCTTTGAATTGAATTTTAAAAGAATTAATAGAATTTAGTTTTTCAGGAAATTAAAATGAATTTTTAGAGTTACCTAGGGATTATAGGATACTCTCAGAGCTGGAAATTCTGTGGTAAAAATACTCTGTGCATTGCCATGTCCTTGATAACGAATATGATGGATAAAGTACTTTTACGTTCGCATCGCTTCATTCATGAATGAAAATAGTCTCGTGGCCCCTTACACGTACCGTTTCCTTCTCTCTACTGTCACTTCTGTATTTAATAATAGCCAGGTTTTCTCAAAATTTCAGATATATGTAAATCATTTTCAATACCAGCGATAGAAATTTCCTTTAGACCTTAAAAATACTTTCCATATTAATAATTAATACTTACAGTTATCAAAAATATTTTTTATAAAAAATATGATGTATAATTCTGTACTATTATACTATCACAATATTCCTATTCTCCAGACCTATGCAACGCCAGTATTTACCCGACTTTGTACGTTCATTATGATATCTATTAGGATAGGCTGTAAGCATGAGGCTCGATCATGCTCGATCACGTTTCCACAGCGGACAACAGTATGCCATCGCAGAGGATTATCGTAGAAAGCAGAGATCGCGAATCGGTTGGCCGATGTTAGGATCGCCGTTTGGCGCCAGCCTCTGCCGCGCTCGTTAAACTCGCGTGCATGCACGTTCAACGGACGGGCGCAGATGCATGTAGCATCTAGATATACACCGGCGTGTATGCAAACGCGTCTCTGTACAGGGCATTCCACTTATCTACCTACGGATTTCATACGGAATGTTAATGGGAAATACACGCGCGACCACGCTGTCGATAAACATCACATTACGCCGCGTTTCCAAATATCGCGTTTCCATCCTGGTATAAAATACAGCTTTGGAAGCGTATCCTGCGAAGGTGCAGGTGAATGATCGTCCTGTGATCTTAACTGCAAGATCTAAAGGGAATCGTAGTTCTGAAAACGTTTGATAAACGTTTGATACAGAGTAGCAGAATTACTCAGGTTGGATAAAAGTGAGAAGAGAATTAAGATGGAATAAATACCGCATTAAGAACGTCGAACTTAGGTACTTATTTTGCTATCCTTACATACGTATCCTTTTATGAAATTATTTTTATCTGCAACTAAATAATAAATTTGCAGTCATAAGGTAGAAGATAGGATAATAGATAACACACTTGAAAAGTCTGTTTTTATTACCGGATTTTGTTTCCTCAATTTCCGTCATCTCGACAGAGTGCAATACATATCCCCAAGGGGATACAGAAGGATTCCCAGTAACAAGTAGAATCCCCCTAGCGTCAAAAGAGGGGCTTTCAGAGCTTAAGCGTCGGTAGTGCACGATTTAGTGGACAAAACCAGGAACTACGGTTCACTGTGCTTGAGATCTCAAAGAGCAAGGGGGAAACCATAACACAACGGCGTTGCTACGCAAGGACACACTGTCCCCTATAGCGCATCTCGTCGTGCAGAAAAAACTATTAAAGTGGACAGATATAAAATACAAAGCGACCAATTATACAGCGACGGTTTCCTTGAAATTGTGCGCTACAAAAAGAAACATGCAGCGCAGCAAGTTAAGAAGCAATTACTTAAAACCGTGTTTTGGATGCAAACTGAAGTGCTTTTCTCTTCATGTATACTATACAAACATTGCATGAGAGAGAATATAATAAATATTCTTTTGTATTCAATCTAGACGTAATATAAAATCAAGTACTCGGCAAGCGTCTGTATGTTCCGAGTTCGAGCTAATCTCAAGAACTATAGGACATATTTTGATGAGGTTTTCCTCAATTTTAAAGAGCATTTCTCCAGCAAAGTTTAGGTGTGTGAAACCTGACATTAACCTATGACAGAAAGAAACAGGAGTCGAAAATATGAACAGAGACGTGTTGTATTATTATTATTGTATATGTATTGATGACTGCTCATATACACCACCAAACGATGTGTCATTTGTCTTTTTACATATTATCAACATGTTGCATCTACCTATTTCCTCATTCGGTACTTCCAGACAACAATTATTAATTAATTCAACTATACCATCTGAAATAATAGAAAGTTTTTATAATTAAGAGCTATAGACATAATATCCATTGTCACTCTGACCAAATAACCTTAATAGACTTGCTTATCAATCAGTTTCATCTTTTTCCTTTTATTCGCCTATGGTATTATAGTAACTTTCATAATATAGTAAGATCTTTAATATCAATTAACATTACCGATTGATACACTGATACTAATTATAGTGGAATCCAGCAGTTGAATAAATGTTTAATATAATAATATAAATAAAGTTTTCTATGAAACCTAAGAATTTGAAAAAGAAATTAGTTTAGAATTCTTCATCAACAATTTCTCCAAGTAAAAAAACTTACCAGAAGTATATATTGATCTATAGCGTGGCATTAATTTCGAATTAATAACAAAATTATTAACTGATTCAATATACATATAATATGTAGGTACATATATCACAAAAATAATCCCAAATTATCCAATAGTGTATCGCATGCAACATTGATTGCAACTTTGAATTATTCCCTCATGTTTGTGTCAATTTACTCGTCTTGACGTTGAAGCATATCAACTTTGATGCTTAACCTATATTACATTCTTGCTGTATCATAGAAGTTCCCGCATCATCGAGTGTATCCACGTGTGCAGGTAAATACACAAAAAAAAACGTGTAAAAATAAGAAGATACTGAAGGAAGAGGACCGGAGGAGTGGCTCGTGCGAACGAGTGGGGAGAAAGACTCGCAAAGAAATGCTCACGTACGCTTTACTAACGCGCGCAGAGCGGATTGGCGCTGTGCGACTCTAGTCTAGTAGTAGCCGAGCCGCCACGACGAAACGACAACGCAGCGGCGGCGTCCTTCCGCGCCTCTTCATTCCTTTGTCGCCGCTGTTGCTTCGTCCACCGACCCTCACAGACGATATTCGACGGCCGTTTAGGCCTAAAGGAATCTCACCGACTGAGCTCAGAAACACGGGTTAGATTTTTCTTATTCTTACATAGTGAAGTTCCTGTGAAGAAAGTGTTTCACTTGGTGGATACCGAACTTGGATAACGACTTGTTTTACAAGGTTCAGAAATTGAGGTTTAGGGTAAACTATTTGAAACTTTTAACAAGTAATAATGGAAGTCGAGTATTATGGAGAGTATGCCTAGTTTAAGTTAGTTGGAATTGACTTGGAGTTTCTGATTGAATAGATTTGTATTTTGTGTGTTAACATATTTAGAGTCTTATAAATTTGGATTAGATTTAGGTATATACCTGAACTAGATATGCTGTGTATAAGAGGGTAGGCATTTTTTACGTCAAATTGCAATACATCCTGTGTATTACTAAAAATATTTTTACACAAGTAATCTATTAAGATTTCATTATTAAGTATGGATATAATCATTAACGTTTATCTGTTATTATATCATCTATCTATTATCAGATCCATTATCGGATCATTTAACATAAGATACCAATAACTTCATAATACTGGTATAAAATTTCGAAAAGAAATTATACTAATAAACAACATAAAACTCTCATACTCAAAATTTCATCTACATAACATTCACTACACCTTTGTGCTATTTTTATACTATTAAAAAACCATTCTCTCCCATATTTCCTATAATAACATTCTAATATTCAACCCGATCAATTTATATACCAGATTTAATGTCCAAATAATTAAACATTTCTTCTTTTATCATGCTCTTCACAAACATCCATTCAAACAAATGCATTCGAAATCCACTGCCAAAGTGTAATAAACAATCAGCTATTCCATATAAAGCCAACATAATATATAGAATTATACGGATCCTGGCTGCAGGACACTCAGCTCCAGCTCGAACATTACAGGAAAGGTTCGTGGATCTCTGAAACAGAGAGAAGTGAAAGTACCGCGTAGCCAAAGACTGCTGCCAGACGGAGGACGCGTTTATCTCGATGACCAGCACGTGCTAGCGCGAAATAGTGCGGGGAACAACCTTAATAAGAATAAGACTGATCACACGTGGGTACAGCAAGATGAGGCTGGTGTTAAGTGTCGTTTGCTCGCTCCTGTTGATCCTGCCATTATCCAACGCGGACCAATGGCAAAACGGGAGGAACGTGGAATGCCCTCACAAGTGTATGTGCTTCGGAAACACCGTGAGATGCATGTTTCAGAAGCTGAACCGTGTACCACGAGTACCAACCAACACGACGGTCCTGTAAGTGGCTGCTTCTTTGACATCAACTACTTTTTTCTTCTTTTGTTCTTTTTCCCCTTTCATCATATAGCTTAGTCCCTCAGAGAGAGATTGATGGTTATATACAAAAATGCATGATAATCTATCGATGCACACAATGTCCCTAGGCGAATTACAGGGAAATTGGGATACACTAGTAATCGGGAAATATTCATGATGTAGACTGTGAATATTTCTAGCGCGAATGTACGTGGGAAGTGAAGAATTACATTGGTTGCTGGTGTCTAGTGTAAATATGGTCTAGCTGGTATATTTCTTCATTTCTAGATATTGAATGGTATCCGTTGGTTATTGGTTTTCCTGTTGATTTAAAAACATTCTTTTAATATATTTTCCTGTTTGAAGTTGAGAAATTTTAATTTTAAAAAATTAAAGATTGAAGATTCCTGAAACTAAACTTTTTTTTTAGATATTCTCCTATTAAATTTTACCTTTCCTTTTCTTAAATCTTTTTATGTTTATTTTCCTTTTTCTCTTGAAAAAAAATCTCGTCCTTACATTCAGAACTTGAAAGGTACAAGGAATCTGGAAAAGTTTGGTATCCTTGAAATTAATTTGCAAGTATTATCTGTAAATATACACTTGCGTAATATTGTATTTCATATCTTTATATTATATACTATATGAATCAATAGGAAGTATATACCATCGTAATTCAGAAGCAGTCAGATAATTAACTCTGTCATGATTAAGAAAAATCGCGCAGCAGCGGGTCAATTGAAACTTTATGACGTTCTATGATGATAGACTGTCTTAATGGTATGGAAGCAATAGCTTTTAATCAAAGATATGTACGTAAGTATATTTTTCCAGGTAATTGGAGGATCGCGTTTCATCAAAGATGAAAGGAATCGCGTGTATGTTGTATTAATACATATATCGGATAGCCATATTATATACACAGCGTGGTTATTGTATTTTAGATTATTCCACGCGAAAAAATCACTCAAGCATATGATCCTATACTTACTTTAAGTCTTCAAGTCTGAGGTATAATATTTCCTACAGAATTACAAATCTAATGTTTCTAAAGAAAATAATGCATCAACTCTATAAACAAAGATAGTTTATCTTTCAGTTTCCAACATCTTGTGAATTAACACAAAGGGAAGAAGCCACAGATCAATTTAGGTTCTCAGAATCTGTTTTACTTGATGACCTTGTACTCCTTGTATATACGCTTAAATGGTCATATTATGATCTCTTGAACCATCCTTATGATCTTATGATCTCTTCTTGAATGATCAATTTTTACTAAGCAATACGCTAATTTTTTTAAAAAATCTTCTTTTCTTCTGTTCTAGAATAAAATCATAAGACAAATATCAAATAAATTTTGTATTGCATTTAGATTGTTGTAATTGATTTTTTACTGGAATCGATACAATCGAGGTCGTAACAAGATGATCGTCAATCGTATAAATAATTCGATACATCAATGCTTCTTCGTATACTGCAGATACATGTAAACGAATATAGTTAAAATAGGCGTGACCGTGCAGCTCAAACTATATATAAGAAGCGGACAGGCGGACGTAAATGAATGTTTGAAGAGTGGAACAAAAGTGGATAGCGTAAATACGAATTCTTGACTGCACATGTGCAATCTATTCTCTCCATAGGCTGTACGTCACGAAGTAATTTGTACTGGATTCAGTTTTCGTCTAGTTCCAATAAAAGAACATGTACCAACATAAATTTGGCATTTTTTTAACATCTTTCTTTGGATCTTTTTTTCAAATATGAAGCAGTCTTTACAAAAATTCTTTAATACTCATTTCAAATAAAATTGTAATTTCTTAAATAAGAAGTCGTTCCTGTTTTGGTGAATTTTTAGTAATCTTTAGTTACTTTTTAAGCTCTGCATATAAAAAGTTCAAAATATACAGTAATAAATAGTCGTTATATTTTCGAGTTTCTGAACAATTCATGAATATTTTGATATCTTTTCATCTAATTTTTAAATAGTATGAAATATTTCTAATCTAATTTTTAATTTTTAATATGAAAGGCCAACGATAAATTAACTTTTTTACAAAAAGACGTTTCTTCTTCTTTGTTATACTTCTTCTTAATAGTATTTTCAGAATCTTCCTCAACAAGTCTCGTTCTTATCAACATTTCTGGGCATGACATCATCCGTATACATTCTGTAGGAATGGATATACGTGTATATTGTACATTATACGTTAATCCTGTCTTCCTTTCTTTTTATAAAACAGGCATTAGATTATTTCTTTTGAGCAAGAAAACGAATATATGTATTTAAACGGGCGAAAAGACGATAAAAATATATCTATAGATAATGTTCACACATCATATATATTTTATCAATTTTATCATGGGGTTAAGGACTGTGTTTCGATATTTGCCTCCGATCGCTATTACCACTTTTTTTCTTGTTAACTATAGAAATGAATGTAAGCTAATGAGTATTGAAATATGAATATAGAAAAATACACAAAAATGTATTTTTAAAAATAAACTTACTTTAAAATTTGTTATATTGTTTTAAATGTATATATACATACACATATAACTCTGGTAACATGAGATCTCTTTCTGTTTGAAGAAATTTATTAAAGTTTAACAAAATTCCTTTGAACAAATCGTGAAATCCTGCTGAAGTAGAGTTTTTTCACATTTAGTTTTAATTCGGGGTAAAATGGCTAATGGTAAAGCTGAACATAAACTGCAAGATTATCAACATGACAATTGAATCTTGTTTAGAATGAGAACGCTAGAATGTTTGCATCGGGAGATCACTCAGAGACGAGTACACGTTGTAATATTCTTATCTGTAAAAAAAATGTAATTAAAAGAAATCACCATTAATTGAACTATTGCCTCTCGGCTAAACCGGGCGGTCCCCTTCATAATAGAATATCGTGAAATGATTTATACTCTTCTTATCAAACTTAAATACATAACTTGAAATACAATAATCAGTCGATGACGTAATTCTATATAAGTCAAATTTATCTTCTTCAAACTCTTCGTCGTCTTGCGAAAGAAGACATTCTGTTTTAGCCCACTATAACTTTCTAAAGTAATATCTTTATCAAATTGAAAGATTTACTATTTTCATGCTCCATTAATGACTGATAATTATTTTAAAACGGGAACAATATAAGCAAATTTATCAATTGTATATTTAATTCTTGTCACATAACCTCTAATGAAAAAATTTAATTTCTTGGTCTTCCCAAAAATGAGTAAAAAGATAATTTAATAAGAACAATGGAAAAGCTTTATGTTACATAATTAAAAGCTTGTTGAAACAGTGAAACAAAAATTTTAAAAAGAGTAGAAGATTTACCTTTTTCATCGTCTACAAATGACTGACAATTATTTGCAAACAGAAATGATAAGCGAGTTTATCAATTATTTAACTTTTACCACACAACCTCTAATGGAAAAAGTAAAAAGATATTTAATAAAAATAATTAAAGAATTTTACATTATTGAAAAAATAAAAGAAAAATTCTTTTTAAGTGAAATTCAAAGATCACGAATAACATTCTAGCTAAGTATTTCCTCTCGCAATGGAACTTCTTCCTCTATCAACAAACGAGGATTGCGCAAAATTCTAATCCCGTTCGCTTGTCCACTAGATCGCTATAATAAATTAGTCCTGTCGCTGAACGTCAAATAAAACGTACAAAACAAACAGCATTCCTAGAATTGAAAAGATCTCTGTTTTTTCCTCCACTTCAGCATGATCGATTTCCTTTTGGCGATGTTAAATCTGTTTAGAACAAATTTGTGCAACGAATTTCGTACGATTTCTTCCTCGCTAACAATAAATCGTTTGTATTAAAATATAGCTGATATTTGACAGATATAGTTAAACTCCTCCACCCTCTATGAGCATATGAACTGACCTTGATAACCTTCTTTTAATTGACGCTATTTTCATTAATTTTTTTATTATTACTAGTTGCATTGTATCGTAATAAGGAAAGCATTAAAATTTTTAATCTTTTTTCCTATGTATTAAGTCCAAATATTGCAATAAGGTAACGCTATAATATTGTCAGTGACAGACTTGGAGTTATCAGCTCTTGATTTTATGTATTATACTCACAAAAGAATTGAGAAAAATGTTGATCCTACAGCATCGGCCCATAAAAAAGATGGATCAAATTACCAGCTGCGCAGTTGCGCACTTAAATGCGTAGTCAAAACAATATAGACACATGTACTTAACTGCCTTTGAAACTATGGCACATTCTTAACACAAACATTTATGTAAATCTAACTTTAGGCATTGTTTTC
The DNA here is from genome assembly GCF_910591885.1 of Bombus terrestris. NCBI lineage: Eukaryota > Metazoa > Arthropoda > Insecta > Hymenoptera > Apidae > Bombus > Bombus terrestris. Next base: position 12,355,086 of record NC_063275.1, read on the forward strand.
AAATAATTCAGTTGCATTCGAACTATCAACCGGAATAGTTTATAGTTTCTTAGGTAATAACATCATTTTCTGCTATATATAAGTTATCATATTTATACTTCTTGTGATTAGCTATTATTTTGCTGCAGATTTTTATGCATTTTTATATTGTTACGAACATATCTAAAAAAATGGAATTTAAGTAGAAATTTGTTTCATCTACTAAGTATTATAACAAATACTCTTTAAATATTCAATGAATGCGTAAATATCTGTAATCTATTTATTATTATTTTATTGTATTATTATTATTATTATTATTGTTGTTGTACTACTACTACTACTACTACTACTACTACTACTACTACTACTACTACTACTACTACTACTACTATTATTATTATTATTATTATTATCATTATTATTATTATTACTACATTATAATTTTCTGTTTATAACCAACGCAGACACGGAGTGTTTGGAGATCAGTCGTAAAAATTAGTAAAAAAGAATAATGGAGATCTATCAGACAAACTCCCATTAAATAGATAGCATACGAAATAGAATGTGAATAAAATTACTGTTCGTTAAGGGACTGAATGTTTTCATTTGGAGAGGGGTTCGAATCGCATTTCGATTCATAGCCGATACGATGACTCCTTGATGGTTTCTACTTTTTCTATCGGATAAAATGGTCTCGTTAAGTTCAAGTATCCTTACCAAGACAATGAAGTAGGGTCGCTCGTTACGACGATTAATTCGAGTCTAGTCAAGCATTTGTATAATACAATCAAACCATTGTAAACGTAAATGTTTTTGCACATTTTTAACCAATGGAAATATGCCAATGATATGTTTGAAAATATTAGGTTATCCGAGAAGTTTCTTTCGTTTCATAAGGTAATATTAGATGAACAACAATTTCTGTTTTACATTATTTTATTGAATTAGATATAGTCTATTTCATTATATTTCTATTATTACGTTCGTGCATAATTCAATAAACTAATATAAAGCAAAAAACATTGTGCGTCTATTATTTCCTTATAAAACGAAAGAAACTTTTCGGACAACCTAATATATTCCAATAAGATGGATGGAGCGATTGATTACCAGATGGCAGTAAAGATTATTTTTCAAATATTTTGATAGAGTTTAATTTAATTTGTAACCTATTTCGAGAATTATTTCTAATACAAATAATATGAACATGTCAGAAGGAAAAAATGTAAAATGATAAATACAATTTTAAGGTAAAGTAACATCTAATGAGGACAAATTGAATAAAATTCTGGAACTTCATAAATCGATTTTAGATAAACGAAAGTAATATAGTAACTTTAAATGAAATAGACAAGATGATGGAGGTTGAAGCATAACTCTGAACATGTCTTCAAGATTGATGATAGAAGTTTTTAATCGAAGTAAAACTTTATTTAAAGTGATGTTTCTTAAAGATGACTATAATATAGCATATCAAACGAAACTAGGCTTAATTAAAATTTCATATTATGATAGATACTTCACAAGAAAGATTTAATATATTATAAGTAAACTAAAAGTAACTAGAGACAAAAATTTGTATTTCATACAAATTATTTTCATTGCATTAGTTTTTGTCATAATTTAATGTATAAAATTTTACAGCGGATATTCCTTATAATTTATAACGAAGAAGGAGATAGTGATTAAAAGTTGAGCAAGTATTTTATTAGAAGCTGCAAGCGTTGGGCGTTACACGTAATTTCGTGGACCGAGAATCTTTTAAAATGATGAAATGAACGGTATCCGGATCGATCGGCGCAGGTATACCTATTATGGATATTGACCTGAATATCGAGTACCATTAAGTGGGGTTTGTCCTGACTTCATTGAATAAACACACCTTTGTTAAATTACCGATATGCCTTCGAGATAAAAGTTCTCCCGATCCAGCGACTGCTGTCTAAACAATTAAGCCGTAAATACACATTGGAAAAATTATTCTGAAGTTTATACAAGATACAAGGATATTGGACTTGGAATTATTTGCGATAAAATTATTGGAAAAAACATCGTAAATATTTTATTTTGATTTGAATATTTTATTATGAATATTTTAATAATGTTATTATATATTTAATATTTAACAAAGTTGAATGATATATTACTTTAATAATGATTCAAAACAAAATTGTTTTTTCTTATAAATTTAATTTTTTATTCATTTCAATTCCAAGGTCTCAACTTATGTAAAGATAATTATATTTAAGTTACAGCTTCAGTTGACCGAGTGAAGGAAGTGCACAAGAATTGTCAGAAAAACCACAAACGTTGTAATTCCATATAAGTACGTGTGAATCATGAATCGAACTAGTGACAAACTATGACGTCATCTTGATACCAGAATTTGCTGAATAAAATTAAAAGAACATAAATAAAAAAATCAACATTATTGAATATTTTTAGAAATATAACTTCTGAATGTACGCTAATAATGTCACTATTGGCTGTCATTTCATCGATATGATAGTCCTTTAATATTAATAGCGATAACTTTTTATCGAACCGATCTCATTGATGTCGAATTACGGAGAAACTTATAACGATCGACAGAGTTAAATAATACCCACCATTAATATTTATGTCAATCCGAAAGTAAAATAGCAAAGTCATCTTGCTGCAGTGAAAGTAAATTTATTTCCAGCTCATTATCATTTTTATTGGCTTCCTTTTCTGCCATAGTACATCGTACGCATTAGATATGTAATTTCCTTTTTATCAATCAGGATGATCGATATTTCCTCTTGGACACTTTACATTAATATATTCCAAGATGAAATCGTAATTTAAGGATGGAAATAGCATTAAAAAGAAGAACGAAGAAAATGTAAATGTTGACAAAAAGAGAACTATCTTCAATTATAATCTTCTTCTACGTGAAATGTTGTGATAGAAAATATGGAAGATATTTATGATATTCGAAGAAGGACTGGGAAACGACATAGTATGGTAGTATACCCAACTAGTGAATATTATGATAATTTTTGTATGTTTCTCTAGCTAATATGATTCTTGGTAGAATTATACATAATGTATATCGACAGTTAAAGCTTGCTTTTAGAGTAAAATTTGTTTTCTGTAGAATTGGTGAATTTTACAGAAAAAGAAATAAGGAAATATAATTGATAGATAATTTGTTCAACGAATCACTGCAAATATTTATAATAATTGCTTGAAAGAAGATTACCTAAGCGACTCAGTGTATATTAATATCACACATAAATATTACTATTATATAACTCATAAAGATAACTGGATAATTATCACTATTCATGTCAGATATATTTATTCTCTCTAAATATCAAACAATACCTAAGTCGAATAGTTCATCGGATCCCTCTTTCACTTCTAATATTTTCCACAATTTTTCTTTCCTATTCTTCTTTCCAGACATAACCATTCCCTCGTCTTTACCATATATGGCAAGAAATTAAGAAAAATATGAATGAAAAGGTGCACGATGCGGAAAAATAAGAAGCAGAATACAAACGTGGTTGCTTGTGAAAGCTTTTTAGCAGAAGAATCTTTTATTATGCCGTAGCGTGTCGCGAGCAGTCGGCTCTACTCACGGATCGTTCCATTTTCGTTCGTCTGGCCGGTGGTTCGCCACGGAACGAAGCTCTGGAAGATCAGCTGGAGCGATAAAGAGGTTAAAATACCGACGCGTTGAACCGAGAACTCGCCTGACAATTTAGACGGAGGAAATAATGTGCAACGAGTCGAGTAAAATCGTTAATTAAGAGATTCGCGCTCTATGGCTCTGGCGATCTTTGTAGCGGCGAATCGTGTAATGATGCCTAACACATTGATTGTTATTGTTTCTCGACAAAATGCAGGGGGATCTGTAAAATCTATGTTCGTTCGATAAATAATTAAGCATTTGTCCTATTTATGATATCGAGTCACGTTCACGATTTAATATTAGAACTATCAAAATATAGGGATTTTATACATTTGTACTATCACATTTTTGGAGATTTTAATGGTTCTTCGTAACATATATGGATAACGGCTTATTTTTCCTATTGTATTATATATTTTATCATATACTTTTCATTTTGATACAAATTTCATACTTTAGTCACTGATAGTTCTAATGTTAAGGAACGAATTACAATGAAGAGAAGAAGCTCTGCTTGTATCAAAGATTAATTTTAAGTCTTTTCCAAATTTTCAACTCTTTAGTTGAATTTTGAAATTTTAACTCTAAATTTAATTTCCAATTATAAAATTATAGACTATTCAATCTAATATTTCTATCTAATATTTCTATATAATATTTTAATATCTTTCTTTAAATAAAATGTTAAAGCAGTAAATAATTAATTCTGACCTATATTCAGAAAAAAAATTATAAATCAAAGGGTTTATTAGAAGGAGTTGCAATTGACCAACTTTTAGTGGGAATTATTTTCAGTTTCCTCGAACGATCGAGTTAAAGTTCCTTCGTTGGTTCGCGAGCTCTTGTCAAGTCGACTGCGGTTGTAATCGATACTTGGAGCACGATTATTGCTCAATTGTGAGAGGAACATAAGAGTCAGTCGACATAGCGATCTTTCTGCGTAATCTCTGAAATTAAGAGCTTCTTTGCTGTCTTCGGCTCAAGTTTGTAGAATAGATTAAATAGAAGTTTTTGTTGTACGATTGTATGGAGATTTTGACGGGAGGGAGATATTAGATAAAGCAGAACTTAAAACAGATCGCAAAATATGTAAGAGCGAGATATAGTTTAAAATACACTGGTGCCGTAGGAGAGAAATTGAAGTGATGTCAGAGTATTTAAGACACCTCCACTAAATTCTTCCTACTCTTCTCGATTTTCTTAACAACCTTGACTTTATATACTTTGCATATTCTTTCGCAATTCATAACTTCTGTTTTTACCATTGCATAAATTAGTAATTAAAAATATTCCATTGTAGGAAGATGGTCCATCTATTAAATAACTTCTATAATTTGTGTATATTACAGCTCTCTATATTCTATACTTTCTCTATACTTATAAAACCGTTCTATTATATTAACAAAATTAGATTAATTTCCCAATTTAGATCAATATATAATAATTAAATATTCTACTTCTATTCTAAATATCCTATTACTAATATATAATTAAAATATTCTATTATCATTAAACATATTTTATTTTTATCTTATTTAGAATATATTCTTTGTAATCAATATATTTCTGTTACATTAATGAAGCTAAATTAATTTTACAGTGATCTACGATTCAACAACATAGCCGAGATACGACCTGGCTCCTTCCACGGTCTATCCGACTTACACACACTTCTATTGAACGACAATCGCATCAAACACCTCTTACCAAGAACCTTCGAAGGTGCATCAAACTTAAGGATCCTCTATCTATATAAGAATCGTTTGGAACGAATTTCACCAGGGGCATTTTCTGGTCTGCCAAACTTAGAACAATTATATCTACATTTCAATCATCTGAAAGAAATTAGAAAGGGCACATTCAATGATTTGCCATCGTTGGAGAGACTTTTCTTGCATAACAACCTACTGCATCATCTACCAGCGGACGCTTTTCACAATGTGGGACCCATGACACGTCTTCGTTTAGATAGCAATGCTCTCGTTTGCGACTGTAATTTGGTCTGGCTGGTGCAGAGGCTTCAAAACAAACCATCCGAGATGGCAGCCTTTTGCCAGTCGCCCAATGAGATGAAGGGAAGATCGTTGACAAGCATGTCGATGAACGATTTTCATTGCAGTTGAGTAATTGAACCATCCATATTACACCTGATCGTTGAAACGATAAGAAAATGTAGGGTTACATAGATCTAGGTATAACACTAAAATTACGAGATATAGTTTAGAATCTCTTTCATGAAAAGAAATGAAGTCATTTTAACTCTAGTATGGGTAACGAAGTATTGAAACTTATTTGACAATTTTATTTGCAAGTAATTAATATTGAAATAGCTAAAAAATATTGCATATTTCAGAATTTCTATTTATCAAAAAATAAAGAATAGAAATACACATATAAAGAGATGAAAAGTGGATAGATATAATAATTAGTTCAAACGTAAAAGTAATTTAAATCTGCGAAATATTTCTTTGGATATTTTAAATAGTTGAAAATCAAATGGTTAAAATTTGAGATTTCATACATACGAACAAAAAGATCGAATGAAATGAAGTACAAACAAGAGGAGGTATCGACCACTGCGCTCCTTTATGGCTCTCGCGAGACGCATCGCTCTTAATGGCGTTAAGAGAACTTTGTTTTACGACATTAGAAAATATTGCGAGTTACAGTTGGTTTTTACAGTTAGGAACTTTTTATTGAGAAAGTTAATTTGCTGATGGTGATGAAGACAAAGTGGGGAGAGTCCGGTTGAGAATGACACGTCTGTTTTCTCGATTATCCTCGATTACCTGGTCACACATGTTCGATGAAAGGCAAAAAGTATATTAAGTATAAAAACAAATATCATCCTCTGCTGTCTATTTAAAGAACACTCTGATATGAATTATTCAACACAATTATGTCAAACTGTCTAATCATATCAGTTCCAAATTAGATCAGAGTGAGAAACACGATTCATTTTACATATCTAGACAACTACAAATAAACTTGGCTACAGCTACACGCATGCACCAGTTTTTAACAGATTGACATTAGTATCTTTGGTAAATATACCAACCATGCCTAAATTGATTTCAAACAGTTCAGCTACTCCCTTTTTTAAATGCAATTAAAAATAAAAAAATGTATTTAGTATTAAACAATTTTTTTAAAACTATTATTACTATATTTTAGATTAAAATGAGAAATCGTAATCAATTATAATTTTTGTTAATGTAATTGTATGTAAGCAAAGTTAACAAAGTAGCAAAACTAAAAGCAAAAGGAATTTTAGTTATTCCAATATTATTTGCTTAATGTAGAGTTATAGTAAGTAAAATTTTCAATAATATAGATGTATATTATTTTATGTATGTGTTTAATAACATAGATAAATAAAAATCTCCAATAACATAAATTTACATAAGCAAACAAAGATCTCTAATAACATAAATCCACATAAGGAAACAAAATTTTATTATAGAGAGTTAAAAGCAAATGAAAAATTTTATCCACTCCAATGTTACAAATCATTAATATACCTATCAATACGATTATACAATTATTTAATTATAGATTATTCTTAAATTCTCATTTTCGTTTTTCAGCTGAGCCACGCATAATGAACGGTCCCCAGGATGTAGAGGTCAGGCTGGGAGGAACCATCAGCTTCACCTGCGAGGTAATAGGAGACCCGATACCGGAAATCAAGTGGATGCGGGACTCTAATGAAGTATCCGCCGATGGGAACCGTTATGTGATCGAGGATGATGGAACATTAGTAATATCAGATGTAACGGAACAAGACACTGGTGAATACGAATGCATGGCCAAGAGCGAAATGGGCTTCACAAAATCAAGAAAGGCCAGAGCAGTAATCACAGTATCACCATCCTTAAGATTTACCGAGTTGCCTGAGTCACAAACTGTCCAGGTTGGAGTAGATGCTTCTTTTATCTGTAAAGTAGATGGTCGTCCTGCACCAACTATTCAGTGGTGGAGAAATGGTCAAATGTTAGACGTTGGTGGCCGTATCGCCATAGAAGACGAAGGAAGTTTGTTGAGAATATTTGCTGTAAAAGAATCAGACTCAGCTAGATACGTTTGTCAAGCGAAAAACTCTAATGGATACGCTGAAACAAGCGCGGATCTGAGGGTAGTAGATGAATCTTATAGTCCTCCTAAGCTAACGTATGAACCACACGATATGGAGGCGGAATCTGGGGCCATTATAGAGATTCCCTGCAGAGTAGAAGGCTTTCCTAAACCCGTGATACAGTGGAAGAAGGATGGTACAGCTGTTGAAGGATCTAGATTTCGTGTATCGCGCGGGGGAAGCTTGTATCTTTATAATGTTACTGCTGCCGATACTGGAAGGTGAATTTTGATACTTTTTATTAACATTTCTTGTGTTATTTATTTAAAAAATATAGGAAAATATTAAGTGGTCTATGATCTATAACCTTGAATAGAATATAGTAGAAAAATCCAGGAATATATGAGAATAGACATAAATATTGCCATAACTATGACATATAGATGAATGTAGGAAAATTTACTAAATTTTTAAATGCAACATCTTAACGGGTTTCTGATATTGCGTGTATATTTGTTTTCACCATCATAAGTCAAGAATTGTATACATAGATATGAATGCTCCGCTGTGAACCAATATGGTCGAGCAACCGCCCAGGCGTTGGTACGCGTTCGCCAGCCGGAAGCAGCAGATGTTCTTGTGATCAGAGCCTTCAAGGATGCAACCGAGGAGATCGATCGAGCCATAAATAACACGCTGATAGATCTTCTTAGCGGATCTGCGCGGACGAATCCACTGAGACTCGCGCGTTTCCCAGATGCAGTCGGTCGCGCAGCTGCCAGACCTGCTGAAATTTTCGAAAGAACGCTCGTAAATATACGACGAATGGTAAATTCTGGCCTGAGTGCGAACACCAGCACTGAATTCCGATATGAGGAAATTCTAACGGCGGAACAGGTGTGTTTGAGTTATGGTTTAGTTAATTTTTGTACAATAATATTTTAAGTTATTAACAAATGTCAACCATTCCATAGGTTAGAGAAATCGAAAGGTTATCTGGATGCACAGGCCACAGACATCGTCAGAATTGCACAAACATGTGCTATCACAATAAGTACCGTAACATAGATGGCAGCTGCAACAACTTACGACATCCAACCTGGGGTTCTTCCTATACTGGATTCCGTAGAGTTTTACAACCAATTTACGAGAATGGATTTTCATCACCAGTCGGTTGGGAAAAAAATCGTCGTTACTATGGATATCCGAAACCTTCTGCGCGTTTAGTTTCCACAACGCTAATAACCACTCATAACGTAACTTCAGATAGTGGAATCACGCATATGGTAATGCAGTGGGGTCAGTTCATGGATCATGACTTAGATCACGCTCTTCCATCAGTTTCTAGCGAATCATGGGATGGTATAGATTGTAAGAAGTCTTGTGACAATGCTGCACCTTGCTTTCCCATGGATGTTCCACCTGGTGACCCTAGAGTCAATAATAGAAGGTGCATTGATTTTATCAGAACGAGTGCAGTTTGCGGTTCTGGTGCAACCAGTTTATTATGGGGCAGTCTCACTCCTCGAGAACAATTAAATCAGCTAACCAGCTACATGGATGGCTCTCAAGTATATGGTTACGATGATGCCTTAGCCAGAGATCTCCGTGACTTGACAACAGATCATGGTTTGTTGCGAGAAGGGCCTGCAATTCCTGGCCATAAACCTCTTCTGCCATACGCTAATGGTCAATTCGTCGATTGCAGGAGAAATCCTGTAGAAAGTTCGATCAATTGTTTCGTAGCCGGAGATATCAGAGCCAATGAACAAGTGGGTCTTCTAGCAATGCATACGATATGGTTACGTGAACATAATCGCATAGCTCGCTCTTTACGTGATATGAACCCTCAATGGAATGGGGAAAAATTGTATCAGGAAGCTAGGAAGATCGTAGGTGCTGAGATGCAACATATTACATATCAATACTGGATACCTCATGTATTTGGTAGAACTGCAGAAGAACTTTTAGGTTCGTATCGAGGTTATGATCCTAACCTCGATGCTAGTATCTCCAATGTTTTTGCTACCGCAGCTTTAAGATTCGGTCATACATTGATTCAACCTCAGTTGCAGCGTCTTAACGAATCTTTTCAACCGATTCCCCAGGGTCCTCTTAAGCTAAGAGACGCCTTCTTTTCGCCGTGGAGATTGGTCGAAGAAGGTGGCGTGGACCCTCTTATGAGAGGAATGTTTGGCACTGCCGCAAAATTGAAATTGCCCGAAGAAAATTTGAACTCAGAACTGACGGAACAATTATTCCATACTGCCCATGCAGTGGCTTTAGATTTAGCTGCGATGAATATCCAGCGGGGCAGAGATCATGCACTGCCAGGTTATTTAGAATGGCGACGATTCTGCAATATGTCTTACGTTGAAACTTTCGAGGATCTAGCCGGTGAAATTCGCAGCGCTAAAGTTAGACAAAAATTAAGAGAACTGTACGGTCATCCTGGGAACATAGATGTCTGGGTTGGTGGAGTACTGGAGGATCAACTGCCTAATGCCAAACTAGGACCACTCTTCCAATGTATTTTGTTAGAGCAATTTAAACGTACTAGAAATGGCGACAGATTTTGGTATGAGAGTCCGACTGTTTTTAAACCAGAACAACTCGCACAGATAAAACAAACGAGCTTAGCTAGGATCCTATGCGACAATGGCGACAATATTAATAGAATTCAACCGAATGTGTTCTTACTGCCCGAAGGTGATAATAAGTTCGTCACCTGCGATGAGATTCCATATGTAGACTTAAGAGTTTGGTCCGAATGTTGCGATGGATGTGAAGATCAGAGTAATACAATTTCGAGATTCAGACGTAGCGCAGCCAAATATTTGCCATCGCAAAATAGTTTCTCTCTGAAGGATACAAGTACACAGAGCCAGAGTGAAAAAATAGAATATTTAGAGAGAACAATCGAGGAAACCGAGCAGGAGTTTAGAAAGGTTATAGATGTTGTAGAATCCTTGTCTCATAAGATAAAAGAACTGAGATCACTTTTAGAGGACGTGAAGAAATCGAAGTAGAACAATAGACGATGTACCATTGTTCCAACGCGCGTCCAATTTATCTTAAATTCGCTTCGTATTAGAAATTCATTAACGTTGTACGTTTATTACTGTACATACACGAAGCCCAATTGGGTTTATTAGGAGATTAGCTGTTTATTGCTCTCCTGTCAGATTCGAATTCGTCATTTAGATATTTGTTATTACCTCTAGTCTCATATTTGATACATTAATGGTACTAAAAAGAGCTTAATGATATTTATAGAAGCAATAATAGAGCTTAAATCGCACTGTTGTCGATTTTCCACTTTTATCATTTTTGAAGCTGCAGAGAGTCACATATTGCTTTGATGGCATAATATAAATACATTTCAAAATTGACTTAAGTAAAACGATAAAAATATTTTAATTGTATTCTATGCAATAACATTTTTCTTTTTTAGTAATGAAAAGATTTACATATCACCTTGCCCTCTTTCCTTTTACATAGATAATACATAACTATTATATCAACTAGCTATTAATGATATGCACAAAATAATTTTATTAACAAGTTCTATATTTAACACAAAGTTTAAAGGAAAACGAACCATAAATACATTTACTACTTAATATGTACAGTTTTGATATTGATTACCGTTATGTTGAACGCTTACATTTCTATGATCCTGTGCCATGTGTTTGTTTTATATTATGTACATGTTAGCTCCTAGTAAATTTGTAGGAGTATTGTAGAAAGTGTTTATTGATTCATTTCAGAAAGATCTAAATCTTTGGAAATATGTATTAAATAGAAACATTCAAAGAAAATTAAGGATAGATCAATGTTTGAAGAATATCATAATGCAGCATCCAGTAAAGAAATTATATTCACTTGTGTAGCTATATAAACATATACACACTATATACACATTGAAACATTACTGGAACATATTCAGGTTTTATAATATATCCATGTACTAAAGTATTCTGTTCATTAAATATTAACATTATACAACAATATATGTACTGCTTTATTTCTGTCCAACAAATTTTGTGTGCCGTCCATGAGCAATTACTTGTTTCCCCTCGTCTTTTGTAATATCTACTGCAAGGAACGCTAATGTTTTTCCACCACGTACAGTTTTGGCATCAATTGTTATCAGGTCTCCAGGAAAGGCAGGCTTCATAAACCTATATATTAATTATTATTATCACATTATAATTAGTTATAAATATACATAGCTCATGTTATAATTATGGTTATACTTACGTAATATTTAAATCTACTGAGACACCTGGTGAATTATTCCCATGTGTCATTATAGCATATGTAGAAACACAATCAATTAGCGTACTTGTGAAACCACCATGCAAAGTACCACCTAAGTTTAAATGCTCCTCGGATATGATTAATTGTGCTTTACAATTTCCATTTCCTGCTGAGATTATTTGGAGCTGTTTAGAAAACAAGTATAAAATTATTTCACAATAAGATAAAAATCCACTTATTGTTATATTTAATTTTTATTCAATTAATTGTAATTTGTTAGGTTGTCCCAAAAATTTCTTTCTTTTATAAGAAAATAATAAATATATACTATATTATACCATATTATATATTATATATAATATAATAATATAAAACAAAAAATGTGTATCTATTATTTCCTTGTAAAACGGAGGACTTTTACCTTTGGGTTAACCTAATAGTATATAGTATTTATTGTATTTTATGAATTGCTAATATATGTACTTAGAAGAAAACAGATCACAAAACATTGAAAAACATTACTTTTTGTAAACATTGTCCGAAATTTGGCGTTTTAAGAACACGTTCCAAAACTGATGTAATCAATTTTGTTTTACACATCTTACGATTTGAAAATTTTACGATTTTTCATTTAAACTTTTGTGATTTTTATAACAAACCGTTGTACACTTTAGAGCGCCTTTATTATATTCCAAGAGAAACAAAATATTAATTAATAACTTATTGAATTTATAAAATTTTGCACATTATGCTTGAATAACCTATACTTCAATAAATAAACAGCTCGGTAGGACAATTTTTAGATAAATATAGGTATGGGAACGAGTAACAGTGCTCAAAATTTGGATAGTAACTAACACAGGAATAGCTTTATATTTTACCAGATTATATTATGATATATTTTCAAAAATTTATTTTGTTACAAAATATAACATAATATAATAATATAATACAGCCAACAATTATGTCCAAATAATATAAACAAGAATATATTTTCCATTATATAATAAATGCATCTATCTACTAATTACAATGAAGTAGAATCATTTTCAATAAATAATTTAAATACAACCCATTTTTAGTAACTTAACTAATAGGCAATCCTTCTTTGTTTAAAAGGTGATCTTTGGGATCCTTTAAATACTTAGGACCATCTCCAACTTTAGTGTAAATAATATATTTAAGAGATTCTGGTGCTTGTTTTTTTGCATTAATGTTATTAAATAGCTCCTAAAACAAATTTAAAATCATTTATTTTGGCATAGATCAAATGATACGTAATTGTTATACAATAATAAAAAATATTTACTGGCGAATCTATAACTTCATTAAGAGGTAACCCTCTCCTGTACTTTTCTAAATTAATTCCTGGTGGATAAAAATGATCTAATACTCCTACAAATTCTGGAACACTTTCTTCCAAGAGATACAGAGTTGCATTTGGTCCTGCATCAAAAGTATATGCAACCTAAAACGAGTAACATATTTAATTAAAATATTAATATATATAAATTAAAGTTGAAAAAATTGATGTTTCATATCAATACCTTTACTTCATTCACAGCTTCATTATAGGCATGAACAAGATCAACAATGGCATGTGAAATATCATTCATATAAACAAATGGTGGATATGCATCCAAACATACTGCATGCAATTGATTTGAATCTTTCATTGTATGTTCAGCAAATATTTTAAAATCTTTTTCTACAATTGCCTGTTCCATTCTCTTCATTCTCTCAGGAATAACATGTTTTATCCTGTATTGTACAAGATCAGATGTTTCCATGGTTCTTTTCATTCCAACCGAACTGGAAACTTTTTTCTTTGCATCATTTACCTGGTGTAGAATATTTAGTCATAAATACATTTAGTATAAAACATAAGATAAGAATTAAAACTAATACACACAACTAATATTAAAATTCTCATTTCTGGCCAATGAGAGGCAGGCACAATTTGTTTTGCTATGCTGTCAGCACCATTTGGTTCAGAACCCATATACCATCTTACAAAACCTCCCATAACACTTCGGCATGCTGAACCAGAACCAATACGAGCTATTGAACTAATGTCACCCTAGAAATCAATATTTAAATATGTGAAAATTATACAGATATAATATATAGAATTATAAAGATCATAATTATGTTAACTTTGCAATACCTCTACTTGATATAGTTTAGCAAGAGCTGCTACAAGGCAAGCATATCCTGCTGCACTAGAAGCTAACCCAGCTGCAGTTGGAAAATTATTTTCTGAACAAATATGAACTTTCCATTGATCTATATGATTGGAATTTCTTGCCCTTTTCCTAACTGGAATAGTATACTTCATTATTTAAAAGATTTCAAGATCTCTTTAATATAATTACATACTTTGTGTTAAACAATTTTGCAATCTAGGATTCTTGATATCTTCTTCCCTAAAAAGTTATACAATTTTTTTAAAATATACTCAACTTCTCTATGGTAGATAATTATTTAACACTTACTGTCCATTTAACCAGATCTGATCCTCTTTAAAAGTTGGACTGATCATTACAGTAGTTTTTGTGTGTAGCTAAAATTTAAAATGGATCAAATTAAAATATGCCATTTGCGTTTATTATTTCACTAGATATAATAATATGTCTAGCTAGATATAAAAAATAAATTGTATTTTTACATGATCTGTATCTAAGGTAGCACTGATGGAATCATTTACTGGCAAGATTAAAGTTTCATCTCTCTTTCCCCCTGTAAAAGAAAAATTTATGTTTCTAGATCTATTTGAATTTCAAAAAATCGGAAAGGTATAATACAAATTTATTCTATTCATATGCAAAAATAAAAATTAGACTTTTTAAACGTAATATATTATGTTCAGTTTTTGTAGCATTGTACTTTGCAATACATCAAATTTGAAATTCAAAACGGCGGTCATGCGAATAATAGATATACGCAAACATTTATCTCTAATACCTTTTTAAATAAATTAAATAGTAAATGCAATTTAATTATGATAGTAATTATATTACTGTACTGTAATTATTTTAAAAGAAAAGAAAAGCAAAAGAATACATACAATATTTTATAACGGCAATATTGACGGATGCGATACACGTAACGGTACTCATTTTCTTAATCCCAGTCGACTATCGCTTCTACCACGCAAATGACTTTGAACCCACACGTGCATAGTATTCATACTTGAAGAAGCATAAACTATTTATAAGCTAGATAGATAATCATATATTCCAATTTGTTACAATCTATTTTCTATCAATTCGTATTTTAATATTTATTTATTTCCTATTCCTATTTTATATTGCACAAAATTTCAAATTTTCGTGTTTTAAAATTATATCTTTTCATTGGCTACGTGTAAGCTACAATAATATTCAAGTGGCATAATAACTTTATGTATCAGCAAGAGAATCTTTATATCTATATTAATATCAAATAATATTTAAATTTATTGTTTGTTAATTTCCTATTTCATGTTTTATCTATTTATTTTATTTATTCATACTTCATGTTTATTTTATTCATGCTTAGCAATTCTTACGCGCCACAAACTACTTCCATCATATCGACGCTACCAACAATACGTTTCGTAGTTTTTCTCGCAGATGGCATTACTCCACGATCGCATTCCCGCTTCATACTCGAGAAGTCGAGAGTAATATTCAAGCCAGCCGGTTTTCAGTGTGATGCCGGTTGCATTGACGGTGGGGGTGATTTGCACGGTCCTCGGAGGGCTGTACGAACCACGATTATACACGGCGGGTACGGTGTATATTCAAAGCGCGCGCTTGTTCTTTGGGACAGAACAACGAAAACTAGAATAAGAACAATGTGAGTGTTATGAAGAACTATTAGACTTCCAAAATATTCATCGATAACCAATTCCATAGAAAGTACCAAGGTACGAGAGATACAATGTGGTGAGTCGAACATGGTGTATGAAAGGTACCACTCGACGTTATTAAAAGACGATGCGAAAGTAGTGGTGCGATTCGAATGATATTCTGTCCTCATCCCTTCCTCGTTATCTCGCGTGCATTTACAGCGAACTTATGCATCGTCGTTTCCTTTCTCTGAGCCCCGTTCGAGTTAGCACGCGGTTTCATAGCTCTGTTCGCGTCATACCAAAGAGACTTAAGAGTTCTGGCGTTCACCGCGAAAAGAAGAGAGGAATTTAGTCCTTAACTGTTATCCGTGGGTCATGTTGGTGACCACAATAAGTCACATTTCTTAATATTAAAATATACATATATTATATTTTTATTCGATATTGTATACTTCTATGCAAGAAAAATCATTAATTATTTTCATCATCTTAGATATAAAATATTAAATAAAATAAGATACTTTGAAAATAAGTAAAACTCTACTACAACGATACACATAGTTGAGGGTTAAGAGGAACGAGGAAGAAGAAGAAAAACAAAGAAAAAAAGCAGAAGAGAGAAGAGATGGTAGGAATGGATGCTAGTGGCACGTAAGATATACACGTAGAATGATCAAGTGGTTGTATTGCGTGGAATAAGACCACGAACAACATAAAGGTGTTCCCGTGGGACGTCTGGTGGGTTACGGTGACCGAGTCACTCTGTCATCTGTTTCCAAGAAGAGAGAGGTCGGCGATCTGTTGTGTGTGTTAGTGTACGATCGCACGGCATGGGGCATCGGTGTTGGTCCTTCACGAACGGCGGGACCTGAATGTGTGCATATTTCTCCTGGCTGACTGGCCTGCCTTCCATCGTTAAGCTGCATTCACAAAGGGAGCCGATTTTCGGGCAAGGACCGTGTCTCGGTCGTTCTTGCCGAGAACGCGAATCGAATTGGTTAATGAGGACTATCCGGCTTCGACCGTCCAATCAGCTAACAGGTAACATTTTTATGCATGGATATATTGTGGCGTCTTGTTGTAGCTATCTTATGATTAACCTGCAGATTTTTAAACAAAAATGCATAAAACGTATATGATACAGAAAAATATATAAAACATCCGAAAAATAATATTCTTTATAATATTTAATTTAAGAAAATCAAATTTCTGCATAGACCCTACGTTTTTGAGTTTTTAATTGTATCCATGAAAATATGAAGTTGCATAAAAATCCGCAGTTTACTTATTGTATCATAAAAATGTATTATTATAATGCTTTATCAATAGAAAGTGATATAAGTTCCGTTATTTGTATTTAGTATAGAGAAAATGAAAGGGTTGTAAGGTAGAAATTTGTAATAATTTTCGTCTTTATTTAATAACTGAAAAAAATGATTTACTACATTAAATAAATATAACCAATAATAATACAGGAATAAATATGGAAAATATCAAAGTGTCTTTTTTTAATGGGGAAAATTCTCCGTATATTATCTGGTTATTCATTAAACGACGTAATAAGTTGGTGGATTTTGTTTTATATTATTGATTTTATTTGTTCTATGAACAATGCTTTAGAGTAATGCTTTGGAGTAATGTTTCTTTAATTGGTCACAGGTGAGGATTTATGTGACCAATAATTATTGGTACTAGTATATTTTTACCGATGTACTTAGTTACAAATTGAACGCCGTAATACTGTATTCGCGAACTTTATTTCCTAAACTATGTTTCTCGTTAATTGGCCACAAGTGACAATTTATGTGGCCAATTGTCCAAAGAGGTATATCTTTATTGATAACAACTTTCCATATATTTAATTATAAATCGAACGAATTAATAATATATTGGCGAACTTTATTTGTTTTCTAAACAAAGATTTAGAATAGTAAGTGTCTCATTAATTGACTACAGGTAGGGAGGAACTTAGATAGCCAGTTCACAACATACTACTGTACATTGTACATAATACACTAAATTAGGTTAGATTTTCTCATAGATCGTTTTCGTCGCGTCGGTTTTGTTTTCAGCTTTCGTTCCTGCGGCGTACACCCAATGAGAAGCTGTATATCGGAACGCCGCGGTGTAAATCACGAAAACCGATGGATTTCGCACTGAAATTAACGACTCGTGCGAAAGTAGCGGGATACATGCTCACAGGCCGTAAAACGCGTTCAATAGCACGTGGGGTGGCTAAATGAGATTATGAGATCCTTCACTTTGACTCAGTTTCCAATGAGTCTCCACAACCTGCGAGCTCGAGCAATATTTATAAACAGTAAACGCTGAGTGATAGGTAGAAATTATATAATTTACAATCTTTCGTCGAGAAAATAATTTTTTATAATTATGATACACTAATATATCTAATATTCTTTGCGGCACATCTTCCTCTTTTTTTATGAATTCGCAGTTGTTATTTAAAATCTTGGTTCATAAAACAGAAAGACCTTGATTCTTTTAATAGAAGTTTAGTATAGAACTGAAATTGATTCTTGTACAATCCCCCAAATTTAAAACATTTTTTTAACAATGGAAAATAAAAAATGTTCCTTACATTTATTACAATCTATTATTACAATCAAATATGTATTATAATAATTTTAAATAATTACTTATTCATTATTATTACCAATATTATTGTTATTCTACAACCGCAGGAAATTTAACCACAGGACTTGATTTTACCATAGGAAATGTCTTTTCATACAATTTGTTGTGGCTATTTTGAAAAAGTAATGAAAACCTGGCGTAATTATGCGTCGGTGTAGAAATCAAGGAATTAGACGGGAAGATCGCGTTAAGGCGCGTTTCCTCCTCAGATTCTATTCACGATGGATGTCGCATTACAAACAGATCAGAGAGACGGATCGTGAAATGAGTATGCGGCGCGCGTTTACCGTTCCATAGTTATTGCCACCATAGGTGGACGCAGGTTGTAGCTACAAAAACCTTCTCTTTGTTTGATCGAGCTCATGTGAACGCCACCTTAATTCAAGTGTGCAGAAAAGTTGCATCCTCTGGCGGTATTTGAACTCTGCGTTTAGACGCAATCGCCTATCCCTTTAATAATCGACTCTCTCAGGATTTTTACTGTGTGATTTTTTATGCTCGACCGATATTATAGGCGTATTTAATCCATTCCAAGAGATTAACTACTGTATTCATTTTATACCCGTCGGTGCTTGCTATACTAAGGAATTCGTTTTTAAATATTTCATATACAATTAAATTTTGATCATAGACATTTTTTTTGTTTGTATATTTCTCGAGAAAGATTTACGTATAGTAACTGTATTCTTCTTTTCTTAGTATTCTTTTTAGTAGTTTTTTAATTTTTTAATCTCTTTTCTTTCAAGATATTAGTATCTTCTTTTAATTCCAATTTTCTTTCTCCCTCAATATGTTAACATATAATTTTTTAATCAAATATTGCTGAATATACTAAACTTGACGACTGACTTCTTTGAATTTATTTCTTTTATACTTATCTTTACGTATAAGGTCAACGGGTTTGCTTTCATATATTAATTCCGTTTTTCGCAATCAATATGTTCAAGTCTAGCTTATTAAAAATAAATCGAACAGTACTTAATGATTTTCTATGCCTATAACGAACCTGTAACTTTCTAGGAATTATTTATGTGCATTAAATGTTCATTCACGGCAGATCTTCGCTATGATACCAAGAAAGAGTATGGGTATTGAATGCAAATTGTGTTTTCTTCGTAAAGCAATTCAGATTTCTTGAATAGAAGCATGTCTAATTTCAACTGATAGAGATACGAGCAATGAAAATTAAACATTACGGTTTTGTGTACTTATACAACTTTGTGTTCCTACGATCACAGTTAACAAATCTTAAGTAGTATCTTAAACAGAAGAATATAAATTAATGAATTTTAATAAATGTATAGATAAAAGAAAAATTTAGTAATATTTAATAAATTTTGAAATTTATTTATTCTTTTTTATCTGTAGAATCTGAATAGGCATTCTATTTAGCAAATATTGTAACGAGTTCTAATCCTTTTTCTCTAAGGAATAAGCTTAGCCACTCTTTTTCCAGGAAATATTACTTTCTGGACTGCGATAATGTCAGAAACATTACTGTTCTTTTTCTTCGTCGCTCATGATTCCATGGATATCAGTTGGCGTTAAAACGGATGTAATAAAATTGCTTCCTATTCCGCCTTTTATCCATACTTGTTATTCATAAAACCTTTTCTTTTCACATTTCTCATAGCATGGTTGAAATACCTTCGAGGAAGCAGGAAATACTTCTCCTCTACATTCCAATATTTCAGATCCTATAAATATACCAAAATAACATATTACATTTATGGAAAGAAAATAAAATAAGAATACATAAAGAAACACTAGCGCCATCTACTTTAACGTAATTAGTGTCTCTATAACATTTTTCCCTCACTTTAGCAGTTTACTTTGTAATAGCATTCTACACGCGTTTCATTAATGCAATAAGATACTTTGATCAATTAGCTTTTTCATGCTTCACAGATTCGGTTAAGGAATCAAGTATATATGTGGGTATATATGTACAACGGTCATGGAAAGATACGAAGGCGGATAAAGCCGCAGCTGCCGCATGGTGTAACAAAATCGCTGGATGACCTTACTGCGTGGTCCGAGAATTCGTTTACGAATGGACCGATCGTCGTGAATTCTAGTTCGAAGAATAAATCCAGCTACGACTTGTCCCTCTGATATAAGGTTCCCATCTATCGTCTCTTCTTTACCTTTGCTCTCTCGCATCTTCGTTCTAATCCCCCTCCATCTCGTACCCATGGTTTCCAAGGCTTCCTATAACGGGTGTGATCAAAGAATTATCATCATACACAGTGAATCACTGAAGTACCTAAACGCTTACCACAGGAAACTTTTGTGTATATATTATATGTGTTATATAAAATATTTTGGAACTTCATTAGTAATGTAATGAGTAATGAAATGTATGTATGTAAATATCACGAGATATTTACTGTATATGTAAGTATATTTAGCAAAAAGTTAGTATATAGTATGAATAGTCATCATAAATAAGTAATAAGTGTTAAAGATAGTTTTATTGAATATTGATGCTAGTGTATGGATAAAAATAATGCAGATAACCTAGAATTCTTTTTTATTTCTTTTATCTAATAATATTGTACGAGAAAGCTTTAACGAATCTGTTCAACTTCTTTCATTCCTCTTTTGCAGTCAATTCTTCCATTTCGATTCACACGTGACATCTGTAAGTTCTACATATGTGTTTCTCTTACTTGTTGAAATGAATCATCTTGGACATGAATCACAAATTCGATCGATATATTCATTCCCTTTCGCCATCTTCTTTAATTTCCCTGTTATCCTTCTGATATAATATTTCATACTTGTCAATTCTTATATCTATACACACATTATTATATTGTTGTATACGTATTTTAATTAGGAGTACTCAGGACAGATTAAAGCTTTTGAAACAATCTTTGAAGGACAATCGACTTTTATAAAGATATTAGAAGGGGGTTAAAAATGTTAAAATGAAATAAATTTAAGTAAATATGAAATAAAATTTATTTTGTAATGGATCATATTGAAAATTTTATAATATGCATTTTTAAGATACGATTGCTTCCTTAATTTTTCTTAAGATAATTTACTCGTTATATTTGTAATATGAAATGTATTTTTCTTGTGTAACGAGAAATACAACGAATGTAACTCTCCACTAATTCGTGCCTAATTTTAGTATATTATTTTATATAATATTTCCGTTATCTTCAGCCGTAAGTAAAATGCAACACACTGCACGCACCAGCGAATGTAATTCGTGTAGAAGAGTTGAAGTCGAAAGTAATTCTGTTTTCGCAAGGGGCTAATGGAATCACCGTCACGATAAAATCTTGCCAAGTACGATTGATGTAGAAGACTTCTCTGCCTTTTTCACTCTTCTCCCTGTTCCTTTCTTTTTCTATCTCATTTACTCTGTAAAGTAAAGTTGTTTCGCCCCTCGAGGTTTTATTTCTCACGCAAGAGGATCTTAGGATTTCTCGCAACCCTCCAACGTACTGTAATTTTCATGAACTCCGTGTATCCTTTTTGCTTAAGCTGCGCTGTGTTGTTAAAAGGTTGGAGTTGTTCGGAATACAAGTGTGCGGTTTACATTTATTAAAGGTTTATTAAAGGAGAATATACGGAGGGTTCGAGTGTAAACTACTGAAATTGGATTTATTGGGGTTTTCGATGTGTTGTATATACACATATATATACATAAAAGTTTTTCATGGTAAATATTCAAATACTTTTATGAACCATTGTATAAGGACTTCTATTTCTTTTCTATTATTAATATATAAATAATATAACACTTAGCTACTCGATGATATTTTAGTATATGAATTTCAAAATTTTTTTAGACGGAATTTTTTAATTTTATAAATTAATTTTAGAAATTAAAAAATTTTCATTTTTGCAGTAAATGATGATTTTCATGCTTTACATGCTATGTGCATGGTTTCGTTAGAGGTTAACAATTTTTTAATTCTAGGCGACTTAAATTTAACAAAAGAAAATCGTGTTCTTAAATTCGCACCATTTTTCTCCCCTTGAAAGGGCTTTTCAATGAAGACTGAGATTAATCTTGACAAGTTTTGTTGCGTTTCAAGAATGATCTTATTGTTAGAAATTGAGAGAGACGAGATAGGAGAGGCAATTTATTATTTGCTCAACGATATTTTTTTTTTAATAAAGTAACTTTTGATTTTGAGATAACATCATTACAAAAATTAATCTTTTACGCTCGAAAGGCTCTAACGGTATTATTGAAAATTAAATAATAAATAATAAAAAGTTCTCATTACAGTAACACTGTTAACCTATAATCCATTACAACCGATCTAGGTTAGGTATTTATTTTACACCAATCTAATAATACCAAAACATACGAGGGTTATACACTCACGGGATAAATAATGCAGAATTCTCCTCATAATAATACAAATTCAAGGAACGTAAATCAATTTTTTAATCAATCAATGACGTACGTAAATATTAATCTTTTACACTTGAAAGCTTTTCTAAGTTAAGTAACAAATGATAAAAAATTAGCATCACAGTAACATACTTAGCCTATATCTGTTCCATTTGATCTAAGTTAGGAATTTATTTCCCATCAATCTAATAATACCAAAACACGCGCATACAGATTAAAAAAAATTCGAGGGTTAGCTTTTACAATAAAGGACCGACCACCTGGCACTCCTCCACCATGAATGAGAGAGGACGAATCGGTGGGATTCGTGCATTGAACGCGGGCACAGGAAATCGGCGCTTATTCTCGGCCTCGATGCTATCTTGAGGCTTCGACGAGCCTTTTTGTTCGACCTGGTACACAGCTCGATCAGAAAACGTCAGCCGTGCGTCAGCTATGCTCACGACTGACCTTGAACGCGGTACCAGTTGCAGCACGTGGATGTACAGGTTCGATCTTTCTTTCTTTTTGAAATCCCAAGCCTTAAATAGAGATTATATGTACTATTTTCAGAAAGTAATCAAGGCTCGATAACGTGGAAAGAATAAAAGTACGGTGAAGGCTTACAGTGGTGAGCAATCTGATATACTCAAGGTGAATTTATCAAGGTGATTTATTGCGGCTAGATTATTATGGTGGAGCACCTGGTGCGATAATGGCAGGTTTGGGTTTAAGAATCGAAAATAGAAAGAGAAGTTTAGTTATTTATGTACAACTATTTATTTTATTATTTTAATTTAATAACCTGGCTGTAGTATTTGAATCTTTATTTTCTAATCTTACTCTTATTTGAACTCTCATGTCGTGAAGGTTGGGTTAATTATGACTCATGTATTTCACATTTCAATTTGTTATTGTACTTTTATTGCAAATGTATGTAGATTATAAAACTTAAATTATTAGAAATCACAGAATTATAAAAGCTATAGCAGTTATATTGGGAAATAAAAAGAATAAAGTATAGTATCCGGTTAAAGTATAGTATGTCTTTTCGGCGGTATTATAGACCGCTAAAGTCGAAGATGGGCGTCATTTTTCGCGGAAATGAACTGTGTTAGAAATTCGGCCTTATGAACATATGGACGACAAAAATCTTCGCTGTAAAAATCCGCGTAAGACCGTGATCATACAGAGCGGCAAAATAACAACTTACTGTTCTTTGTATGGTCACGGTTTAACGGCCGCGGCCGGAAAATAAAAAATAACTCCAACCTAATTCAATACTTACGAGTTAAATGCATACGCAGTATTACACCTTATTACACCTTATTTCTGCGAAGGACGACTCTTATTTTCGGCTTCAACAATCTCGGAAACCTCTAAAAAGTGTCATTTTGGCCGAATATTTTGCAGTCCGGATACTGTACAACACTCTTCATATTATCGCTACAAAGTAAACATTTGACGTTGAAATGTGAAATGATCCTAGCCATAACCAGTTGAGAGTCGAAGCACAAGGTTGACCCACATTTTTTATCCTAGGTTAGGTTATTCTTGTCGTCAGTCGAACTAATCTATTCGAAATATAGTCGAAAACCTATCTCATCCATGAATTTTTACCTTTAAATCGAATATCAGAGAGATTAATAGGGTGGTGGCTACGTACAAATCTTCCGACATCGATTTCCTATCCAAGCTTAGTCAGTTTCCTGTCCGTTAGTCAGCAGGCTGAAAATCTGTGACTCGGTGATCGCAAACATTCCTGCTTTCGTAGGCTATGATAGATGTCTGGTATCTCGTATATACAGATTTTCATATAAATACACATGATATAGTATTGATCATATGACGTAATATAGTTCTTCTGCTCACCTTACCTTTTATTTCAAACTTATACTAAAGTTTGTTTTTCTAGAAATCAGGAAGTACTTTGGAAAATTTTTTGGTAGGGAAGTTACGACAGATTAGAAGAATTTAAAAAATAGCAGAATTAATCCACAAGATTTACAACGAAACGTGGTAATTCATTGCATATCACCAAATTATTATATTATTTTATTAGTATACCATTATATTGAAACTAAATAATCTATTTGTAACAGTTACTAGTTACCATATTTCAAGTTAACAATTAATTGATTGTAATTGATTACCGCTTCTTTTTCTTGGAAACTAAATTCCAGTTCTAGAAGATTACTAAAGAGCCTTCCAAATCTATATTTTTCATAAAATGCGTTTCATAAAGTTTCATTTAATTAAAAGTTACCTATTTAATATCTCTAAAATGGAAAACATAATCGCCGAAAAAGAATTCAACAGCAATAAGTCGTGAGCAACAGCGTCTCCAAATTATTTTTTTTTATAATCGTTTGGACAGGCACATTTTAAGTCGTGAAAAATATGTACGCGAGAGAACAATGTTTCTCAATTTAATCTTAGTCTCTAAACGTAGGAAGATAAAGAGGGTGCTAAAATAAGAAAGAAAAGGCGAAAATGATCGTGACACGGTTAACAGGATCTTTATCTTTTTCAATAAAAATTTTATGAGTGATGGAACGATGGTGTCAAACGATAATATTTGATATAATGTTTCAGCGAGACTGGACGAGCATAATCGAATGAAGCTGGGCCAAGCATGCCCTCTAAGAAGCAATACAATCTCGTGCATAATGACGAGTACGACACGAGGATACCACTGCATAGTGAGGAGGCGTTCCACCGTGGAATTGTCTTCCACGCCAAGGTAATCAAACATTAAACGCTTTCCGATTTTCACAGCCAGCGGCTGCCCACCGCCCAAACGAGAACTTGCGAGCCGTTGAGCTTCTCCCACTCGTATGCGCATCCCCAGGCAAATTCCAGGTCCCCACGTGACTCTAAAGAAACTGGTATATTACGTGTATAACGTTTCATTATAAGTTTCGTTAAGAATGATGATAATGTATTGAGGTTTATGAATTTTAAAAAGTAAAAAATAATTTTCACCGCTCCTGAATTATTGAAATTTGTAAATGTTCGAAAGATTTGATATCTAGGAGAGCAATTCTAAGATCACAGGACCTTAAATTCAAAGAATATGAAGTTGTGGGATTTGTGTTAGAACAGTATCGTGGAACTTTAGGCTGGAAAATTCTAGGATTATGTAGTTTGGATCAGATCTAAATCTTGATTTAAGAAATATTAGGATGATAGGACTAAATTTACTACTATAAGATTTTATAAAGACATAATTGTATCCCTCGATTTTGAGTTTCCTGATTCGGGAATACGTAATATCGTGATGCCACCACTTGAGTTTCATCATTTTGTAGTTACTTATCTATCTTACGTTATTTGACTTTAGAAAGGTTTCTTTTTGGTCGTAGAATCTTAGGTTAGCGCCACCTGAGTTATTCATTCGTATAGATTATAGATCACGTTTATCATATCCTATCAAATAAGAATTCTTAACATAACCTTCATTAATCACAAATCATTATATGTAACCCTGGAATTCACTATATTCATTATTATTGCTAGTGGATGTTTTAATTTAAGACCTCGCTATATCGGGAAGGCTACTGTACCACGTCACATAACCTTAAAGGACATTCATATCGGCTTTCACAATTTTAGACATCCTTTGTATTGAATATCTCACAGTGTAAAACTTTCCTTTCTCAATTTACCATTTCTAAGATTAAAACTGTTCAATTACTTACAATACCTGTAACTACGATTTTAAATTACGGATATAATTAAGGATGTATTTCAATTTGTACCTCCATTATTCACCTCGCAAAAGCTCGAGTTTTCAATGAGAACACAGCGGTGGTCCAATCACGCGCCAACGATCTTTCCATTTTAAGTGAGTTCTGAGAAAATCGTAACAAAGGTAGTAACAGTAACCAATTTTATCGTGTCAATAAGGCGTAATTTCTGGAGGGAGGCCGCGTTGTCTTCTGAGCACTAGCGATTATTACAACTATAACATCGGATGGGGACAGTTATTTCGCGGGAGGCAAACGTTAAACCTTCGAAACATGATCGGTGAAGAAAAGTGCTGAAATGAGAATGGAAACAACAGCTGTCTAACGGATATCTGGATTATGTCCTGCGATCATAGAATACACGAAACGGTAAAATTGTATGGTCTTCTATTTGTTTCTTTATCAAACAGCGCGAATATTTTGGTTTTTTATTTCGGTTGAAACTATTAATTGTGATGATTTTTGTTATCAGGATATTTTTGTTAATACTGCTAATATTCGTTTATATTTAATATCGAGTAAATTTTGTCATAGTACATTTGGAAGAATAGTGTATGTATTTCATATGAAAATTGAATAAAGTATAGATTCATAAATTTTGACTTTAGATTAATAAAGTTTGGTTGTCAGGATAAAACTTCTTTAAATATTGATCGCAATATTTTTTATTTTTAATATTGTTGAAATTTTATTGTATCACATTTGATAGAATAATTCACGTATTTTATAGTATATCAAAATTAAATAAATTATGGATTCATAAATTTTGTTAGATACTATTAGGTTGTCCGAAAAGTTTCTTTCGTTTTATAAGGAAATAATGGATGCACAACATTTTCCGTTTTGTATTATTTTATCGAATTACGTATGATCCACTTTGTTTTATCAAGATAAAGATTACAACGTTTGACAGATTAGGTTTCATGTTTGTATAAAGATGCGTTGTTGTAAAAGACGTGTCTGTAAAAGAAAGACACTTTTCGGACAACCTAATACAATTTTTTTGTAATATATAATTTAGTTTTTAGGCTTGTAGTTTATAGTAGTGTAGCTATATCATGTGAGTGATTGAAGTTCCGTTCTCTGGCGCTTTCCAATTGTACCATGAAGCCATTCACGTTGGTCCCGCTTTCCCGAAATACTTGACGAGTGACGCTGTAATTTACTGCACAATTCGGGCCGTTCGAATGGCCGCATAAAACCGCAAGTGTTTCCAAGAAACTGAAAAGTGTATCATTCCGTTACGCCGTTACGGAAGCGGTTAATCTGTTTGTTGAGAATATACGGGGTGATTTACAAAAACAAAGTCGCTGAAACAACTACTAATATTATAATTTTCATAGAACAGTTGAAACGATTCGAAAATAATCTAAATAACTATATTACATACTTGGATTTTCAATATCCGTTAAATGTAAATTAATATTGAATTCTTTTCTTATCTTTTGAAACATTGTTACTGTTTCTTCCATTAATAGTTACATCTCAAGAATAGAGTGCGCAACCATTACAAATTTGTTAATAGATTTTTCTTTTAAAAGATTTATATTGCTGAAATAAAAATTGAGATACGCATAGTATAATAGAGGCTTTATATATATTATATATTTGCTTATAAGTGTAGTGTTTTAATATAAATATCATTGTAAAACATATTTATTATTATATTAAATATTTTTATATATAATTTTATATTATATTTTAAAATAATTAATTCAAACATAGAAGAAAATACTTATTTTATTAATCAATATATATCAAGGCCCATTTGGGTTTATACACATGGTATATGCAGATTATATACTACTACATTCTCTTAACACACAAATCGGTCCCAATACGCCTGCGCTTCATTTCAATGTATCCCTCACAAGTCACGTGACTTCACTCCCGCTCGCAGCACGAAAAATGACATTGATCAAATGCAGGTAACAACTGTAGTAATGATTCATATAAAGAAACAATTATGTACAATTAAGTCCCATAGTACTCTTAGCGACAGGTGATAGGACTAAAAAATCAATATTCATTCACTTCTTCGAACAGTACATGGTTATGAAACAACCTATAACCTCTATAAATCATCGGCAACTGTAAGAAAAAGTGAAGAAACTTAGGTGTTTAATCGATAGCTATCTACTGACTGCAACAATCGCGACAACAACGCGACAGAGCGAATATTTTTGGTTGTGGTATACAAGCGGGGAGAAACAGGACCGTGACGTCATTGTGCACGTGTTTATTCGAGCGCTGCGCGTTCGTTTCTCAGAAAGGTTAAAGCTTTCGCGTTCGTAAGCTCGTAAAGCGGCACCGTAAAGCGGTCACTTTGCGAGGGAACGTCGCACCGAAGCTATTCGCGTCGTTCTTCAGCCGTTTCTCTCTCAGTGACGTTTGGCTTTCCGCGCTGTGTTCCAGCGTCGACGTGGTCCCCTAGAGTAGGCCCACTAACCCTCTGCTAAATGTCATGTGACTTGCAAGTCACATGCATATATATTTTTTCATGTACATTATATTTTCAAGTCTTATTTCCCTTATGCAAATTCGCATTTTCGAGAATGTAATTAAGGCGGTAGAACGTCCACACAAAATTTATCTATTACGTCATCCCATAAGTTCGTGCCGTTTTTCGAGCGGTTATATATATTAAGATTGTTTACACACCTTTCAGTTTCATGAAAAAATGTAATCCCCCTCTCGTTGTACAAGTTCTTTCCATTTTTCATTATTCCGTCTCGATAAAAGTTCTCTTGTTTTTCTTTAAAATATGAAATGTATACACAAAGGTCGGCACGAACCTATGGGATGACCTAATACCAAATACATATTACGGAAAGGATTTATATATTTTTTCATATTATGTACATTTTGTGTAATTTTGCTATTCTACATTCCTATAAATGCATAAAAATTCATAGTCTATATTGTATGTGTCACTATAATACTTTTATTTATTGTATTATTTGTCGTATTGTATTTATTGCAAATTAAGTTTTTTAGTTTCTCTTTTTAATAAGCAATTGCATGGTATCATATTATAAGGGATAAGGTAATAATTTTTCTTTCTCCATTTTCGTGGGATTGGATCTGAATTAGGATTTTTGGTTCTAATATTTATTTTCACTTATGCAGAACTGGAATATAAGTTCTTTTTATTGCTCCTTTCCGTTTGTTTCTTTTAATTTTTGAACTCATGCAAATATTTTTTTATTGTTTGTTTTCTTTTCTTCTCTCTCAGGATGCGTTCTTTCATTTGAAACTGACGGAAGTGGCTTCACAATATTTTGAATGAAATCCCTTTTAGAATCTATCAATTTTTTAGTGTGTATTATCTTTTTTCTTTTTTCTAAATTTTTGTTTTATTCTGATTAATGGTTGTATTTTCTGAATATCTTTTTACAATTCAATTTCCTCGATTCCTTTTCAAATTTTGTTTCTGTAACTGCATTTCACCAAACAATGATGTATTTTATAAAAATTCATTTTTGAACTGAGTCAGATCTTTTACGTTTATTTTTTTTTTTTTGTCTTATTAAATTTTTCATTGTCCCTTTTAATACATCTTTTTTCTTTTTCTCGTACGGTTTCAATGTAGGTCAAACGAGCCCGATTTTACTAACGCTGTCTTCTCGTTGGATTTACTAGAGTTTACTTCCTAGCGAATTAATCTTCGTTTTCCTAAGTCCAGATTTTTTTGGATATATGTATACGATTTACTTCGAATTTTGAACGATAAGAAATATAATATCCTTCAAAGCCGTTTTCGGATCTCTAAGCATTTAAATTCAATCTTGCACAGTGCATTCAGCAAAGTTAATAATTCAATAAATCAATTCTTTGAAAAAATCTCAGTCAAAAATTTCTTTTATTATAATTATTATATATGCAACATTTCTTTATTATAATTTAATTTTTATACGAATTTTTTTACTTTACTACATATTTTATTTTTTCCTTGGTATTATAATATACTTCACTGTGACTATAGTTTAGTGTATTGTTAACAAGGATTTAGAAGAGGAAAATCAAAATACATTTCGCTGAGTGCGTCCCACTTATCCGGAGAAATTTTTCGCCCTAGTAAAGTCACAATAATTTTAGACACGATTGATCCTCTTGGCAAAGACGTTCGCGTTGCGTTTCTTTCATGCGATACGAATATCCGGGAAACTTGGTCACGGCTCGATCATAGATACATTATACCTTATCTCCACCCCTATGTGTTTTTCACTTTAATATGGAATGCATTTTCTACCCTCTTCTCGAACATTTTCTGAATTTTTTAACAGTATATAATGTTCGATTCAGATTATTAATTTTTATTATTTATGCATAAAACTTAGGCTATGCAGATCAATAATGTTTTCTTATATTAAATGTTTTCTATATTAAAGGATACTGAACTTCTAGATTACTTTCTATCCGCTGTATGTATGTATTCAGGTTCTAGCGAATTCCAAATAATCAAAAGAATAACCTCTATCGAATAACAATAATAATTTAGAAATATAATTTAATAGAATAATTCAATTGTAAAAAATCTATTAATCAACTTACAAATTTTTATTATTATTAATTTTTATTAATTAAATTCTTTTTCAATTAAATTCTTCCTTAATTTAATTATTTCCGCTGCACAAGTTTTCATAGTGCCTAATTCATTTCTTACAATTTGGATTTCTCATAATACTTCCTATATGTAGATCTATACTAGCCTTGTCACCTACGGAGTAGAAACACCACTTACGAAGAATTGCTTGCCGGCGCAGCGCAGCTGTTAAAATATTTAAAATACTGCGAAGAATGGCCGATTCACCGCGTTGCGCTCGCGATCAATCGCGAATTCGAGAAATTCGATCGTTTCTTGTGGCGTGTGTGGGGATGACCACGTGTGCATTAAGAACACGTGGCCAGGTCATCGTTTCAATGGGGAAATTCTAAATACGGCCGCTTGGTCGCGTTCAGCGCATCCTCGTGAACGATCTATGCATTCTATATAGGGTATACGGTTTAAATAGATATAAAAATCTCAGAAATTGTAAAAAACAGAAAAGTTATAGGATATCAAAGAAAACAAGTTATACTGAGAGTTGTATCAACCTTGTACCGATTTTGAAATACCCTGTAAAAACACAATTATATTTTTAAAATATACGGGATTGAAAAGTTAAAAAATTGAAAATTATGTTTATTTTGAGGAATTATTATATCTGTCGTTTAATGTGGAAAAAAAGCATTATTTTTCTGTATGTGTAAATATTAAGATTTCCAGGATAGTTTTTATTACTACTACTAAATACTACTACTAAATACTACTACTAAATATTACTACTAAATACTACGTGAAGTGGTTCTATGGTGTAGTTGTTATGTAATTCAAATAACTCTCCTCTTTCATTTTCATTTTGAAACCTCCAGAACTGTTTACTTATTTCATAACGAAGGAACCTGTTCTTTGATCTCGTTAGAGTCGATGAAAAATCAAAGAAAATATTTATTTTCTTCTTTTTGATCTATTAATTTTTATTAATCTTTTGGTGTTCCATCGTACATCAATAACCAAGCTACAACTGAACGTTTCACGATTTATTCCGATAAATTACTGGCCAAGACGAAGCGCGTCACTGCATTTAGCGAACCTATTTCCGGTTATCTGCCTTTGATCTTTAGCCGGTAACCCCCGGCAAGTCGAGCTGTTTTGGCGTTCTCAAAACAGTGGTAGAAATCAGATGTTCACTACTATGTCTAATAATCCGCTTTTTATTCTGTTTCGATCATAATAGAAATTTCCAATTAAAATAGAATTAAACATTTATAATTGTTATCGTTATATATAATATAATCGTTATATTTCAGAATTAAGATAAAATTATTCTTTAAATCTTTATAGCAGGTATAGAATAGTTCAGTTTACAATTTTCTACACTCCATAAGAAAGAACAATTACATATATTCAATTCAACTTACATTAGGATCTTGATTATCCGAACTAATTATTGTTCGAATAATTGAATAACTTTATTTTCATATAACATTTTGGACGTATGTGAAATCAATGCTTGGTTGTTAAATATCAAATGTCATTTTTCTAAAAACCACAATTTGATTAGATACATTCATTATTTGAATCAACATGGCAGAACTGGTGGAGGTAAGTCAATATCTGCCAGCCGGTGGTATGGAAAGCAACGAGTAATAAGAAATCCAGTCCTGTCTCTAATTCCTCCTCCTTTATACGTTTGTCTGTAGTTCATCGGCTCTATGGAGGTTCCTCGACCGACCAGCCGAGTGGAGATCGTGGCGGCGATGCGAAGAATCCGCGTGAGTTCGCATAATCTCTAATTAACCGCGAGGACGCTCCCGCGGGCCAGAGTTGGTTCGTTTATTTCAGCCTTATTCTGTCCTCAGTACGAGTTCAAGGCCAAAGGGATCAAAAAGAAGAAAGTGACGCTGGAGGTATCGGTGGACGGACTAAAAGTCACTCTTCGAAAGAAGAAGGTAATTGCCCTTGTACTCGTGCTCGTTATCCGATTGATTGCTCGCTATTGCGTGTCCGTCATAACTGCATTATTAGCTCTGTTTTTAATTTTTCCCTTTCTGCTTCTTATTTTTTCCCTTATTCTTCTGTATGTGTATATGCGACGATGTCATCTGTCGTTCATATCTTCAAATTTGTCCACTCTGGAATGCAGCGGTTTTCAATCATTTCGGGTTCTTTAGGGTTCGCATGTGCCCTGAAAAGTGGTGTATCCCTTGTGTAGATAAATAAAATAGTTATATATTATATTATATATTATAATATATATTATATAATAGTTATTATATAATAGTTATAGTATGGAAATACGTGTTAAATGTTGACGTAAACGTACGCGTTAAAATGACATAAATATTTCACAAATCTTATAAAATCATGAATATTGTAATAAGCAATTAATAACGGCTGTAGTGTACCTCAAAAACTTTCCCGGATACCCCCAGGGAACTTGTACACTAAGTTGAGGACCTCTGCTCTAATGGATGATCGTCTAGCACAGATTTGATTTCTTGGGGAAAGCATAATAAGGTTTTAGTAATATGCATTGTACTTTGCGAGGATAGCAGATAAAGTTTAAATACGTGTTGAGAACATAATAGTGAATATTATTAAATATGAATACTAAGAAAGGAATGTAAAATATTGTGAGTTAAATACACTGTTCTAAGCGATATTAAGTTCTGGTTAATGAATACCAAGCGTTAAATAATTAAATAAATTGTAGATATTAAGTTGTAGAAATTAAGTATCAAATGCTGAGTACTGAGCTTAGAATATCAAATTACAAGCTTTGAATACCAAATATAAAAAAATAGGTGTCAAACATTCTTTCGCAGAATTTGTCAGTTGAATGAAATCTCATCTTGTATCTGAAACAGATAAACGAAATACAATATGTACAGAGATATTGAATAAAGCAATAAAAATTGCCGCTAAAAACAGAAGATTGCATCGTAATATTTTAACGTTAACATATGAATTACTCAAAACAGCAGGGTCTGATTTATTACGCCATGCTTTTTGGCTTGTTGCATTGGTCTGTAATATATGTATACCTCTTGACTATATTTACATTTTGTTGTCCATTATCATTCAGCGGGAGTAAATCTGTTCTAAAATGAAACATCACGTGAAAAAAAAAACAATGTTTTCATGTGTACATATTTCATCAATGTGATGATCCAAATTTAAAACAGAAACATCTTTATTTCTCTCCGTCTATTATGAGCGTCACGTATACTTTCTTAACCTAACTTTTCTTTCTCAATCAAGTGTCATATTACATTCGAGACACACTATTCTAAGCTTCAATTCTTTCGTCCGAGATTAACCTACAAATCATGGGATTAATGAGTCGTTACTTGTCCTTTGTTTTCACAGAAGAAGCAGCAACAGTGGATGGACGAGAATAAAATATACCTGATGCACCACCCCATATATAGGTAAGCTAAATCGTTCGCTCCTCTCATGGGAACATCCTGCGTACTCTGTGTACAAGAACAAGTTTGCTATAGTTCACCAATTACCGTAACTTCTGATCAATCCTTAATCTAATTATGTACAAATGTTTTATAATTATAAAATTATATTAACCGGTTTCTACTGTGTAGTATCTTTTTATAATCATTTTTTATATATTCTATTTGGAAATACTTGTTTGTAGATCTGCAGGTTCTTTTAGTGATTTGATTTAGTGATTGTTTATATTTGTTACAGGATATTCTACGTCTCTCATGATAGCCACGACTTGAAAATTTTTAGTTACATTGCCCGTGATGGAAGCAGTAACACGTTTAAGTGCAATGTCTTCAAATCTAGTAAAAAGGTAAGTGATGCGTGTCAAATTATTTATATTCTTTATGTGACTGTGATGAACTAACTTAAATATCTGTAATGTCATCAAATTTCAAGTACTGATATAGAAAATGATATTAAAGTAATTGGGCACAAGCTACTAGAAAATTCTTAGTACAAAGGTATTTACAATTTGTATGAGTTCCTTATTCCTAATTTTAAATATATTCTACAAATTTATACTTTTATTCTTAAATTACGCAATTCAATAAATTCAAGATTTCATTAATTCCAAAATTATAAGATTAAAATTCCTAAAATCTTTGCGACAAAATTTATTAATCTTAAACAAAAAATTATACAGTTAAAATTCTTAGAATCTTTCCCAAATTTTCATTAATGCCAAAATTAAAAAACTAAAGATTCTGAAATCTGTTCAAAAATTTTATTAAATCCTACAACTAAAATTAAAAAATCTAGACACCTAAAAAATTAAAAAATTTAAATACTCTACAATTTTCAGAATTGCTTAAACTTAAGCTAACTGTCTCTAAAAATGTTTACACAGAACATAGTAGAATTCTTGTTCTGTAGGGTGTGCATAGTCATCAAGCCATAATGTTGCGTGGTGCACGTGCGTACACCCACAATTATTCTCGCGGCGCAAGACTGTGTCGCCTGGCATTTTATCAAGTCACGTTATTGTAATCCTATAAATAACCGAGCCATCCCTCTCGAGTTCTTTCATGCACACGTACACTTTTGCTCCCTGACTTTTCTTTCTCCCCGTTCTTTTCTTTCACTCTCCTTTTTGTTCTGCCTGTTCCAGCTCGATTGAAGCCTTCCTGTTCCTCTTTTCGCCTCATTCCACGTTTCTTCTACTCGTCACAGCTAGAATCAACTTGAACCTCTTCCTCATGCAATCACTATAGTCATTTAAGCTTTTTCTAGTGAGTCTTCAGGGTAATTTAGATGGATAAAAGATGTTGGTTTATTTCTTGATGTTTTGATGTGAATTGGTCTTTATAATGCCTTGAAAAAATTGCAAATCTTGCATCCTGTAAAAAGATAAAAAAGTTGAATAGTTCTTAAAGAATTTTTTTGGAGAATTAGAGTTTGAAGTGTGGAATATAATTAAAATATCAGAGATGCACGTAGATCATGTGTGAGTGCTTGTATGATTAGGAAATTTTAAAATGTTGTTGTAATGTTCTTAACATAGCGATAGATTTTTATGTTTGTAAGACTTCCTGGATTTCTACTCTATCTTCTGTGTTTGTAGGACTTTTTTGCAAAGTTTATCTTTCAAGATCTACTAAACATCTCATTACTGGTTCATAAACTTCTGAATATTTCTGATCTTTAATACTCGTAATTTTCTTCAGATGATAGATACTTTAGAATTTCTTCTAGAAAGTTTTTAATTTGAGAAATTATTGGTTACTTTAAGATTCAATGTTCCGCCGTAGTAAAATCGCATTCTTTTAAATTGAAATTAAATGTAAATTAAGTAGAGTTAATTAACTTTTAATTTCAGTACTTGAATCTTGCAGAGTTCATTTTTTAATCTTACAAATTCCAGAAGCAAATGCTACAAATTTTCATAAGATTCTTAGTAATTTACTTTCATTATGCAACAGAATCCTTTTCTACAAAATTGTAATTTTCGAAAATTGCAGATATCTATATAATTACCATCTAAATTAATAATAATTTAAAACTAAAAACTAATAACAATCTATAGGATTGTCCAAATTCATAATAGCTCAATTATTGTACACAATTCCTCCGAAGCTTTCTCAAAAAGTATTCCAGGATTACAAAATTATCTCAATAATCTAATATTTAATTTTTGCAATTTACTTTCAAAATCATTCCACGAAATTATTATATCAGGTTTCTGAAATTTCTCGATGTTGAACGGCAGACTCTCGAGGCTTGTTAGAACCATCGTTGTCGTTCGGTCAAAGAGAGGAGTAGAGAAGCGGAGGGGACAAAGTTGCATCGCTGCCAAGGGAGCAGAATGCACCTTCCACTTCTCTCGGTCGAGATCATGGGCGCCGGCTTCGGGAGATCGTGTGACGATAAAATCCCTGGTGTAATGCTCTATCCACACTGGCTCGTTCATTATGACTATGATAGGTATTACCGGTGTATTATAATAAATGTTGGTTCTGTCTCGTATAATTTTACGTTAGCTTAACGTGGACCGCTGCAAGAATCTCGCATATCATTAGACTGGAAGATTACACGCGATAGTCTCTATTGCATCGTCGTCATCTGCTGTTTCTGTTACGTATGATTTTTATATGTTGTTTGATTGTTTAATAATTGTTGCATTTAGAACTTTTTTAAATTTGAGTTGTTTATGTATGTTTTTGCTGATGACACTGACGTCAGCCAATGATGTTGACGTATGTTAGTATGATCAGATAATTATAAATAAATTTAAATAACTGCTAGAGAAGTTTACATTAGTTTACATTATTTTGAATGATAATAATATAGTAATAAATTTTGTTGACTTCGTGAGTAAGAGAGTTGCTGATTTTTATTTGATTAAACTTATCTAGTGACTTTAATTTGGGTATAATTCATATATGTTGTTTTATTTTTAGTTTCTTTTTCTATTTTTAGAATAAAAATAATAAAACATGTATTTGAGTTCAACATGAGAATCATGGAGACTTACTGGAACTGTAATTAGAGGCTAGGATCCGTTATATTTTGTATAGTGTTTTATTTTATTTTAGTCGTCATATACCAATAAAGATAATTATTCAGAGTAATAATGGAAAAAGAACATAATATACTTATGATATACAGACTTATAAAAAGGAAGCAAAGGAGTAAGGAAAAGAAGTGGAAAAGAAATTAAATATTAGAATAAAAGAAAATTATGCAAAAAATAATAATAAAAACACGTTCAAAGTGATCTAAAGTAAAACTTTGAAATAGTTAGTAGAAGGATATTTGAACAATTGACTCAATGTTGAACAATTCAAACTTGCGACGTTTGCTTTCATGTTTAAGAACAGTATCGTATATCTGAGTATTAACAAATCAATTCTGTCATTTTCTGTGTTGCTTTCTTCCGACCTATTCAAAAGATTGGCAGATAAAGAAGATTGCGACATTATCCGAACTTTCCTCGCATTGTTTTTGAAAAAGTGTACCAGGACATGTCCAACAAGTTATAATCAGAGATCATTGAAAATTACTTGAAGATCAAGGTAAAGTTGTTTAAGTACACGCTCAAGGGGGAAACAAGAAGAGGTTTGATTTCGAGGCAGAGTAGTTGAAATTAGACTCTCTCTCTCTCTCTCTCTCCTCCCTCCCTCTCTCTTTCTCTATCTCTCTTTCTATCTATCTATCTATCTATCTATCTATCTATCTATCTATCTATCTATCTATCTATCTATCTATCTATCTATCTATCTATCTCTATCTCTATCCCTATTTTTATCGCTATTTCTATCTCTATTTCTATCTCTATCTCTATCTCTATCTGTGTTGGTCAACGAACTGTGACGCTCAACTTTTATCGATCTCTTTATGGAAAACAGTCAAACGTTTTATTCGAGCAAGAGAAAATTACCTAAAACAAAGAATCGTCTGAAACCAATAACTTCCTGTATTATCTGTGCAGAAAGTATTTATTCAATCTTTATTTGACTACTGTTATTAGTTTAGAATTGTCTAGTTATAAATGATAGGTTATGTAGCTATTTCCCACAATTTTGCAATCTGAAATCAAATAGATAAATACATAGCTTATAATTGGTAAAATCTATTTCTAGAAATTTCTTTTGTTTCATTATGAAGCATGATATGTGTTAGTGTAATATATATTAAAGAATTTATTAACACTAGTGATTAGCAATTTATTATTAACAAAGTTTGACTAATAATATGAGCTTAATTGTGCAAAGGGGCTCAGGTTTTGAACAATTCTCATTCTTCATGATAATACAAATTCTTACCTCATAAAAAATTGTGAGTATTTATTATTTAATTAAATAAGCCAAGAGGATAAGATATTATAAAAATTCACAGACTGATACAATAGAAAACTACAATCATATACATTGGAACACAATTTCTTCTCTTGGAAATGAAAGATCACACTTCATAATGGACAAAGTTATGGATATCTGATAGTTATAAAAAGTACAATTGTTTATCTTGAAACATAGTTCATAAATAATGTTTTAGATAAACATCTGTTCAAATTCTGTAATTTTTTCGATACTTTATACTGTTTCGAGGCAATATGCGAGAACTGTTTGAACTTCGACAACTGGTATGTATATCGTATCGTTAGTACAACAGACGCACTATGTGCGTCATACACGTTGTCAAGGCGTTAATTTTAACTTATACAGCGTTGGTTTACAGGAGCCCACCGGTAATAAGCCGTTTTAAAAATATTTCTCTCACGGCAACGAATCTCTCGCACGATACATCGATCCCAGCGTTCGCGCGTAAATTATCGTCTGAAAATATTTTGAATACCGAGTGGCGCGCATTTTAAATCAACTACACAGAGCGTTATTATTTTTGAAGACTCGTGCCAGTAAAATGGAACCACATTTTTCTCTACATTCTTATTAAATCCATACGACTGTACTGACATATTATTTCAATCTATTGGCAGGAGATCATTTGAATATTTTATATAAAAGATTATATTTGTACTACTGCACTTTTTTTTTTAGTTTTGACAGAAACTAATTTAAATTTTAGATGAAACGATATCTGTTATGACTTTATTATTTAACTGTTATTGTTTCAAACATCTATGGTGGAATACTAATAATAAAATTGTTGTCTCTGTGTGTGTAAATTGTTGGATTAATACGCAGTAAATGGCTGGAGTTTGTGAATGTTAAATTTTATGGAACTACGTATTTAATTATTCAAAAAGTTATTTATTTTAAAACTGGTGCATCAGATATAATGGTAAATCTAGAAAAATTATTGTGATTAATTAAAGATGTGACATCTGAATACTGAGAGTATAATTGGTAAATCAATAGCTTTTGTTATATAAACAACAATTGTGGAAGAATTAATGACAAGAAAAAGAAAGAAAGAGAATGGAGGTAAAAATTTCAATTAAATGTTCTCACAAAAAGAGTCACTACAAAAAGAGAAACAGATCTTCAACGTAGCTGAATTTCTATTTTTCTTTCCTTTCCTTCCACTTCTTTTTTTCTTCAGTAGATGTTAAGATTTCAAATGTATCATAAATTTTAAAAATTACAAACTGGAAATAGAACAAGTTATGCAGCTAGAAATATTTATGTACCATGAGCTAATATTTAAAGTTTCACGTCATTAAACTCACGAGTGGAAGAGCTTCTGTCACTTTTCGTCCGTCTTCGAGAACTTTCACGGTAAACACGATTTTCAAATTTTCTCGCGTGGAGTTTCCTCGATTCTCGTTCTTCGATAAACTTTTGTATATCGTTCGTCTTTTGTTACTGGAAGTACGAAATATATATACATAAATATTCAACAGTTATGGAGGATTATTTGTTATTAGATGAGAGAATAAATAACTGGGACAAAGTTATAGGTGAAAATATAACAAAATTAATATTTATGTAAAATACAACAAAATTAGGAGCACACATAGTATGATGAAAGGAGACAATATTTTATCATTTTTTATTGAAATTCAAAGTTTTTCAACTTCAATGGTGGTTATGTATAGGGTAAATTCGTTAAATAAACTTCAATGTAGCGAGGTCTGAACATGTTTAGCAGTTGGTTAAAGTTCAAAGCTCGTTGTAAAATTCCATTGAACGGTAATTGACAAATAGACGATAGTCCAGAAAATAAACGTGAACGGGAGGGAGGTTCAGAAAAGTGATTTGAATCGCTGGTAAGCTCTCGTTTAAGACCTGTTTTCGCGACTAGAAATAAACAATTCCACGAATGAATTAGGCTCTGTATACTTATGTTTTGCTTTGTTGAGAGAACTTTTTATATTTCAACTGGTACAATAGTCAATCATTCTGTTTTCTTTCGTATATTCCATGTAAGGTGTCTTATAAGTAAAATGGTCCTCAGAGTTCCATTAAAATAGTCATACGTGTAGACAACAATAAGAAGGGGAAGAAAGTATAAAAAATATTCTTATTAGAAATATATATCTTTCTAATAATAAAACTCTTCCAGTTACTAATTTCTATTTTCTAAATAGCATCATTAAAATATTCTTTATTATGATTTATCTTTCTAATAGTCTTCAATTCTTATATAAAAACTCTATACGAACGAAAATGAAAAGAAGAACATTATTTATCTTATGCTATAATAACTGAAGAAGTACTCGTAAGATAAAGTAATACTTTAAACGGTATAAACAATAAACCCAAGCATATTTATTCTTTTCTGAATCAAAAGAAGGTAAAAGGAAAGAAAAATATAACAACTTTTTTTTCTAAATTGAAGAAAGAAGAACGAATATTCAGTGCATAACACTTCATAATAGCTAATCTCCGGAATCACTTGACAACATTCCTTTTCCCAGCATCTTGCTGGAGGACTCTAACCGACTCTTCTAAACGTGTGTAACGTGTTTCGTTATCATTGTAACATAAAACGAAGAGAGAAGAGCATGAGAAAGAAAAGACCGAGTAGAATCGCTCAACCGAATTACTGCTTCGACTGAAGGATGCTCGAAACGGGAACGCAAACGGGCGAATTTCAAACGTTGCTTTCCGCGTTCTGAAAGCTCGTTTGTGCCGTAGCACTTTAAGCTCTCTCTTGCCTGTTCTCCTTCCCTCTCTTTCTCACTCTCTCTCGCTCTCTTTCTCTCTCCTTCTCATTTCAGCTCTCAAAAGAGCAGAAAAGGAGGAGTAGTAGTAGGAAGAGAAGCAGAGAGCGGCTTGGTCGTCGAAGAAAACGTACAGACCTTGGTCAGCTGTGAAGAAAGTCAGAAGAAAGGACTGTAAAGACGAGGAATTGAGAAGAAAACAATAGAAAAAAGAACTTGAAGCAAGTAACAAGAAGTTGACTAATAATGAAAATTGCGATAAAGTGTTTAAAAAAGACTGGAGAAAACTCAAGAACATAGGGAGAGTAATAAGAATTTGGTTATGAAATGTGATAAGACTGTGAGCTAAAGTGGTTTGAAAAAGAGAAAGAGAAGAGAATAATTGAAGAAAGTGAAT
This sequence comes from Bombus terrestris, assembly GCF_910591885.1. Classification (NCBI taxonomy): domain Eukaryota; kingdom Metazoa; phylum Arthropoda; class Insecta; order Hymenoptera; family Apidae; genus Bombus; species Bombus terrestris. Next base: position 12,397,182 of record NC_063275.1, read on the forward strand.
GAATAGGAATTGTGTAGGGTCATTGAAAGGTAATAAGAAAGCAAGAGAAGTTATAAAGAGTAACGAGAATCCGACCATAAAGTATAATAAAATTGTATCAAAGTGGTTGTTAAAGGAGCTGAAGAAAAAGCTGATAGAAAAGAATTATGTAGGATCATTGAAGAGCAAGTAACAAGAATCTGACTGATATTAATGAAATTGCGAGTCAAAGTAGTTGAAGAAGATGAAGATAAAGAGAAGAGGATGATTGAAGAAAATCGATGAGCTGGAACTGTGTACGGATATTGAGGAGTGAGTAACAGGGGAACAAAAGAACTTCGAGAGAACAACAAGATTTGTCTTATGTAAGCGAAAATGATTGAAGATAGAGAGAAGAGGATGAATGAAGGAAATCAATGAAGCGGAATTATGTGTGATTGTTGAAGAGTAAGTAACAGGGGAAACAAAGCAACTTACAAATAATAATAGAAATCTGGCCACGTAATATAACAAATTTAAAAAACAAAGTAGTTAAATAGGGGAAAATAAAGTGGAATTGTATATAGTTACTTGAGCGTAACAAATGTGAAAATCCTTGAGGAAGATTGCAGAAATGTAATGTTTATATTTGGTGAACCTTGGATGAGTTTGAAGAGACCATACTTTTGATCTTTGAATAGAAGACTATTTCTGTAAATTTGTATATCTTGATACTTGAATTGATTGGACTTTTAGTAAAGAAGATGGGGTCAGTTCTCAAGAATTGTTGTTTGAAGAGGCAAAGTGTGGTGGAAAAGATTCTCAGATTAGTGTTTGTGGTTGTGGAGATTGAAGTAGAGTTGGAATTCTTTTGTTTGGTAACTGTTGTGAATCATGTACATTGAAAGATTGACTTTGTAGGTACAAAGCAAGAATTTCTCTGAAGCAACGGAGAAAGAGTATGACAATAATTAATTCTGATTAATATATATGAATAGTGTGAAATATACGCGTAATGAATAATATTATAATGGCGATGGAAGTACATCATAATTGGAAGTGAGAAGAAACTCGACGTAACAAGGTATTGATTGAGTTTCTTTGTAACGCTAGAAGCTAATTAAGGAATGTAACAGAGGTGCACGTGTGTAGACGAAGCGTGGGACGGAAAGCTGAATGAGCTTGACAGAGGGAAATTAGAAGACGTACATAGTTCTAGGAAGAAGATAATACGAGAAGAAAATTTGTACTTTATGCTGAAGATATTAAAAAGTTTCTATTTCTTTATTCAAGGAGTAAATAAAGAAGTTTCAAATTTTATATTAAATATTTCCAAGAATTTTTTTTGGAGATCTTTGTTTAAAAAATAAAATTAGGAGCAATATTATAAGAAAATTTAAACTTTGCGCTAACCCAAAATACTTCAGGAAATCTGCCAAGAGGAGATGGAGATAAAGATTCAAGTTTTCCATTGAATCCCTAAAAAAACATTTCTGCTCCAAAGAAAAGATTAAAGTCAACATAAGAAGAAAATTCCAACTTCACACTTGAGCTACTCAAAAGTACTTCTGTATTAAAAACAGAACTCTGAGCAGATAAAAATGAAATATCAAAATAAATGAAAATGCCACCTTTCCAAAAATACTTTATGCTGTAGATAAATATTATAATATAAAATGTTTAATACAAAAAAGTATTCCTTGCTAAAAATAAGCTCAGGAAAGGGAACACAACTCCAAATCCACATTAAGTACGCCAAGTAATTCCTTACAACATTGAACCTCATCCATAAAACTAATCAAAGAATTTTCTTATGAGACCAGCAAGAAGATTAGAAGAAAAATATTGAAAAGTAAGAAAAAACTATGAAGACAAATCTATATTAAATTCCAAATCTATATTAAATAGTTTAAATAATTCCATACAACACTGAACCTTATTCCTAAGAAAATCAAAAAATTCTCTTGTCTGATAAAAAGATCTGAGAAAGAACAATTTAAATACAAAACTTAAAAATGCTAGCAAACAAGCAAAGTAAAAGAAACTACGCCACAGAGACGTTCTAAATAATGTTTTGCGAGAATGCAACAGCCAAGAAATCACCAGTCATCAACGCTTCAATTGATGTCAAATAATATAAAAGATAAAAGAAGAGACGAGCTCAGACTTTCTTCACGCGTCTGTAAAAGACGAACGCGGAAATGCTATTGAGCTGCACGAAAGCGAGAATATTAATGCGTTTATAAATAAACCGGAGGAAAAATCCAGCGAGCCGCGGCGTCGCGAAGCTTTTGCTCCTCCGCTGACGCTATCGCTCGGCTAGCGATCCATCAGAGGCACACGCCACCGCTTAGTTCCGCTCCACCTGGCCGCCGTCGCGGCGAGATACCGCTCGTTTTCGAGTATTTTGAGAACGCGCGGCCGCGTTCTTCGAGTCTCTCCTCATTTCATTTTGGAACTCTTCACGTCGAGCTCACAATAGCAGATCAAGTAAATGAAGATTTCATACTCTTGGTAAGAAGATGAATGGTGGAAGGAAGGTACATAGCAAGATGAATAACAGGGAAGAGGAAGAATATAGAAGACAAGAGAAAATAAACTAACTAAAGAATAGAATTTGTAATTTGGAAGAAGATAAAAGAAGAATAGTGACTTAAGAAAAGAATATGCAGCGGAAGAAAAAATTGAAAGTTGCACTGTTTAATGAAAGAGTAAAACAGTGATTTGTAAGAAGAACAGAAAAAAATAGAAACGCAACGATAGTTTAGGAATGAAGAGGAGACAAGTGAACTGAAAGGAAAATGGAGACGAGAAAAGGATATAAAGAATATAAGTATGCTGTAAATGGCGTCGGAAGAAGAAGAACAGAAAAATATAGAATTTTGGAGTAAAGGAAAATAAAGTACTCGTTTGACAAGTATAAAGAGAGAAACTCAAAAATATTAATTTTGAAATAAAAAGTTGCGAATAGATACAACGTGGGAAAAATTGATTGAAGGGAATTTGAGAAGTTTAAAAGAAGAAAGTTTGTAGAGGAACGTTCGACTTGCTTTGGGAAACAGAAAATTGGGAGGAGTTCTGGAGAGAAAATAGAACAAGTTTCAGAAAGAAAATGGGACGACTCGAGAGAGGCGTGGAAGAACCCTGGATAGACCAGAAATTGAAGAAATTTTAAATGAGGAATTGAGTGCATCTTGGGGAGAAAAGTTGAAGAAGTTTCATCTAGAAATAAAAAACTAAATCAACAATGGTTCGTAAAAGAAACAAAATTCTAAACAATGTTTCAAACCAGTTTTAAAACAACCAAGTGACGAAGCAAAAGGAGATTCATAAAAATCCAAGAAATTAATAAACTGAATAGATTTTAACACAGAAATTCCAAATTCTTCAAATTGAATTGAAAATTTCAAATTGAAAATTTCAAATTGAAAAAGAAAATCAACTTACCAATAAAAGAGATAAAAATATCTAACAACAATCATAGAATAATTCTAAGAATTCCAATGATAGGTAAAGTGATCTGTTCAGTGAGTCTAATGACAAGTAAAGTGATCTGTTCAGTGACATCCAAAAATACCTTCGACAACATCGCGAAAGCCTTAAATGAAGATCAATCTTAGTGATACGTTCTTTTCAGCAAACAGAGGTAGAGTTTCATCTTGAGAAAAAATGAATTGTTAATCGACCATTTGTTTATTTTCAAAATTATCCGTAAATGCTTGAATAGTTAAGTGACTGTAAAAATGACAAGTAAACAGGATTAATTCCGAACAACATCAATGGGATACGATTTCAGTATTCGATAATATTTCAATACAGCTTCGACGTTTTGTTTTCCTTTTACACTCTTATCTTGAAGACAGTCACCTGATAGTATTGTATAATATTTCATTTATCTTTCTTTGTATAGAATTGTTTTCTTAAAATGAAGATAGTATTACGTATTTGGGTGGGTAATAATAATAATAATAAGGTTGTGAAAACTCATACGGTAGTAAACTGAAATTGTTCCTCGAAACCGGCAAGTATTTATAGACAGCTTTCAGAAAATGAAGCTTTCAAGAGAAGCCTTTGATTTCTCACGGATCTGTTTCCGCCCACAATTTGATGGAACAATATACCGATCGAGGTAATTGGAGAATCGAAACTGAACGACTGATACTTTTACCGTTACTTATTCTCACACTATACCATCTTTTAATACCTTCTTTCGTTAAGTTTTTTTATCGATATTAAAAACTTTGTATATTTTTATATGTTTTATCTTCTTTGCTTTTAATTTGAACGAAGAAACAGGAGATGGAACATCAAAGGATTTAGAGATTTGGCGTAAACACCGTAGCTATTTATTTTAGGCCACGTGTTCGTGTTCCATTTCACTGATTCTCTGAACAGGTTTCATCTCGTTTACCTAATTCTCTGTTATCAATTTATGTACAGTATATCCTTGAACTTATCGATAGAGACATCGCCAATATGTTCGGATAATTACCTGTGAAAAAGACTTATTAAACAATTCGTATAGAAATAATAATCTCATTTAACATATTTTTATTAAATTTTATTCTACTCAATACCCATTAAATAAATTAACAGCTATCTGTAACATACATATCAGTTTTCTAGTAATAATTTAACTTCATAATTAGTTATAAAACAGATTTGAAAAAGAAAGAAGAAGAAAAATAGGAAAAAGGGAGAAATAGATATAATTAATGGAATAAAAGAAAAGTAAGAAACACATTCATCTACGTATGTATTTAAATTGTGATGCATGTCAGACGATCATAATTATGCAAACACAAGCTGCGCGTCTTTAAATATGATCGCGTGCGTTCGATCGAAAGGAACGCGTGTTATCAAGTTGCCACTTAATCACCGATGAGAGCATGTTCACTCGTGTTACGCACGCTCGTCTAATCAAAGCGACGCACTTGTTACACGTTATCACTAACGACCGTCATGTGAGGTCAAGTTCGAGACTTATGAATGACTACAGTAGATTTACCGGTATGTGAATAAAGTAAAGGTCATTGGGGTTGATTCATACATTCAGGAAGTAATCCCTGTAAAAGTAGGCCTATACAGAAATAGATCTTCTCTTACATCTACATTATCTTCTTCCATCCATTTCAATCATTACAGCAGTTTTACTCTTTCTAAGAGGGAAATCATATAATTATAAATACTAATAAAAATACTATTTATTACTAAGAATCTCTTACCTATATTAATTCTACTAAAAGGAGTTCTAGAAATGCATCTTCTCTTGAATCTTTATTTCCTTTCTTCATTCTTTCCAATCATAGTTATTCTATAAATCTACAAAAGAAATTATATAACATGAAACATTATTTATTGTTAAAATGTTCCTTATAAACAATATTGTTCAAAAAATAGAAAGTATAGCAATAATTTAAAAAAGATATACTGTACTATTTTTTATAATATGATCTTTAGAAACAGATCTTTTCTTAGAAAAGTTGAAAAAAGTCAGTAAAAAATAAAAAAGAACGTTACACAATGGAAAAAAGTACATAAATAATACTCCATCCAGTATTATTTCAAACTAACTATTGCAACCCACACAGAACGAGTCTTGAAACGTCTGGATGGACGGATTGTAGATTTACAGGTTCGAGATTAATTCCTCGAATGAAACGAGAGTGCGTTGCGAACGCGACTTGCGTCGCCGGTTGTACATGCTACAGAGCAAATAAACTCTCGTGTAGCTCCGTTAACGACGCCGGTCCGTAATAGTTTCTAAAGCAAGAGCAAGATTTATCGGGGAGTTTGCCAGTTGTCGGGTCCACACCGGCTGGTCGGCTGTTTATAAATGGAATCGTCCAGCTACGCTACAACACGTAAATATCGATTCTTCGCTGGCGCTTGTATTTGAAATAAATTTCGTTACACCATTTATCGCTTCCAACGGATCGTGATTCGCGGTTATTCGAGTTCCCTTTTCATTTACGAGGATTAGATACTTTTTGAGAATGGTAATACCTCGATGATCGGATTCGTTTGACTCGCTGAAATTGAAAACGAAGTTTAGTATATGTATTGCACAGAGAAGTTATAAAGCGTTTAAAATGGGAAGAGCTGGAAATCGAATTTTTGTTAAATTGCTTATCCCTCGTGATGTAAATTAGGGCGGGAATGATGATTGGATTGGAATTGGTTAAGTAGAATTAGAAACATACCTTTAGTGAAGAATATTGTTCATAAAACTAATGGTGGGTAAAATTTTAGTTGCAGTAATTAAAGTTAGTCGAAGTCCGTGTGTTAAGGTTACAAAATTTTCATATACTCTAAATGTATTCTCAAGATATAAGTATGTACTCTTTCAAGTAAGAATTTAGTAATAAATAATTTAATAATAAATTATTACTAATAATTAATCCTTCGCGATTATAATTAAATATTTCCATAAACCAAAATTGTTTGTTCAGCGTATAATTACTCGATTATCACCGTCCTCAAATTACAGCATGCTGTTTACAATAAACTCACTATTGAATGCATCCAAAAAGATAAGAGTATAAAAGGAAATATACCATTCAATGTAGAACAAAAATGAAGTCCATAAGAAGACCATAAACTTCCACCACGTTATACGTGTACATACAGTGTCTTCTGAAAAAAGTATTAGTGTTACTTATTGAATAAATCTTCATTATAAAAACGCAACACGTACCAACCATGCTGAAGAATTCGAAGCAAACGAACTCTGAGACAGCAGTGTCCCCTAGTTCCGGTCCAGCTAGTCCTTCTGGCGTCGAGACCACCCCGAAGCCCAGAAAAAAACTCTCGTTCAAGGAACCTGAAATATTCAACTATTTGAAGTTGAAGAAACCTTTTAAAAAGACAAAACCTCCGCCTCTTCAGTTGACGCATTCGACCACAAGCGTCGATTTTAGCTTCGATGAGAACCCCTTTGAGGAGGAGAACGATGACCTCGAAGAGCTCGAGGTAAAGGTGTACGCTTACGAATAACGCCGTTTATGGGGTAAGGTTGTCCCGCTCCTGTAATGAAAAAAGAAAAGTAAAGGAGAGCCACGGGATATCTTGGCCGATGAAGAACATCGCGCAGGAATAAATTATGCTATTATATGTCTTAATTTTTATTCATGGAGTCAAATTTTTTATAGCATTTTCTTTTGTATTTTTTTTTTTTTTTTTTTGTTTATAGTTGGACTTTTTGATTTTGGAAATGAAGTTTGGTGGAGATTAGATTTGGTAGAAATTGGGACATTGATATATCAAAGTGTTTTCGAATACAGTTCAGATGGTTTAGGTTTAAGTTTAGAATTAGATTGTTTGAAGTTTGTGGCGAGTGAATATTTTAGCACCTAAAAGTCCTCAGTAAGGAATTAAGGGCACGTTAAAATCTTAATCTTTTCGAAATTGAAATATTTGGAGACGCAAAAGTTTGAAAAATTCAAAATTTGAGCATTTGGGAATTTAAAAATAAATAGTTCCAATAATTTGGAGATCAAGAGATTTAATTGTTTATGAATTAGAAAATCCAGAAATTTGAAAATTTAAGGATTTGGGGATCCAAAAGTCTTGCAGGAATTTGGAAATTTACAAATCTGAAGTTCAAAAATTTGTATATTTTGAATTTTGGAAAATTAAAATTAATTATTCCAAAATTTGGGAACTTGGATTTTAAATGTTGATCTTCTGAAAATTCGGAATTTCCAGACTTTTGACGTTTTAAATTATTATGTTTTCCACTAGACTGAAATTATCCTTAAAACTTCAAAGTTCCAACATGCTTGCGTCGAATTTTGATCTTTCAGTACTTGAAGTTTCATGATCAGGCACAAATTCACCTTAATATCTGCATGTTATGCGACAATTAGCCCTCGTCACCTCTAAATATTATACTTACTTGTACGTTCAATTGAAAAAGTTGGATTTCGTTAGAGTCAAGCGATGAGGGTGGTCAGAACGGTAGGACAGGCTTTCGAGGTGTGCCATAAATTAAGTTTAAACAACGCCACGGAAGAACGGGACCGGGGGGAGAAAGAGAGAGAGAGGGAGCACGGTGAGAATCATCGTGACGTTTACGAGGACCAAGACGAAATTCCGAATGAACAGTCGCAACCGTCTCCATCTTCTGTGCATAAAGGTTTAACATCCCGACTTCTGTTCAACTATAAAAAAAAGCAATTTACCTTTCTCAATTAGTTTTTCATTTAATGACGTATTAATGAATCATAATATTCTTTACACCGTTTTTAATTCTCTCATAATATTGGAAACTATAAAGTTAAAAGATTCTTGCAAATGTAATATTTCTCCTTTTCCATTATTAAACTATGGATGTTTATGCATTTTTGAGAAATTTAAAAATGTCTATTTCTACCTTCATTTGTTTAGTTATGTTCATAAAAATGTGAAATCACATAAACGACTAGAATTTTCCAAATAAAAATTAAAAACTATATTGTATTTTAGATATATCGTTATTAGGGGATGTAGAAGATTCGGTACCGGAACAGACGAGCGTTCCTTGCCTTCTGAGGACGCACGAAATCCCAGCGACCACAGCGTCTACCTCCCCTATTAGACAATCGCCATCGGTAAGTTGAATCGTCATATAATATTAATAATGCGCTAGTCTATTTTAAAATTCTCCTTTAAGATACATTGGATATAAGTAGATTTATGAATAATTGTTTAATCTCATGTACAGGGCACGGTGACCTCCGATTGCGGAGGATTACTGGTTGGAGGCGAATTAACCGCTCTAAAGCACGAGATTCAACTGTTGCGAGAACGATTAGAGCAACAGAGCCAACAGACCAGAGCCGCCGTTGCCCATGCGCGACTGCTTCAGGATCAGCTTGCGGCTGAAACAGCAGCTCGAGTCGAAGCTCAAGTAAGTGATGATGCGCTGCTTTGCTTATAAGCCGCCTGTCGATTATGTCAGATCTGAAAATATTGATTTATCAGTACTAGATTTAACGTATTATCATCTGCTCTGTATAGATATTAATTAAGGTTGCCAGATATATACATGTAATTGAAAAAATAATCGTAATAAAATAAAGTAATAGTAAAAGTAATTAGAGTAAATATATACTAGCAGGTGTAGGTACTGATAAGTATAATTAATATTGTTTGTATGACAATAGAAAATATCGATTTGCAATGTTAATAAATGTTGACACATGTTAGAACAGATAGTTATTACTAATTTTTTGATAATTTACAAGCAAGCATCAGCGAAGTTTATAAAATTTGTAAAGTTTGTAAAAAAATTTGTGGGCAGTAATAAACATCAAGAGACATCGGTATATATTTTTAGATTTTGTAAATATTATCAACAGACGGTAGCAGCTATTTGTTATTGTTAGTAGATACTGATAAGTTGAATCAAATATAACACTAAGTACTTATATTTTATCTATGTCTATATGTCATTCATATCTTGTCGTGTTTTAGCTTTTATCAACAGATAATAATAACTACTTGTTGCTGTTAATACATACTGACAAGCTCAATTAAATATGATACCAAATATTTATTATGTTTTATGTTTTAGGCCAGGACGCATCAATTGCTGATGCAAAACAAAGAACTTCTAGAACATATAGGTGCGTTAGTCGGCCATCTTCGAGAGCAAGAAAGAATCTCGAGTGGTCACGTAACCTCACAGCCTCAGTTGTCTGGCTCAGCGACGATGCAACAAACTACCACCGTTCCTGATCTGTCGAACCTCGGCCAGGTAACGCTCTACCGAATACCATGACACGAGTGTTCAACAGCCAGCAACCCGTATGCCTGCGAACGTTGCATTCCAATTAACGTTTAGCACTGTATTTTGTATTTTCTTTGTTTTTCTTTTCTTTTTTATACCGTAACGCCTTTTGTACTGACGCATCTTTCAGTGATCTTCTTAATAAAACAATTTATGCACATTTTTTATATTTTGCACCTGTCATCGAGCAAGTGTGACTGTTTTTGTATCAAGAAATGAGTTACAAGTATTTTAATTTGTTTACTGTAGAATTGAGAATGCGTGCTTTTCTTTACTTTTTACATTTGTTAAAATGGCGATTGTTCTTTGTTTGTACCACTTGATTACGTTCCGTCATTTTATTTTTAGATAAAATACGACTAAATGTATGTTTAAAAGTATTTGCTATAATTCAAATTGAATGTTCTAGTTTTTTTTTGCATGTACATTCATGATTATGTTTTTTAAAATATTGTTTTACGTTTATGAAAGATTTTATATTTTAACATAATTAAGATACCTGAATGTAAATAGTATCAATCCGTAAATGGATATATACCATTTACAAAAGAAAACTGATCTTATAATTTATTTAGTATGAATAGTAATTGGTCAAAAAATAGTGGAACAAAATTTAAACGCTGTGATGGAAAAAAGACGTTGTTAAGTATACGTGATAAGTTTAAGCATATTTCACAAAGGAACTTTTTAATCCTTTTAAGGAAACTGTATGAGCGGTTAAACTTTGAAACACGTGAAAACAGTATTGCTTATGAGCGACGCGTTTCATCCTAGATTGCTCGGCCGGAAGATAGCAATTTAATGCTGACGTTAAAGCTAAATCGCTAATCCAATAATCGTGCTAAGCGCCGGTGTGACGATGTTATGTAACAGGTCTTCGCACGGGATTTTGGATTTTGTGCTACCAACAAATGCTAGGTAATGTTGCCAATTTTTGAATTTTTACAAAGCATGCATCAGAATTAAAAATATAGAATTTCAGGTAATCAACTATTGTCATTCTTCCTTAACGTTTCACATTCCAAATTTTTGCCTCACTAAATTTATAAAATGTGAAAATGTGATAATTAAAAAGTGAAAATTTTGCATATTTGAATGTATTAAACATTAAAATTTCTAGTTATCCACTCTTTTACATATTTTCTAGAAGAATGTTTTAATATCATTACCTTCTAAACAGTGCCAACGAACAGGAGGACAAAGTTCACCATGGGAACTGGATCCACCATCTCCATACTACTCTTATCCATCAGATTCCTTATACCCTGGAGGTTTGAATACAATAGGAATACAAGGAAATAGTTGTCCAGCAGATCAGTTACAGTTTCAAACACAACTCCTAGAAAGGCTGCACAACATAAGTCCATATCAGCCTCAAAGGTCACCTTATAACACACCTTCTCCTTATACAATGGGTCCCAATCTTGTTGTACCTCCTAACAATAGGCCAGCTGTAAGTAAATTCCAATATTAATTCTAACAAAATCCAGCAAAATATACATAATTTGTACAATTCTTTTGTATTTTACAGAGCTCAGCCCAGTTGTCTCCAAATTCCATGTCATTAAGAGCTTCTCAACCAAACAGTTTCTCTTCATCACCCATAATGACGCACAAAGTAGACAATTATATCGGAAGTTCAGAGACTACAGAGTTGAAGACAACATTTATTAAACCTTTACCCTGTACAGGCGAAAGGAACGTCAGTCACGTAGTTCAGGAGACGAAGAGTAAGCAGGATCGAATCAATCTGCATGATGAAATTCCACCAATTGTGTTGGATCCTCCGCCTCAGGGTAAACGCTTAGATACAACACCTAAGCAATCACCGACTAAAGAAAACTCCAACGGTCAAGCGTCGAATAAACAAAGTTTACATAACCAGAAAAACTTGGCTACCATATTAAGAACTCCTGGTCCACCGCCGTCTCGCACAACCAGTGCTCGTTTGCCTCCAAGAAATGATTTGATGTCCGAAGTGCACAGGACTACCTGGGCGAGACATACAACCAAGTGATAAAAGATCTTTTCCAGAGTAGTTTCTGAAAAATTTTACTGTCTACTAAACATATCATCTCTTGGGTAGAACGCTTTTTATAAAAAATAATGTTTTCTTTTCTATATTTTGTAGTATAGTTTGGGTCGCGAATTAATTTGGAGTTGATTGTTTGGCCGCTATATAAACTGTCTATGTTATAATGCAATCAAAATTAATTAACTGTTATTATAATTATTCTTAGTTTTAAATATAACCAAAACCATTGTCTACACACGAAAGTTCTGCCCAAGTAAGCTTATTATTAAATGTAAGGACTAAGTGAAGCATGTAAATGCATTGTTTTCCTTATAAACACTGTAGAGTGTTCATAGGAGGTGGGATTTTAATTATCGACGTAACAAACAGAAATAATAGTTCCAAATGGTTGTTAACAGTCTTTCTTTGAATGATAAAATCAGACATTGATAGCGGAATGTATAAATTTAGTGTATCCTTTAGATTTGGCGAACTCGTGCCAAAAGAGTAGAGCTTTTAATAAAGCATATTTACAACAAGCGAGCAAACAATTTGTGATCAGCGTGTGACAAATAAGTGTATATAAAGTATATCATTCTTGTACATACTTATTACACATCTATAACTAATTTTACAAGTCGAACTCTGTACTGTAAAATAGAAAGATGCAGATTTAATCTGGTGTTAAATTATTATGAATTTTATCTAACATATTTCTTAGGGAAGACAATTCTTTTTGTATTGTATGTATGGAAAAATTAATGAACGTAAAAAGAAAAAGACAAATCTATATGTTGAATTCAGAGGAGTATATAAATATGTAGCTCTGACATGTTAAACTCGCAATTAAAATAAATTAAGATAAACAATTGGTTTATGAAAACGTTGAAGCCATCAGAAAGTATATTTAAAAATTGCAATGGCCAGTAAATAAAATGCTCTGTGAAAAATCGACGTGTTTAATTTACCTTTACAGTCAGGATGCATTTAATATCCTCATAAATGATGATATCCTTTCCACTGTATCTGGTACTATTAATGGCTTGCAGTTTAATACGTGTTAGTATCTTTCAGTATTAATAGGGTAATCATGCTGTGTAGTTCACTATTCTGACAGTGCTTGTACTTTCCTGCCTTTATGGTAATCAGTATACTAGCAGACCTTAAAAAGACCAGAACAATTTAACTCTTGAAAGATATACATACTTGTATTTTGTTTTATACAAACCTACGTTAACAATTTTTTAAACATATTTATAAAATTTATAAGTAATACTTTTTAACTTAACGTGTTACTTAGCTTAAAGTTTGTCAATAATAAAAATAATGAGAAATATCTTTAGAAAAAGCATTTAAAGTTTTAGTGAAGTAACGATTAAATTTTAATAAACTGAAATTTATTGAAAATTTTGCGGGTATAATGATTGGTTTCTAATAAGAATACACCGCGAAAGATCGCCGTTTCTTTTTTTATTTGGCAATTTGGCTTTTTAATATAGTGAAATAATTCTTCAGTTGTGAATATAGATATGGAGAAAAGTACGAAACAGGAATCCACGGAGAAAATTTCTGGAATTTTAAGATCGAATACTGCATCTCAATCTCAAGTACAATCGATGCCATTGTCGATGCAGCCTTCTCTGCAGGTAAGGTTCAAACGTATGTTTTCTGAAATAAATAAAAGAGTTTGTACTACAATGAAGAACTAATTAAATACATTCCTTTCATCTCGAAGAACAAAAAAGCAATTAAAAGATTGGAAAAATAGAAAGCAAGAATTTTTATTTGTGTTACGCCCGTTTAATCAACAAATGTGTTTGTCGATGGCAAAGAGTGACATTGCGTGAGTATCAAAGCTGTCATTGGGTTCGATAAATTTTCAGATAGTTTAGTGACTAATAAGATGTATACCTCTGCTAATTAGCAAATTAGTTTTGCAAAGTGAAGTTCTTGCACATGTATTTCCACAATTAATGTTAGTTCCTATAACTGTGTCTCTTGTACCAGTTTTGAGAAAAGACTACGGTAATCATCTTCAATGGAATACTGCTAAACTCATCACAATTTCTTAAATAATAAAATAAAACAATAAAATAATATATTTAATTAGAATAAATAGAGTAAAGTTTCAATGAATAATATAATTATATGCAATATTAAAAATGAAATATTAACATAGGTATGTGTGATATACAATGAGAAAGCGTAAAAGTTTGAAATTTACAAGATCGGAAATATGTCATATCTAGATTCAAATTTCAGTTGGTATAGATTAAAATGATACATACATATAATTCAATTTTAAGACTTGTTTAAATTACCTGCTTCTTTAGACAGATGACTCATTTTTACGAAGGTGTGTCATAAAAATGACTGATAACGATAACGTGGCATTTCGTGGCTCTTCACAAATCTCATTTCTGGGGTCCCAAGAGTAAATAGTAGACGAAAAGGGAGAGAGTGATTTTCGGGAGTCTATAGATCTCGCGTGCTACGCGACGCGAGATTAGGAAAGAAGAATGATTATCTATGAAGCGCAGGGTGGGGTCACGTGAAGAATGCGAGTTATACGTGAGCACGATGAGTATCTAGGGTGCGGCACGTCGCATGTGACCTCGTGCCTCTGAACATTTACATTGACACCTTGTTAAGCTCTTACTATCGATGATTAATCCATACAAGAGATCCATATTCCTGAAAATAAAAATTATAAATATTTAGAATTCAATACTTTATTATTTTATAAAGAAGCTAAACTCCATATTTTTCTTACTTTTACAAAGGAGACAGAGAAGAAAAAAGATAGAAGGACATTATGAGCTTAAAAATTAATAAGAATTATAATATCAATATAGATTTTAGGAGTCAATCACTTTTATAATAATAGTGTAAGACTATAAGAATTTTAATAGCATAATGATAGAAGAATCTTATTTATAAATTTGTTATTGATAATGTTATATAAGAAACAGGTCATCTTCTTTGTCTTAAAGCTATCTAAACCTATTAAAGCTAGCTCTTAAAGCTATTTGTTTTCTGAAGGTAAATTGGAACATTATTAGAAAACACGTTTGTCCTATAACCATCACGATATATATCTAACAAACTGTCTGATCGTTAAACGAAGTATCTACTTGCTCCTAATATACGACCTTTCGTGATTTCGAGGATTTGCGTCGTGGACGGAAACACGACGTCCCCGATATCGAGTAGAGCAGGCATTACAGGCAACTTATAGATTTCAACAGAGGGATGGTTTCACCAGGGAATGACCAGGTTCTTTCCTATTGACACGATGTCAGTTCCTTCCTATCCATCGACCTCACTTCATCTCTAATCATCGTCTTATTAACTTGCAATCTTCCAGTTTTATTAACATCCAAGTTGTTGTCTTTTATCATCAACAAATTTCCTCTTTCTTCGTTTAAAGCTTCCTCTGCGATATAACAACAAAAGTGTTAGTGTCTTTTCTAATTAATAGTCTTAGAAGATACGTTCAATGAAAAAGTTTTCTAAAGTGGAGTTTATAACAGGGACGTGGAATTTAATAAGAATTATACACTTAAAATTGAGTTCGATGTTATCATTCGATAATCAATCGCTTATGCATATTGTGTGCACAGTACGTGGCGTGAGAATGGATGATTTACGGGTGAAATTCATCCAACTAGTTTCTCTGTTTTGCCTTCTGCTGTAGGTGGGAGTTACTTCTCTGCAATCATCGGTTGAACGATCAGTTACCTTTGTCATCACCGAAGACGAGGGTAATCAGAGGGAAAGTTGCTCAAATCAAGCGAGGAAAGAAGAGAGAAACGCTATTGACGTGAAAAACTGCACCGATATGCAGAGAGTCTCTATAGCTGGTTTGTATTTGTAAATTAAACAAATCATCTACTAATATAATTCATATCATTCTGAATGACGTGTTTAATGATCCATATTAATCCATTATAGAAAACAATTTATTAAATTTGTCACAACAAATTTATCAGAGAAATAAATAACTATTTTTGTAAAAATGTTCCATTACTTACATAAAAATTAATTGTTATATGAAGGTAGATGGATCAGTAAGAAGTTTTCAAGAGTTCTGAAAACATTTAAGAATTTCTGTAAAGTTGTACATATTTGTAATACATAATATAATAAATGTATAGGGAATTTAATTTATAGATATAAAATGTGAATACTTAATGAATTTTAGAGGAAGAGGCCAACGAGGATGAATATTCTGCTTCAGCATGTGAGATCATGCAACGACGGAGTTCTAGTCGGCGACAAAGCAGACGGAGACGTCGTCCATCCTCTCCTTTCAACGCCGAGGCTGAAGCCATGCTACGTCGAAGATCTTCCGTTTACACTATAAGTTCCGGAGAGTTAGTATATTACTTTCAATCTTACGTTTATCGATTATAAGAATTATCCCTGTAAAAATTAAAAAGCGATTATTAAGAACTAAATAATTTAAATAGAAAAAATAGAAAGTATGTAAATATTACAAGTATTAAATACTATATAATACATTAAAATACTAAAAATTTTTAAAATAAACATATAAAGAATGTTAATTGATGATTAATATGGATAGAAATAAAAATAGTATGCGTGTAAACTTGTACAGAACGGTGATCTCTATTGAAGAAAGCGGAAGTCAAGAACAGATATTTGAAAAGTTGAAAATGCACAAAGAAGTGTTGAGTGGAGTGAAACAACAGGCTTGGCCACTTTGTCGGAAGATTAAATTAGTACGACAAGCAAAATCCTACGTTAGAAGACATGAGGGAGTTCTTCAGGAAAGATTAGCTCACACTCGCAGCACGAAAGACGTTATTGCTCGGATTTCCCTGTTTATTACCAAGGTAATAATTTAAAAAAGCTGTTGGTACATGTAGATCTTTTCCATTGACAGCGTTTAATTTGTAGAAATGGCAATACTGTCGGAGAGAGATGGTTAACCTTCAAACATGGTTAGTGCCATGGGAACTTCGTATAAAGGAAATCGAATCACATTTTGGTTCAGCAGTGGCTTCGTATTTTACCTTCCTTCGTTGGTTGTTTTGGATTAACCTTGTCATGACAGTTATTCTTACTGCTTTTGTGGCCATTCCTGAGGTATGGTAATATACTAGTTACTATTAACTAAATAATTATTATTGGAGACTATTCGAGATCATTTGAAAAATATGTGATATAATTTGAATGACAGTCCATTATAATTTAAAGGAGAATATTATTATAATTCCATTATTTTTAAATCAACTTTTTATCAATCAACTTTTTATTGCACTTGGAAATTTGGATTTGAGAAATTGAAGGAAGTTGAAATCTTATTACAAAGAAAAGTAGTCGCTCAAATTTTGTCAGATATTCTTCGCGACAGATGCTCATAGCAGACCGGGCAGCAGCAGGGGAGCGGAAGATAATGCTCGAGGAAGAAAAGATAAAATCGAAGCACTTATTAACTTTGTGGGAATTTGAGGGGATCTTAAGGTACTCACCGTTCTTTTATGGCTGGTACACGAATCAAGATTCTGAAAGCGGTTACAGATTACCTCTAGCTTATTTCGTCACCAATTTGGTCATTTATATCTACAGTTTCGTCGCCATATTACGCAAGTACGGCTATCTATAAATCAAATTTTTAATTCTCTACAAAAAATTATATTGACGGTTTTCTTAGAATGGCAAAAAATTCACGATTGAGCAAACTCACGGAGAAAGACGACGAGTGCGTGTTTTCTTGGAAATTATTCACTGGATGGGACTTCATGATTGGAAATACTGAAACTGCGCACAATAGGACGGCGAGCATCGTTCTTGGATTTAAAGAAGCTTTGTTGGAGGAAGCTGAAAAAGAAAAAGATGAGAGGAAGTAAGATTACTCGAAGAAATATATTATTTTTTTATCATTTTACAATATCTTCTTTTTTATAAAATCACCTATTCTTCCATTATACATATCTTTTTCTATATTATTTTCATTTTTATAAAGCTTATTCTAGTTTACATTTGCAAATACCTGCAATATTAATGCAAATAATTTATTTACTTACATTTATTCTCACTTCTATTAAATTAGTGGATCCCTGTAATTGTATTATTTTGCCTCATAAATTTAATGCTTTGGAAAATTTTAGTTGGAGGATTATATCAATGAGGATCTTCGTAAACACATCTGTGATTGCATTATTCGGATTATCAGCGTATGCCGTGGTAAAGATGGTCGTACGAAGTTCTGAGGAACTCGAACAGACCAATTGGTGGCGTCAAAACGAAATTACGGTCGTACTGTCCCTGATCACATACGTGTTCCCGTCGTTATTTGAGATATTGGGACTACTGGAGAGCTATCATCCTAGGAAACAGCTGCGTTTGCAGCTTGCACGGTGAGTGTTATCAACAATTTTAATCTGATACATCCATTAGGAATCTTAGTTTCAAATTTGATAATTATTAATTTGATGATTGAATTGACTTTTCGCAGAATAATGGTTCTCAATTTATTGAATTTTTATTCATTAATATTCGCATTGTTTGAGAAGATCCATTCAATGGCAAGTGAACTGTATTTATACAATGATATGTTTAGTGAATTATGAAATTCAAGAAGATATCTAGTTTGTTGATGTTACAGAAGCAAGATTTAGAATATGTTCAGGAAACAATTAAGAACTGCAAATACATATCTATTGAATGTGATGATAGTATGAAGAAATCACAACAAGTCGTGACATTAGCATCCTTAAGTTTAATCTTGGCAAACAATGTCACTGCAATGCAGTATAGAAGTGAACTTCCTGAAACAAGTATGTCTTTATCATCATTAATATTTTACATAATTTTTTATTCTAGACAAAGGAGCTCGACTGCAATTACATTAATGGACAGAATCTTTTAATCTCTATATTTCTTCTTTTGCTTTCTTCTGTTTTAATTCGTTTAGTTGTCACATAAATATACATTAACAATTTCTTTATATCGAATAATTTAGCACTGCCACCATTTTCATTCATACCCACGAGTCTGTATCTGAACCCGATACTCGATGAAAAATCCCTGGAAGAAATATACAATGTCGGAGATTATCCTCCTCTGGATTACACATACGATAATTACGACGATATTACATCAAACGAACTGAACAAATCTGCATCCATTTCCACCGAAAATATAACTGAAGAGACAAATTTTACAACGCAAATGTTTGAACAAAATGATATATTTGAAACAACCACTATTTTCACTATCTTCGAAAATCTCACAGAAATTTCTTTTACAAATTTCACTGAAGAAACTGATAGTTCTTCTATGACTAGTATTTTTTTCAACGAATCTACAGCTTATAGCGAAACAATTGAAGAAAGAGATTATAATATAAGTACAAGCACAAATACTATTTCTAGTATCATTACTGAAGATTACAATGAAATTTTTCCTACGAAGACAAAAGAATTTATCACATTATCATCTATATCATCACAAATAAATGATACATCTGAGTATTCTGTAATTACAACATTGAATACAAACACTGAATATTCGATGAACACGATTACATTTAATAGAGAATCTAGTATAGAAAGTACTGATAAAATTTCCACTATCGACCGTTCCTCGACAACGTTACGTGAAGGTGTAATACCTCTCTCAGAAAAGGACTACGTCACAAAATGTTTTGAAAAGATTTGCACAACAACTACACAGAATACAAGTATAAACAAAGTATAATTTGTATACTATACTTTTAAAAATATTATCGTTCAATCTTTAACTTATATTTTTTATACTTGAATATTTCTTCTACTAGCCTCTTCACCGAATCCGTTAGACATAAAAGCTCGGAAAAAGCCTCGTCGTTTGTGCTGGGAAACGATGTTTGGTCAAGAACTTGCTAAGCTCACCGTCATGGACTTGGTGAATTTAATTTTTAATATTCTTCAATGTTTGTTCTTTACCTTAAATATTTTTTAATACTTTTTTTATTTATCACAGATACTCAGCATTGTGACCACGCTTAGTATAGATTTCTTCCGTGCAGTTTTTGTACGATACATGAATAATTGTTGGTGTTGGGACCTAGAAAAGCAATTTCCTCAGTATGGTGATTTCAAGATTGCTGAAAATATACTTCATTTGGTAAATAATCAAGGAATTATTTGGATGGGGATGTTCTTCAGCCCAGGATTAACAGCCCTGAATCTTCTAAAACTTGGAATTCTTATGTATTTAAGATCCTGGGCTGTTCTTACCTGTAATGTGCCGCATGAAGTAGTTTTTCGGGCCTCTAGGTATTTAAAAAATTGTTCTCTTTATTTTTAGCATCTATTAATTTCATTTATTCTAAAGTATTAATTTTTGCAGGTCCAATAACTTTTACTATGCTCTATTGTTAACCATGCTATGTTTATATATTCTACCTGTTGGCTACGCCATAGTTTGGGTTAAACCATCCTGGGATTGTGGTCCATTCTCTGGTTACGAGAAAATTTACCAGTTAGCAACTAAACAGCTCAATGACTCTCTTCCTGATCCAATTAACAAGTATTGTAGTATATTTTATTTAAAAAAAATATAAATTTGAAAAAGGAACTAAGAAAGAATATCTCATGTTTACTAACATTTATTTACCATCTTTTTGTTTTATAACATTTTCAGATGCCTTGATTACATTGCTTCACCTGGCATAATAATTCCACTAATTGTTCTTATGGTACTCATTATTTATTACATGGTCTCATTAACTAACTCTTTAAGAGAAGCTAATAATGACTTAAAGGTACTTATTAAATTATAATTCCCGAATGGAAAAATTAAAATTATTTACCAGATAGAAATATCCTGATTATGAACTTATCAAATTGGAATTTTAAATGATCTGCCTTAGTTCAATTAATGAAATATACATCT
This sequence comes from Bombus terrestris, assembly GCF_910591885.1. Lineage (NCBI taxonomy): Eukaryota > Metazoa > Arthropoda > Insecta > Hymenoptera > Apidae > Bombus > Bombus terrestris. The sequence goes on from NC_063275.1 coordinate 12,417,833, forward strand.
GCTTTTTTATTGCATCTATTCATTTAGTTATTGTAAAAGTTTGATAATTTATTGATTATTGACTTTGATCAGATACAACTGCGTCATGAACGTACTGAGGAACGACGGAAATTATTTAAAATAGTGAAGAAAAGAGAAGAACTGTCTGACTCGTCCTTTCTGAAATGGAAAAGAATGTTACCAGCTTTAACTAAGAGATCGGCAAAAACAAGAACTGCGAAAGGTAAACAACGAAATTTAATAATTAATGCAGTAATTATTATTGAACTGTTAATGAAGTTATAGATAAACCAGAAGTTGCAGGAATGGTCTTCGATGAAAGGAAACGTTCAGCTTCGGAAGTAGTAGAGTTAACAGATATGGAACAGGATGCGATATCACACGATCAGACGCAACATACAATTTCTGAAAGCAGTTACAATGAAAAAGGAACAATTAATACCAGGTAATACTGAACTTAAAGTTACAGGAAATTCCATTAAATTTCGATTATTTCTTTTTAAATTGTTTAATTAAATTGCTTAGATGTCCAATATCTATTCAATATCGATAATAAATATATTGTTAGTCATTAAAATGTTACAAGCAGATTGACGAAAGTTTTCCACGGTTCTTGGGAATCACAATCCAGTGACTGTGCCGTAATACCAGAGATTCGCATAAACAAGGTCGAGGGGAAGTCAGAGTGTCATTCTTAATCAGCTTCTAGAAAAGATCACAATGTATATAAAACTAACTAAATAAAAGACTAAAAAGCAAGAAATTAAGATTTTGATACTGAATTGATTTATTCGTCCGTTTCTATTAAAATTTGATAAATTGATTTTCTACCAATGTGCATACGTTATGACATAATTTACAGATGCAGTTTTAAAATTCATTCCTTAAAGACAGCGATAGCAATGAGGTATAAAATCGATGATATACAAGTATAGAAATTAAAAAGCGTTTCACTCATGCTCCTAGTTTACTTCTTACTCACATTACAAACACGGTACACGTACGAACGAACGAACACACACACATAAACACGCGCGCGCGCGCGATACATTCACTTGCTTTCTTTACTATAATACACCTAAAATACTGATGATCCACACGGAAATTAATCGTGAAAATTACTTTGCAGAAATCAAGTTCTGACTCGATTTCCTTCTGAATACGTTTCTATCATCGAAAAGAGCTTGTTTCCTTTTAATTATCCTTATAATAATGATATGAAACTACTCAAATATGTTATTCTTCAGTAAAAGAGAATTTGTTTTAGTTCAGATATTATAACCTATGAAGTTTTTCTACATTATCCATGAATTATAAAAAATTGCATTACATGACTTGACATGTTAACAACAAATTACATTCATCCTTTTTAAAAACATACCGGTTACTATCTACTTAGCAATGTACTCCTTAGTTATGATGTAATAAATATTAAGAACACATTAAGAAGATTTTTAAATAATTAGTTAATTCAATTACGCGATCATTATCCTAGTCTTCTTGACTTTTACCTATTAAATACCATTTTAATCAATTATAAATATGATTTCTTATCTATTATTCTAATCTTCCCTAAGTTTATACATACTGTATTACAAACTTTCGCTCAAGAACCACATGTAGATCTATTTTATTATCCAAGACTAGCTCACACGTATTTCAACGTGTTACTTTTGGTATTTATCCACAACATAAACAGAAGTATTTCATTATTAGTCCGTGGTCGTATTAAAACACATATATTAAAAGAGCTCTTCCAACGAGTTTTTTAAAGTAAAATCACCGTTATTGTCGTTTGTGTAACATCCACTATTAAATTTCCGGGCGAAACTGTCATTGCTAATTTCGAAACACCTTCAGAATACTCCATCATCCATCGTTAATGATGAATAACGAAGATACGATGTTTCTTCGTCAGTATCATGTGAAGACTGTCATCGTTCGTTCAGATTTGGATTGTATATTGGCCTGCTGCTGAGGAAGTTGTTCCCACTGATCGGAGTGGTTCTCACTTGCATGTATTTTGGCCTTTTGTGTCTGGTACTCCAATGTAGGTAGGTATACCAGCCCGATACTAGGGCTCCAAGAGCGTTGCAAGTGGAGGAAAAGATGAGAAGAATGGTCAAAATACTCTCTACTTCGGGACAATTCAAATCCATGTATCTAACTGCCAATTCGGTGAAGTTCGACGCATTTCCCCGAGGCCTGCACACGCAGGTAGCGTTTAATACCCGCGCTGGGTTGCATTCCAGGCCCATTAAACGCGCCAGGTGTATCGCAGAGAATACACACGCGATGGAACAGGTCACTGTTGCTAGAGTTGCCAGTAGCACGCTGATTACCTGTTTAAAAAAAAGAAAAAATATTAGTGGAAATGCGTAAATAATAAAGCAATAGACTACGTTGAATAAAAAATGTGACTCAAACTTCGATACTAACAAAAAAAAAAAAAAAAAAAAAATAGATATTTCATTTGAACAGTCAGATTACTTTAAGATGACTGAATTTAAAATCCAAATTACAAGGAAAGCTTTAATTTATGTACGATTAAATAAATTTTGTTAATTAGTCTTTAGACATTAAAAAAGAACACAAAGATAGAACACAAAGTATTTCGTTTGAAAATAATATATTCATGTATTCTAAAATGATGAACAATCACCTTGATCAAAGTGAGACACAATCCAGGACTCATGACGGGATATTCCTTCTTGAAACAGCACAGCAAGCAAATACCGAAGCTACCCGAAAGTAATAACTGCAAATGAAGAAAGGAAAGAATTAACGATGTTTCAGAAAACGATGTTTTCCAAGAAGACGGTTAAAGACTGTCATTGCTTGAATACTCACCGGCATTCCACTCCAATAGGGATTATCCGCCACAGGTAAATGAGGTGCCCAAAGTAATAACCATAATGACAACGAAGTTATCGCAACACCGAGAATCGTTTGCAACGCTGCTAAACACCGTCCTAACCGCCAATGATAAACCAACGGCGGTAGGAATTTTTGAGGTCCTGAAAAAGAAGAAATATTTAAAACATTTTGTTCTATTACTAAATATTTTTATTTTTATTATATTTTTCACTATCGCGGTGATCAGTCCTTCCATCACACATTTTTTTCAAATTGAGTAAAGTACATAGTAAACAAATATGTACATGGATTGAATTAGTTAAGAAGATAAAATGAAGTTAAACTCGTTTAAGGACCTAATGATCAACAATAAAAAATAAAACCTTATCAACAGGTGAGACCTTTAATCTATATGCCAACGTCTCACGTAACGAGTAGTTAAAAGATGGGATTGCTAATACCATTCGATCACCTATCCAATTACATAACATACCTCTATCCATCCTACCTGCTTCGTATACGAACAAGAAATTGATTTCATTCTATCTATTATGCAATGACCGATACGTTCGTACATAATCCGATGAAAACATTAATAACAAAATGATGATACTGATGTGATGACTAGCCTGCGGATATTTATGCAAATTCATATTCTTATGAAAATAACTAGAAGAGTATATGCAGGACTTAGATAGGGATTTGTTCCTTGGATATTTTATACATTTTTGCGTATTATGCACATTTTTGTATTTTTGCACCCTTTTTCCATAGATCAGCGATTTTCAATATTCTTCACCTTATTGCACGCCTAATTACTGAAATTCAATGTCACATCAAAACAAAAGAATATATTATACATATTTGGTTCAAAATAGGGCATTCACATCAGACGGCTATTGTTATCTCGGATATTGTTATTTTTTTATTTGATAATCTAAGAGGAAAAATTAAGCGAAAATGTAAACCTTGACTATATAGTCAGGTATTGCATATTTAAAAAATTCCCATGACACACCGGTTGAAAATCGCTACTATAAATATATAAAAACCCGTAGTCATGTAATGACACTGATGTTTATCAATGAGAAGCGCAAGACTTGGACTTCAATATGAGCCATAACCTATATACATATGAGCGAGAGGAAGATTTCTTTCAAGCTAGTCATGCCGCTTTTTACGCAGGGGCACGTACGGTGCTATCTCCTGGTGTTTTTCTCGCAGCTCACGACACACATTTTCCCATAGCGATCGACGGTCGATACGACGTGACAGATTCTGAGAAACGAATGTAGGGCCGAAAGAAAGGAGAGTTTCCGAACGAAACGACCTCGCTGTCCCTCCTTACAAGGTATCTCAACCGAACGACCGAACATGTGCCGTCCTTGCCGATGCGATGTCAAACTTAGCCGTCAGGAAACTCGCCCACCAGAATTCTTTGTGCACCGTTTGCAACGGTAATTCAAAGGTAGAGAGAAGAAAAAGAAAAAAGAAAAGTAACGCGTTAACGCTCTCGCCCACCGTCATGCTGACTTGTGCTAATGTTGATGGCGATAGGTCGTGATTCCATTAGCGGTCTTGCGAAATCGGTGACAGGTACGATCAAAGAAATCTGGAATTAACGATATTTCATTTATAACGTAGGCACTAAGATTATCTTACGTAATGGCAAATATAATAAAATATGCTTTTCCTATTGAGTGGAAAAAATTTGTATTGTCGCAATATTGCCATGTAATTGATACTGTAAGAACATTTTTATCGGTAGGCTATATATGTTTATGCATTTATGAGAAATTTGAAAAAGGTACAGAAGAGCACGAAGCACATAATTAAAAATGTATAAAATGAAACAAATGTCTGCTTAAGTTCATCTACATAAACATTCACAGTCTAGTTAGAAGAATAGATTAAAAGATGTGGTTGTTATTTTTATAAAATTCTTCCGCATCCATTGTTAACGTATTCAGTACCCATATTGGTAGAATCGAAGAACTCATAATGGCCTGGAAGGATTTTGGAAAAGCCTCAATTGGAGAAAGGGGGAAATAATCTTCACAAATAATTCTGTATGGCTCCATACCCAGCTGAGTTTCCCATGTCTAAGAAAGAGAAAACTGCAAGGACAGCTCTTCGCACGAAGAATAGCAAACGCGTCTTAAACCCCCGTTGCCTGACTGATAGTCGATAATGATATACTACACCCTACAATACCATAAGTAAATCTCATTCACATATGAAATACGGAGATTTCGAAAAGGGGCTGGAAACATCACCTTCGATCACGTAATCTTTGAAGAGTCGCAAAACGTATCTGCAAGAGAAAGAATTAGAATTTATTTTAAATAATTTAAAGAAATCTCACAGTATTGTAAGCGATAAGATTTTAAATTATAATATAATGGTTGTACTGTATTACGGGGTACAACGGGTACAAGCTCAGAAAAGTAGAAGATTGGGTTTTACACTGCGTAGAATGTTCCTTATAAAAGAAAATTCTTTCACTCTTTTCTTGCAGGATATTAGTCGACACCCGAAGAATATTAATGGGTGGCTGAAGATCGATGACCAACGAATAACGCGTATGGCGAGAAAAGGAATATACGAAGTTTACGATGGGGCAAAAAGCGACACCGCATTCTCATTCGTCGCACTACAATCGATAAGGGGTCTCTTTTGCACGAGGCTTGCATACAGAACGAGTCCTAACTGTACCAGACGTATGTACAGACAAGAATAGAAGAAGAGAAAAATTAATCTCCCTTGGGACTAGTCTCCAATCGGATTTATAGTGGCTCGCGAAAGTATTTGAACACATACTATAGAAAACTTTAATATATAATAACAGACAAGAGAAAGTTTATAAAATAAGGGATATAAAAAGACACCATAATTTTACAAAATGGACTTATATTTAATAAGAACAACCGATAAATATTATATATATATCATAAAATAGACGATTATTACTAATATGGTAAACAAATTTTTATATGAAATTCATAGTATATCAATTTTTAACTTTCTGCTGTCCATCACTGTGTATGCATATTGTAGATATGTGTTACATATTCAAATAACGAGTCACGACTGCTGTGAGATTATTGTATATATGATCAAATATGTAAATAACCTAAAAATTGATTATATAGAAATTACAAAATTACTTAGTGCGAGTAAGAAACATGTTTTAATAAAATTTAAGTAGAGAAGAAACTTCTTTATATAATGAATATAATGGAATGTAAGAGAAACGTTTCATGTTTCGTATTCAAAATTTTCCATGACAAAAAAGTGATTTGTGCCGGATGCAAGCACGCTATCGCTTTTTCATTCGCGGAACGATTCACACGGTGTAAGAATGCAAGACCCGAATGCGTGTCGTTCCCATTGTATGCGGATCTTATGTTTGTATTTGCTGCATGTGTATATGTATATATGCTCATTATAAGAGAAGAGGATTCTCCTGCAGAATATCGTCTGCAGGGGTCGAACAAAAACTATGCTGGACTTTACATAAAACTTGTAGAATTTCCGTTAATATGAAAATATAGGCTTGCATTCTCATACTAATACTAAGACTAATTGAATTAAAATAATTATACTTATGATACACTTGAGATTTTATAGTGAGACATCTATATGAAAATGAATGTACTAGACATGTGCAACAATGATACGGTGTATAAATAAGGATAATTGGCTGAAATATTTGAACCATCATCTTCGAAATGACTTTGACAAGCCAAGAATTACAATATACAACGCAAGTGGGAAAACGTACTGGGTGGTACGTTTCCATTATCCGGTGACCTCGATACATGAATAATGACTCGAGTGTTCAACTTGCGTAAGAAGAAACACGGTAATTGTGTAACTACATTGTAGAGAACTACCATCGCCCACGATACTTCCGATCTCTTGAAAATCCTTAATCAACTCAGATATCATTGTACATTACGCGATCGTGTACGTTCACCTCATAGTCACGACAGATTCAGTAACTTTTTATACGACATGTCACATGTCAGTGATTTTAATATTGAAAATCACAGATATATCATATTTAATTATTTAGGTCTATTCACAATGAGCGACGTTAATTTCCAAACATATATTCCTTTGTAGAATAACAAGTATTCTGTAATACAGGTAAGGTTTGATTATAATCAAGCACAACTGAAGTAAACTTAACAAAAATGGAGAATAGATATATGATTCACATTGATAATGTAGCAATGTAATAATAACCAATAGACCATATAAAATTGCAATTGGTAAAAGAATACTTCAGCTGCACAGTATATTATCACTAAAAACATGCAGCGATGTAGGTTAACATTTAGATACGCGTGTTTTGATATCTGACCTTCCAGTCAAGCTTCGTGACTCATTTGGCGCTTTATCGTTACAACACATTCATAATGAATATGATAAACTTAATATCATTCGTTATTAAACTATAATTTTAAAAATCAACACTTCTTTAGAAGTAGGAAGAATTCTATTATTCTAAATTTCTTTTTGCTAAAATTTGTATCGATCTCTTTTTTCTTTTTTTTTTTTTTAGTACCCTCTGCCTATTGCATCTGAAAATAGAATTCAACGAATGGGGATGAACCAAACCCAAGTTTTACCACATGGGAGAAAACCAAACCGAGTAATGCTCACATTTCATCCGTTTAAACCCTCGCAAGACACACGTGCTATTTACGTAACACTTCAAAGAGGAAAAAACGCTCCTTTCCAGAAGCGTGTTAATCTAATTAAGCAAATCAACACACCGAAAACAAGTCAAAATATCTTATGTGTCAATATTTATTTCCTCAAAATCTGCATAAAAATATTGGACTTCGGGTTTCATCTTTTTACATGAAGGATCAAAATATTGTATCGGTTGTTTGTGGATTTTGTTTCAATGCAAGACAAGAAATTCCTCGCTAAACTGACATAACATCGCAATATTATTTCTTTTGAAAGTATCATATTACTTAAGTTATATAAACCTATAACTCAGGAGTTGGCTAATAGAAGTTGTGCAAGAATCACGATATTCGGGAAATTTTTTGTAAAATATTTTGGATTCGATTACACATATGTACACGAATAGACCATGAATCAGCTGTTGAAAAATTTAGTATAGGAACAAATAAAACGCAAAGCGGAAGAAGCGATTAGAGTTACACCCAAAGTTCGTACACACTAACCCGTGAACGAATGCACTTCAAAAAAGATCACATGATATATTTCCGGCTTGCTACTTCCGCTATTCACAGAGAAGCATGTGTAACCACTTTAAAGCGGCCACGGCAACCAGCGGACCAAAAAGTCTTAACCTCTTCGTTTCACCTGCTTTCAATGAAACAATTTTAACAAAATTTTTACATCATCACTTTTTATTATACAAGATGAAAACAACTGTTTTAAAAAACATAAAGTTTGTGCAATAAGAAGTGTTAACATGACAACATGTTAAGTTAAGTGACAACATGATTATAAAAATTGGAACATGTTTGTTACGGAAGAAAGAGAAGAACATGTCAAGGCTTCTCTATACCTTGAGGGTTTAACCATAATTTTTTTTACTATCTTGGCAGCAACCTCACTGTTTTATTGTGACTGCGTCGTCACAAATGCAGGATGAAATTGCGATAGTCACGCAACTAGCGTCTTCATCATTGGAAAGGCTCTCAAGAGAGATTGACTTGTTCTGGACCATTTTGTGTTATGATGATTACCTGGCTGTATACGTGTAACGATTGACGTCCAATCTTTTCTTTAACAGAAGTAATAATTTAACAAGTTATGTCTTAAGAGAAATAACTTTTGAAATAGATATTACATTATACAGAACACGACGAGAAAGGATCGATGAAGAAAACTAAATGCAATAAGATACAACGAGTTTAAACTTAATCAAACTTCGGAGAACTTAAATTTCGAAAGATTCTACAAATTTAAATTTAAAATCCTAGAGTATTAGATTTCATAAAAAGGAAACCTGAAGGGAACGCGTCGCTCGTGATATAAATTATTAATTGTTTGTAGCAATATTGCGCTTTCCGCCTTCCTTCGAAAGAATGTTTATTGCACCGTGAAAGGCCGCTCAGTGACATTCGAGCCTCGTTCGCATGTATCATACCTGTTCTGATCTCTGATTTCGTTAATCAACAAGCGTTACGTCTGTGTTATTCAACATGAAAGCAAAAATAGTAAAGTCATCTTATTACTAAATATTTGGTCACAAAAACATTTTTCTGTCAAGAATTTTCGTAAACGACGTGTATATATAACTAACATAATGTATAGAATTCCTAAGAGAAAGTTTTTCTTCTAGCACGTTTTATACATTAGGATATTTTACTTATTATTAATATGGTAAAGGGAGATATGGGAGTTCCAAGAATCTCTTACTATATAGAACCTTCTAGGTACAATTTCGAAGTATCTAATCTCTTCCTAATACCTTCAATAATGATTTCTAGAGATTCGATTCACATGTATTGCGAGTTAATAGACATGGACTTAAATACACCCAAGGTTTTGACTTTTTCTGAAATTAGTCAGCAGAGAAAGTACAACGACCTGCTAGGATATCTAATAGTGTGAATCATACGGTGTATGATAAACCAATAAGATTCAATGTAAGTTCTTAAAGTACATTTTAAACAAATGGATTAAAGATGAACTCCGTTGCACATGTTTCACTGTACATACCTGAACTTTTATTAGGTTTATAAACTTTTATACTCTATTTCAGAATATATCACTATATTTTTATATACATAAAAAATTGAATGTTTTTTGTTATAATGACGATAAAGGAATTGATTAAGTTGAATTTTACATTTCTTAGTATGTTTAATTTTTGTATTTGATTTTAAATAGCAGAAAATAATAATAGCAAAAACAAGCAACATCCTACGAACAACAGGAGAATATGTTCGGTTCAAAGCATTCAACCATGGAAATTACACTGCAGCTGATCGCAGTTTTAAAAATGTCTCTTGATTAAACAATGGTATCTTAACCTCTAATTAAATAAATTAAATAAATTAAATGCCTTGTCTTTTAAATAATTTAAATGAATCATCTAAATTTAACAAAAGGTACACTGTTACTTAGTAAATATTTTACAAAACTAACAAAATAAAATAATTCTTTTATTATTTGAATTATCTTAATTCTATATCTTTTTTAGAAAGTCAATCCTTAGGATTATATTTTTATCTATGTTGATAGGAGATGAGTAGATAAATTTCATGGAAATATAAAAAAACAGCGGAAGAAATTAACAAGTAGAGATTTATGAATTAAATAAAAAAAGTGGTTGTGTACTTACGATGACCGCTGCGATTCAATACGATCATCCTGCTGTGCCTGAGGGAATTCCTTGTGGGCGTGTGCCGACCAGCAATTTGAGCGGCTGCCAGGTTAACGGGCACCGTGGTTGACAAACAATTGGCCATTGACGGGGCGCGACCCAACTCTTTTTCCTTTTCTAACCGATAGATTTTCCCAATATTCCCTGTCGATACTGCACCTGCCACGGTAAATTGCGACCATTACACGAGAAAAACAAAATTATAATTTATTAGATTTCTTCCAATTTAATTAGATTATAATTAATTTGAATTTTAAAAAATTGATTCTTTTTCAATTTTTTATTAGAATCATATATATTATCAAGATGGTATGGCTAGAAAGCGCGTAAGATTTTCTGCCCGGCTTTGTTTTACTACGACGTTGTCTGATGCACGAATAAAATGAAATTCGAGAAAGTTTGCTCGAATACCTAGTGCTAGCAAAGTGTCCGACCGAATTTCACTCGTGACCGTTCTATTTACAGTCGAATAACTTTCCTAGGGAGAGTGGCGGCATATCCAATTCTGTCTAAAGTTAAAAATCCCTTCGGTTATCTTAATTAACACTCAAGAATGGAGAAGATAACGAAGAATATTAAAACATCATTTAATATTATGTACTTATTTTATTTTTCTTTTTTTATTGTATATATATTTTATATCTGAATTGATAATGAGTAACCGTTTCCCTCAGAGAAATAATTAAGTAGAAAGAAAGAATGAAAAGTTTACTAAACTTACCAGTGACTTTGGCGTTCTGGATCTTCGACACGTTACCAGCACTGACTGCGCTACTCACTCGATTGTTGTTATTATTGTTATTGGCCGTGGCCATCGACGAGCTAATACCGTTGTCACGAACCTGATTCAAATTGTCGGCGCTTAGAGCGGAAGTCACGCAAGGTGCCACCATTGGCACGTCCTAAACAGCGAAATAGAAAAATGCAGAAATTATTATGAATTGATTACATTTCAATTAAACGACATAGAGAATCTATATAACAATATGTAATTTTTATACCAACAACATATAATCAAATACATGGAATGTACTCATGCTACAAAAAGAACAAATTAATCTTAATGTCCAATTATACGATCGAATTACAGCCATTCATTTTATATATTTACTTTAATTTATGTAAAATTGATATTGTTGATCAAACATATTCTCACATAAACATCGTTTACTTTTACTTATGTATATACGAGTCAATAATTCTCATACATCATGCGTTGCGGTTTATCTCACTCTCATTTTTTGTTTAACCAAATTTGTGGTCAGCCTATAGACTGCTCATTGAGACAAGTCTAAATTAATTGAACGCACTTGATCAGTAAGTGATCCACAAACATATATTATCTCATAAGAAGATCAACCACCATTCTATATCTTATGTATAAAATAAGATAATTAATTAGTATTCAATCTGAAAAATTAGTTAAATAGAATAAATAAATGTAAGAAGAAAAGTCGATTAACATTTATATGGAGATATTAATATAAAAATTAATTTTTATTTAAGTACCCTTTATTTGATGATACTTAAGTACTAAATATCGTTGTCCGTTATGCTGGATATTATTGGTCTTCTAATGGATTCTCAACACTGACTGCGTATCAAGATACAAACGTAAACAGTAACACGTGGTATGGTACTAGGACTCACCTTAAAATTATCGTAAAAGCTAACAGGACGACTCCTTGGCGCGTACTGAATCTCGTCGTCGGGCTGCATTATGCTACCACCGTATGTAGTTGGGTCTAAGGGCTGCGCGCGCACCTCGCCAGGCATCCTGCGATTCTTCCTCTTCTTACCACTTCCGGCGACTGTGAAGTTACGATGAAGCGTGATAAGATTTTCTTCGTGACCTCGTCAAAGATACCTATGCTTCTTCCAACTAAAATAGAACAATGCAAATTCGTTACCTAGACGTTACTTATTACGTAATCAGAATTTTAAATTCAAATAAGCAAATCGAAATTTAAAATTAAAAATTTCAGATTTTAATTTTTACTAATAATTTAAATTGTTTTAAAGTTCGGAGAAGAAGGGTTAACTTCTTACACGCTGAATTTCATGGATATAATAATTTATTTATTTATAGATCCACTATTTTCAGTACATTTCTTTAAATTTCGGTCGAAATTAAATTGTACCATGTTTATAATTGGAAAAATTGAAATCGAGTTATCTGAAATTTATTTTTATTATCTTTTAATAATTAGATTTTTAATTTTAATTATAAAATTTTTGATTAAAGGACGATATGTTTAATAAATTAATATTTGTACCTGAACGGTCGTGTCAGCTCATATTAAGGTTTCCCCTTGCGACGGGCAGAGAAATTACACCTCCTTGATCTTCAAACCGCAAATCTTCCACTTCCCGCAAACACCTGCACCTTACGATATCATTGTATGAATCACAACGGCTAATTTGAGGACGATGGATCGAAGAGAAATTTCTCTTAATCTCCTTTGATGTATCGTAAGTCACGCGTCGAATTCTCTATCTGGGTTTAAACGAAGGAAAACAGTCGTAGAATCACCACGATCAGCGTTCCTCGATTTCTCTGATGTTCTATCCACGTGACCAGTCACGTGCGCCCGCTATCCGTCACCCCGTAAACGTCTGAAAAATAAAGAGAAATCGTCAGTCTGGGAATATACGTATCGTTTTCTGATTCAATCGGTTTGTGTCAATTACTTGAGAAAAGTACTGCGTGTAACGTAGCGTATTTAATTATTAACACAGAGCTGCCGATTTGATGTACACACATAAATACATATATTATATAGAAGTGTAATTATGAAAATATTACTCAAAAACGAAAATATTAATATTATTAAAAACACTTACATGTTTTTAGTAATTATAGAAATAAAAAGTTTAATAGCAGTTATTTAGCCTAGTTTGGTACTCCTAGTGCTTTTGTCGAACATAATTGAAAGTGCATTAAGCAGGCGAACTTTCAAACTAGGATGAAGGAACATGATTAATTTGATTGGTTGCATATTCTACAATTTGGAATGATTATACAGTAGCGTACGTAGCTATTTATCAGCTTATGACTGACTTTTATGAATATAAAAAGAAAATGGTAAAAATAATTTATATGAAGTTTTATCTATGTATGTGAACAATTTTTATATATTTTATGTGTTATGATTCGTATACTAAAAAACTCAACAAAATCAGGTAATCTTTTCAGACTGATGAATCATTTGAAATTACAATATAATGAAACGTCACACCTCGTTGCACGGGAAATGTTTCCTCAGGAGGAATGAACTGATCCCTTTACAGACCCTCGAAGCGTACTTAAAAGAAAACGTAACTTTTTCCCGTGGGAACTACGAGCATCGTTCATCGTCGTTGATTCGATTGCCCTGACCTCGTGGGACAAGAAGCACAGTCAATTAAATACCCGTTTCGTGGACCACGTGCGTTATAACCTAAGTGGTACATGGCGAATACAAAACTTGCTATTGCGAAGCTATGTTTCGTAATAAGCAACAGGTGAGTTTCAAATGAATGTGTCACGAATATAGGAAATTCTACAGAAGTAAGCTATAACGTTATGAGATCCTGTTAGAAAGTATGCATTATCAGCATGAACACTTTCTTCGTTTAATGGTAAGTATGTATGTAACTGAAAAGATTGTAAATATAGAAACGTAGAATTTATAACTCTATTTCATATATATGCTCTATTAATATACGTATAAATATAATTTATATGTAAAGTTTCTTACCAAAGGAGCGCAAATTTCCATAATTCGTATACGATCAGTTTTCTGAATTCAATTTCTGAATTCAAGTTTCTTTATAGAATAAAAATACATACTTTCTCTCTAAATGAGTATCTGAGAAGTATCTCTAAATGAGACTCTGAATTATTGATATTCAGAATTTAAATAAAAAGTTAGTCACAAAAATTGAAGTCAAATGTTCCGACAATGTTTGTGATGGTTAGTTATATAACAGAGGTTTGTTATTAATTATCTAACTATAATACAACATTATATTATAATACAATAGTACTACCTGGATCTTCTATTAGGCGACTGTGAGCGGCGCTTTACTTTCACAATACCAGATCTGAAGTTAATAGATACCGACCGGTGTTGCGCAATATGGTACGCAACGCAATGAAACCGTGGCGCGTTGGGACTCTGTACAATGATGTGACCTACCTATGCTCGAACCGGTGTTCGGGTTACGGCTGGAAATAAGTCATTTCTCCATTAAGCCCCTTTATGCGGCGCTCACAGTCACGTCACCGTGACCAGGAGTTTACTGAACTCTAGATTTGCGAACGCCTAGAAAATTGCATAATTATCGTATTTAAATCTTTGCTTTCAACTCAATTAAATCATTTGCAAATATATACGACATAGACAGTAGTTCACAAAAGTATTTCAACACTTGTAGAAATCTTTTATGAATATATTATGTATATTATAAGGAAAATTTTGCAATTTTATTAGCGTTTTAATGAGACGTGACTATAATGATTATATTGGTAAAGTTTGAAACAAATCTAAAAATGTACGCCCATACTTAGGAGCTACAAGGTATTTAGTGCGAATACACATTTCATAGAGATTACAAAAGTATTTAAATAGAAAATTATCTATTATATTAATAAACCTTAATATTCCTAAATATTCAGTATATAACCTAAATATTCAGTGGAACCATCTTTATCATTTATTATGTGTTTAAGCTGGTTATTTATACTGGATACCAATCCTTTATTGAATGTATACGTTTACAGCAAGTGCGTGTAACTTCTACATACATTTTCAGATTGTTTCAAATGTTTCATATAATGCATAGAATTTATACATAAAAGCTTAATATAATGTCCAAATATGTATTTTCATCGGATAAATAAGTATTGCAATATTTTGTTTCATATGATACTAGACTTGGATAGCTCGTAGAATAAATTTCCACTCGATTTGGTTTGTACTGCATTCTAGAAGTTTCTAAAATGGTTAATGGTATGTAATTTTCCTGTTTTTTCTTTTTCGTCGTATATCTCAAAGGAAACCAGCGCCGATTAAAAAACCTCATAACAAAAGAATGCATAATGAGACAAGACTAAACTAGAACGCAGTTACTATCGCTTATTTCCAGTTATTTCCTGCATTTAAGTTAGGTATAATAATACCGTTGCTTTTTTTAGAATACCATGTAATCGTAAAATTCATGAGTTCCTGTCAGTCTTTTTGTAAAAATGACGCGCTCGATCATTCCTGTACTTAATTATAGGGAATGAGATAAACCCATCGCGATCTATTTGTGCGTTACGTGGATGTATGAAAGTGTGCCTGCCAAAATGTGGTGTTGCCAACTATAAGAAGGATAGAAAATTCATAAGATTACATAATTGCGTTCCAAAGGAAAATAGCTTCATTTTCTACGTAAATTCTTTAATTGCCAATCTAAGCAATATTTATAATTCTAAAAGCATATTTTTTTTAAGAATAATCTTATACTTTATTTAATCTCTAGTATATTATCTATACTTACTATCCAATCTTATATCACTATTCTATTTAAATTATTATTAAACGTATTTCTGTAACAAACATATTTGTATGCTAACAAAAAATACGACCGATTCAGAATATTTAAGAATAATTGAAAAGTCGTGAATTGCGATCACACGTGATGTTACATTAAACAAATGGGACAGCTTAATCCCTGCAATGTAATTATGTATATTAATATGTATAATAGATGGATTCCGTTATGCTAAATAGTCAAACTGTTTTATCGACTTGACTTACATTATCATAAAAATTACTCAAAATTTATAAGCAAAATATTCCAATGTTATAAACATTAATGACGTCATGTTACTAAATACTCTATGTGTTTCAGAAATCGATAGAATCACAATGAATGGAACAACGGAACGTATGAAATGGAGATTAAAATAAATTGTACAGCAGCTAATTCAAAGTCCTCATCATGATTAAGATCACATCAAAGTGCAATCCCGCACTTGGATCAGATTTAGCAATTGCACTCATGAAAATGTAATCAACTGTATACATAATTGATACGCGTACGTATATTTCATGATTAGAATAAATTATGATTGTCGTCATCAATGAATTGAATTATATTAAAATGTACATTACTATACAATTAATTGGGCAAAGACAAAGGTAATTATTTGATAAATGAAGAGACGAAAAGAATAATATTGTGCACAGCACATTTTATTGATAGTGAATATAATTGCAAAGTTAATCTTCTTTTTGTTGATGACTTAATTAAATTACATATTATAATTAAATAAAAATATACATAAATATGTAATACTTTTTTTTAAAAAAGTATACATGCAATACATATGCTATAGATATTACAATTTCTCAATAATACTATGTATTTTGTAATATTTTTTTCTTATTCTTAAAGTTCTCTTCATTTTTCTCTTAATTATTCATAGACATGAAAAACCAATTCAGATGTTGCTTTTTTTAATAAGATAAAATATCCATAGGTGACTGGTGCCGGGTGAAGGCAAAATACATACCGTATAAAAATGCTAATGTCTTAAGATGTTTCTTTTTTAATGCGACAGAATATTCTAAAGTGGCTGACACTAGTTGAAGAGAAAAAGTTCAAAGATTCGCAATTAATTCAACGCATTCCAAACACTTGAAGGCGGGAATTCAGTAAGTTCGCGCGAGAAAACGTTCAGCACGTGCGACCTACGATTATTCTAATTAAATTCTCCGGTTACAAACCATTCCCAGGGTTCATGAACGTGCGACTCTTATCGAGGCCTGAAAGTGCGATGTCGCCCTATTTTACACGCCATTGTTCGACGTCTTTCATACAAAATGAGCTTTAAAAGAGGCAAAATCACCGGAAGGATCTTGTCTTCGAGTCTTTGTACGCATACAATATACAATTGAATGAAAAGCATATTTCATATCTTCGCCAACAAGTCATATATTTGTGCGACTCTATATGGACTTTAAAATCTTAGACAATATTTATATCTTCTTTTTTAAAAGAAAGAATATTTCACAATAATACAAAGCTTATGTTACTCATAAATATATTTTTTCTGTCTTCAGTTTTTCAGGAAGATGCATGTTTATTTCATGTCTGCCTGAACAAGAGAATGACATCAATCTTTTTTGCTACAAAGTAATTAAATTCCAGTATATTTCGGGATGGAGACCTTCGAGTTTATACGTTTATTGTATCACTGTTATCAGACAAGACAAATGTCTTTTTTCTTGTTTACGATATCCGCGCAGCTGCTGGCTTAATGTGCACGCGCGAATACTCGCGCTACTTCGCCTTAATAACGTAACATAAATCATTACACAAATATATACCGAGTTCAGATATATTCGTTGTTACAGAATTAACGAACATCGTTAGAGGAAAATGAAACGAGAGAGGAACTGCCAGTATAAATACCTAGTATTGTGGTGAACAGTAAATGTCCACTGATTTCCTTCCCATACCACAGCTATCGATCCTTGCGGGATTTATTATTCGACACGTGTGACTCCTTGACCAGTCAAATTTAGATAAAATGTACAATTGGTATTCACTGAATGTCCGGTTACATAATTTAACACTGATTATTGTTTCTCACCATTGATTCAATTTTACATAGGAAAAAATTATTAAGAAATGATAAATATAAATAAAATGTAATTAAAAAGTAGAAAGAATGAAAATATTCAAATACACTTTCATTTTAGATTAATCAGATACTTGCATTAAAGTGTTTTGTAGCATTGACCACATGGAAAAGCAAGTTTACCGAGGATGAAAAGGTTTTTTACTTAAAAATTGTACTAAGCACTTGAATGAAGAACACTTGTTGAATCTAGTCCGATGGTAATTTATTAAAATTCTGTTTTTACACAAAAACATCGTTTTTCTATGGAACTAACAACGCGTGAATAGCAGTATGAATAACTTAACAATTTAGATTCCTAGAGAAAAAACTACACAACACAATGCTGTTCCATTGGTGTCGCAGTGACAACTGAAGTCTCTAGTTTCGCGCGTCTCGACGAGGCTCCCGAGACCCCACCAAAGTGTTCACCAAAGTCGAGGCATACCAGGTGTCAGCGTACCTCAAATCGTACGAATCACGATGCAGATGACGATTACTTGGCGAGGGACGCTTTCATCAACAAAACAATTCGCATTTCATGCGATTTAAACGGTGCAAATACCGCTTACGAGATTTGCACAACGAATAACAAAAGACTTTATAGATTTGTTTTTTATATAGTAATTTCTTTAAACTAATACGATTACAGCGTATCTTTTAAAGTTAATCTTTCAGATGATGAGAAGAGATTAAATATCTCGTATAGAATTTTTAGAAAGATTAAAAGAGAAACTTCTAGATAAAAATGTTATTAAATTAGTAAAAATGTAATGATCAACGACTTTTTTATTTATATTTTTTAGACAAAATTTTAAAAATCTTTTAAATCTCTTTTTAAAATATTTTGATATAATATAATATATTTTAAATTAATATTATACAAATATACAACATAATCTCTATTTATAGTAGATAATGACACACCTTTTTTATTTATAATACTTTATACCTCTCTTTCCTCTACTTATACGTATAAGAGAGCCGGATGTCTTGATTTTGAAACCAGAGAAACGATTTTACTTTTTTTTTAACTATCTGAGCACCACTGTCCCCTCACTTTCACATCCTCCACCATGTTTCAGAAGGAGGCTCGATGAAGGAAGTTGTCATAGCGAGAAAAAGGGTGAAAGAAGAAGGGGAATCGGTCATGCCCAACAGTTGACGTTTACCTTGAACAATTTCTTGCAGCCTTATTGCAACTCTTTTTTCGTCGTTGTTTTCTTTCCTGTTGAATGGTGATCATGATATATACTCCGCTTTAAAGGATCACCTTAGGGCAGTTGGTGCAAAAAATGTAAGACGTTGCATAGTCACGTAAAACTCTAAATAAAACGGTACAATAAAATCCAAGGTCAACAACATGATTAAACGCACAGGTAATAAATTCAACAGACAAGTTCTTTTTAGTGGAATTTTTTCAATCAAGTTACATAGAGAAGCCTTGCATCAATATGTAAATATCAATCAACATGTATACCAATCTGATTAAACTTAGTTAATTATTATATAATGTTCCTGATTAGCTACGCATTTGCTGTGGAAAAACATAAACTTTTAATGGAGTTCATTCATATCGGAAACATCCGTGTCGCCTAAAAAGCAGAGGAAATCACTACGTACCAAGTTCAAAATCGGATAACTTTCAGTAATCAGATTGTGTGTCACACGAAATGCGAATCGGCTGATCTTTACCTTCATTACCTTCAGCTGACACGATTACACATCTCTAATTACTTGCAATGTAAGTAAATATTAGGATATTCTAGAAAGTTTTGCAGTTTCATTTCTTTTCAAACACACAATCTTTTTTATATTGACAATCTTTAATTTTTCAAATAACGTGAAGAAACAATTTATACTACCAAGTACAAGTGGAACGTTTCACTTTTGTTCTAGCCGTCCGCTGGCAATCGCAACCACCCACACGACGCCGTTCATTCATCCACGATCATTTCCTCTGCTTTAATGAGACGTACCACCTACGACCGGTTCCATATAAATTACGATTCTTTCTCGTTCGAACGTATTGGTATTTCCTCTGTCTTTCTGTTTTATTCTCATCCATGTCGTTAGCGGTCGTCCACGGTTGGAAGGGGAAAGGCCGCCAGGTTCGCGAATACCTGCGGATGAAACCGGTCTCTCGAAATCGTCTAAGTCGAGAGTCACAAAAGAACCACGCCGGCCGCGAGAGAAATTCCATTTCCAGCGGAGATAACACGTTCCCCTCGCTCTTAGCGGTGATACGTTAATCGCTTAACGATTTATCGACGCCCCATCGCTTAATATAAATGAACCAAGAAGGAATTGGAACAAGATTGGAAAAGGATTGGAACAAGAGAAAATAGAAAATTCTTTGAACTATTGGAAAAATGAAGGGGTGTAAAATTTAAAAATTGACAGAGAGAGTATTAATCTCTTAAGGAATGATTCATCTAAGTATTTGAGTATACATTAAATGTTGATAAACATTAAATAATGCATTAATAAGAAGTTGGCTCATAATAGCTGAAGAGATAAAAAAACCTTATGTTTCTTTAAAGAATAAAAAAATATCTAATATTGCAAAAATAAAGTTAAAAGATATCTAGTTTCTGCAAAAGAAGATAAAAGATATACAAAATTCGTAAGAAACGTGATTGAAAAAAACGTGTCAAGAGAGAAATAAAGATAAAAGAAAAGGTTACAAATTCATTCTGTTTCGTGGAAAATGCAAGGCACCAAACATGATATGAAAAGCTTCTGAAGTCAAATTGTTTGAAAGATCTCATCGATGACGTCAAACACAAATACAATTCCATTTCAATCGATGATTACCATTGCTTCAACGCACGCGATACTTTTCATAGAAAGAAGATGCGAAGAATTTAACTCTGAAGGTCGAACATTTTTCTTCCTTGAAAACTACGTATTTCTTGTCTCACGACTCGTATGATTTTAATAACTGTTCATTATTACCTTCGAAGCGTCCTGTTCATTTGAGTCTTTTTATTCTTGATCAGAAGTTTCGTGTTTGATCTCCGATAAACGTCACTAGCGGCATGAATCACTAGTGAACACAGGTGAGTATCCAGGCTTGATTACCAATCTAGTTTAACGCCGACGGGGAATAGCGGTTCTTAATTAGCACCGTCTCAGGATATCAAATTAAGCCTTACTAACTAGATATTCTCCGAAATAATTTTCTAACTTTCCTGGAAATATCAGAAAGCTGTCATTTATAAATATAAAAATTCTATCTTGTAGTGAATATTGAACAAGCAATGGATATATCAAACACCATAAAATATCGCAATATACATTCGTAATATATAATAAATTCATAATATACAACCATAATTAAGTTTCTATTCATTCTATTAATGTACCTATTAATTCTATTTCACAGTTCTCTGTTCTATCCAATTACACTCATAGATCGAAAAATGGCAGAAGTGCACGTGCATGAAATGCACGTTCCAATTTTTAATTCACGCGAATCAATGCGTAGACACGGCACGGTCTAGACGTGACATCAACATCACAATAAGGCGCGATGAGTTGGCGTTCAGGAATCCGTGAGAGATAAACCAGGACTTTCTAGGAGGACGAGGGAGAAACGAAAGCATCCCCCCAGCCCTTCGTGTTTTATCTACTAGCATCTTGGAATGTCGATGGTCCATATGCAGCCAGTTAAAAATGAACAACAAAAAAGAGGAGAAAACATATCAGGACATGAAAAGAGAAGAACAATGCGACTAGTATTTTAAAAAAGTCAAGTAAGAGCAACTTTTACATACACAAAACATAATACAGTCAGAACAGAATAGCGCGATAAAATTATAATTAATATTATAATTATAAATACGTAATTGCAATTGCAAATTATAGGTTGAACGAAGGATAATGCGTCAATTAAATGCAAATAGGGAAGATGTTATTTGTGTCTGGCGGAGTAAATCAATTATTAAACCACAACAAAAACATAAAAAATAAATTATTAAATGAAGATATCAAAAAAAGAAACCTGTTATTAACATAATAATATTTTTGTTTACTAAAAAGAAGAACGGAAATTAAAAGGTAGAGAAGAATGGAATTGGATCGAAATGCAGACGAATCAAACCGCACCCATGGAACGAACAATAAGCAACGAGGTGGAGAAGGGACACATTCCTTTCGTACGCGTGGAAACGCATCGTGAATGCTCATCGGATGAACTCCGATTCGTTTTGCCTATAGAAAATACTGGCACGATGCGTTCCTTCAAGTATAGACACTAATTTGTGCCGCTAATGAACTCAGCGAGAAAAGCGATCGTTTCTTTTCACGATTTCTCCTGACAATCATGTGTGTCTGTGGTGGAGAACTGTGATGTACAATATGTACATCAGTTGTAATTGCTGCTGTTACAATTTTACATTTTTACATTTTACAATGTTACATTTTTTGACTTACCATTTTTATGAAATGAAATTACCTAAAAGTACAGTAGAACTCCATTTATCGCAAAGATAAGATGTGTAAATTGGGATAGATCATATACATAATAAGAGTTCACTGATTCTCCCAACCACTTGTGATTTTTTGTTCATATAGTGGAAGAATCAGTGAATTCTTATGAACTGCTTGCCCCCCAATATGTCCATATAAACGAAGTTCTACTATATCATCAAATACTTATTTGATTATTCAATATTTTGGTATTAATGTCCAAGTGTATAGGAAGCATTGTTGCACTGAAGCATTATTTAGAGAATTGCATTTACGTACAGCTACGAGAAGCCAACGCAATGTGCAATCGGGTCAAGTTGTAATACATTTCAATCACATTTCGTATATCACAGGAAACTAAATAAAATTAACATATTGAGGTTAATATTCATGTTACATAAGTGTAGCATGATTAATTGTAGAAATTGAGTACAGAGGCTAAATGCATTACAGTAGAGGTAAGTACAATGGAAAAACGATGAACTTTGTTATAATTAAATTCAGCTTCCGATGGATAGAGTTCGCGTTAATTGTCGATAGTAATGTATTACATTAATCTAGGACATTTAGAACAATACTCTGTTAAACAAAAGAAAATTACTTTAATTATTTAAAATATGTAAAATTAATAAAAATATTATTTGAAATATTTAAAAAAAGTAGACCTTGGTACAATAATGTTTCCACAGACAACTGTCTACCTCTACCGGCAACTAGATAAATAACTCATGCACGAACTCTGCAGATATTTTCCATTTTAAAATATGCAAATACGCTTTTTATATAAATCGTATAGTATCTCACAAAATTGTTCACCAAATAACTTTTTACTAAATTGTTACTAAAAAATTCTTCATTTATAAACATTAATTGTTGGAATTTATAAAGTGAATTAAAAACAGAGAGACATCTTGATATGAAATAATTTAATATTTTAAGTAATAAATATACTACAAAATTTCTCCTGCATTAAAAGGACATGAGAATATAGACATGATTTTCTAAATAGTTATAAATTCCCGCCAGATATCTTTAGCATGTTATAGGTGGCGTTATTGTGTTAATGAACTAAGTGGCGCGAGAAACATGTGTGGTCGAGCGGCTTGGTGAGTAATCTCATCACGTAATTTCAGTAATTAATTCATGACACGTAAACATAGCAATCTGCTAACGACAAAGAAAATTTACATACACTTTTACAGTTCCTTGAATCCGGATACCTTGTGTCGTGCTTGCGATTACAAGAATGCAGCCGGTAAACGATGCACGACATCATGGGCCAAAAGTGACATTGAATATGTTCCATCTACTAATATTGGGCCTAAAGACGTTCTTCCATGTATCGTTGCTGGCTCACACTATGGTAAAGGAGACGAAAGAGTCCTCTGTGCTATGATGTGGAGTATGATCCCACCTTGGCATGAGGTTAGTGTTTACAAACAAGGTTAGGTTGACAATGACATTTGACGGATGGGGATAGGTTAAGTGGTTAGCATTTATCAACAAATACGTTGCCGCAAAATGTCCCTATCAAATGTAAACACTTTGATTATATCTCCTTGAGATAATAAGTTATCACATTTTTTTCTTAATCAATTTTATTAGTACATAAATGGAAAAAATATTAGAAATCTTTTTCCTTTTTAAGGGAGATTACAGAAAGCACACACTGTCGACACATAACGCACGTTTGGAAAATATTAAAAATTCCAAGTTGTATAGTGCACCATTACGCAATGGCCAAAGATGCATAGTACTTTGTGAAGGATATTATGAATGGAAAGCTGGGAAAACGAAGAAAGATCCTAAACAACCATATTACATTTATGCTAGTCAGGAGAAAGGAGTAAGGGCAGATGATCCTTCAACATGGAAAGACGAATGGTCTGAGCAGAACGGTTGGGAAGGATTTAAAGTCTTAAAGATGGCAGGAATTTTTAATATATTTTCAACTGGAGATGTAAATGCAACATGTTGGACTTATGTACGATTTAAGTAGAAAGCTACAGGTATGGTAACTCACATTTCAGGGTAAGAAGATATATAGCTGTACAATAATTACTACTGAGGCAAATGGTGTTCTTTCTTGGTTGCATAATCGAGTACCTGTGTTTTTGAATAAAGAACAAGACTCAAGGGTAAAGAAATGAAAATGTTTATATAAATATTAACAAAAAATATTTCCTGTACATAGTTTGTGTTATCGTTTATTGGAATGAATTACTATCTCTGTATGTTTATGTTTCTAATAATAGGTCTGGCTGAATGAGGAGCTACCAATAGCCGACGCCATTGACAAATTAAACAAATTAACATTATCAGATGGTGATTTAAGTTGGCATACAGTCTCAACTCGTGTAAACAATGTATTGTATAAAGGCGAAGATTGTAGAAAAGAGACAAAAGACATGTACGTATATACATATATATATAACGGTACAATTAACTATTCACTATTAGAATTATGAACTTTTAATCCTGTGAAGTGATATGTCAGACTATTGATTTACTAATTCCATTATGTACAGAGGAGAGAAAAAAAGCAACCCTACTAGTTTTATGGCTTCCTGGTTGAAGAAGGGGTCTGCAGACTCAGCTAAAAGAAAAAATACTGAAACTAAGAAAGATGACAACATACCACCAAAAATTACTAAGGAAAGCTAATCATTTCATCCAAATCCGCAAACGAAATCTCAGGGTCAACTTTGTTTCCGCAAAAGTATCAACTTTAAATAAATATTGAGCTCTTTAAGGATATTTATTACAAATTCTTTTATATTTTTGTACTTAATACAGCAATATTAATATTTTAAATATCTTCGTAATAGTATCTCTTAATTAATTATATAATCTATGTTTATTCAACATTAAATCATAAAATGAGAATAAAATAGAGATATGTGAACTCCAGTATTATAAATAAAACAGTACTATATCTTGAATGCGTGTTCTTTATCTTTTGTGTTTTAATATATTCTTTATACTGTCATAATTAAGTCGCTCGATCCAATAGCTAGATAATTTGACATTTAGATGTTCTTCAAATAATCGGCAAAAGGATTGATTATTTGTGATTTTGAAAATTATAGAATAACTTTTCATAAGAATGTTAACGTTATAGAATCGGCCGGGAGAAAAATTTATTTATAATTTTCAAATTTATTAATTCATTTCTTATCTCCTATACAATAATAAATTATTTATGAATAGACTGCGGACTTTTACATCGTTTAGAAAAATTCAAAGATACAAAAATGCATAGAGTGTACATGTGTACATAAAATATCTAAAATGTACTATTTTTTGTAATATTTAATTAGTAAAACAAATTTCTACCTAGATCCTACTATTTTAATTGTCTCCAAGAAAATATGAATCTGTGTAAAAATTCGCAGCTTATTTATGAACAGAAAGTGTATAAGTTTGGACCTAGTGGTATGAGTCCTTCATGAATCCTTGGTTATTCAAGAAATAATAAAGAAAATCATAGAAATTTCTAAAATATCTAGAGTTTGTTCTTCATGCTTCCATGACAAGTTTAATAATCGTCTTTATAAAAAAATTTAATTATGATACTATACAATTTCCAAATGTAATCTATTACAAATCTTAAAGAAAATTCTAAGCACTTTCCTAAACATTATCCAAAAAGCTATTTGAAAAAGCGAATTCTATCTGGCGCGTATCAGTACGCATGCGCAATAGTTGTCAACATGGCGATGGCCATCTCGAATCCTATTCGACAGCAATAAAGAAAAAGATAGTAAAAGAGACGGAGGGGGCTAGAAACTGGCCGGTTTCCCTCAGATGTCAGCACGTTGGCTCGTATCTTGTATTTCGCGGTGGTAGCAGCGGCGGCGAAGGTGAACGGTGGTGGTCCGAGTTTGCAGAGTGGGTACAGTGTGTACGTTAGATAGCGAAGGTGTAAGTACGTCTGGCTGGTGAGCTGTGCTTACGCGTTTTCGTCTCCCGTGCGGCGGGGGCTACCCTTCGCAATAATCCGCGTCACGCATGGCACCGCTTCGTGCCTGAGACGCCTTTTTCTCGGAGACAGAGAGAGCAGGATCGTGCACGGCCGGGGCCCAGCCTCTTCGCGTGCCTCGTCTCATTTTGTCGTTTTCGAGCGCCGGGGAGACAGAGTCGCGAACGAGCCGACAGAATGACCAGCCAGGAGACGCTCGACCAAGGGATCAGTAACGTGGAAACCGAGTATCTCGAGATCAACTCGAAAGGAGCCTGGCCGATTCTCTATCAGGTAAGAAAGATCGCGCCCCCCGTTCCATCTCTTTTCTTCTTCTTCCGTTTTTGCGTCTTTCCTTCCGGTTACAGCGAGAAACGGCGGTTCCTGCCTGCAAATGTGTCACGCACAGAGAGTCTTCCTACCATCACATCCTAACGTAATCTGGGCCTCCTTGCACAATTTGACTAACATTATTTATGAATTTACAAGTCCCAAGTCACGAGGTAATAGTATCAATAAAATATCCTTGCAACATGGTAGTGAGTTTGGTTATAGGTAGACTGCGGATTTTTATACAAATTCATATTTCCGAGGATATAATTTAAAACGTAGAACCTTGATAGGCAATTAGCACTATATTTTGGATATTTGATATATTTGTTTTTTCATATTATGCGCAATTCTGTATTTTCAGATGTCCTATAAATGTATAAATATCTGCAGTCTTGTTACAAGATACTAAACAAACTTCTAGTTGTCTGACTATTACATTTGATTAAAAGTTATGAAATTGTTGAAGAGAAGTTCATAACCTACAACTTGCAACTTGTCAATTTATTGATATTAGTTGGTAAATTATTGTGCAAGAGACGCCTGGACTCTCCGCTGACACGACTGTTTCATCCAAGACATGTATTATCCAGAAACATTGAAATTGCGAACATTATGAAATCTCGTTTCGATCTCGCTCGACGATGTTTGATTGCCAATGGAGGCTAATACCATGGTCGCTGGCACGTTCTCATCTGTCGCGAGATCTCGTAGCTCACGATACGCTCGTCATTTTTTTTTTAGCGCTGCTGAATGAACAGGGAAACCTGTATACCAGCACCAGCGTGTGTATTGTCACACACGTCTGTTATCAAGTTTTCGTTTATTTATCATACGCGACCCGTTCTTGGCCGCATGGCCGCATTTGACTTCCTTCGTGATTTTTGCTAATCTGGCCCAACGCACTCGATTAATTTATGCTCGACACATGAATTTGATTTATCTGTACTTACAACGATGCTATTCGATACGATATTGGAGAAGAGTCAGAAGTTCCACTGCGTTTATCCATTATCTGTTTTGTCCCGTAACTGGCATGCTTTTCCGCGGATATTTACAATGCGCGGATTGTTTCACGATACCCAGGGACTATCAGTTTACTTTCTTGGAAAGCCGTTTTCACGGGAAAATTTTTAAATATCGCATAGACTCTGCATTGTGATTTTATTACCAAGGTCGAATTTCTTGGTTTTAAATATACGTGCCAGGTATATATTTAGTAATACAGTTTGTATTCATAAGTAGAAATGTAAGATTTGTTTACCAGATACTAAATGAAACTTATACAGGTTCTAACAATCAAACTTCATAGATGTGTTCTATGAGTATAATCGACTATGTTATGTAAACATAGGTCATTTAAAACTTTATTAAAGAATTATGATAAAACTAGGAGATATGAAGGAACAATAACAAACCTACAGTTACTGTCATAAGACAAACATACCTACAGTAAACGTAATCATCATTAATTGTCAATTCTATCTCAAAATCTGAATTGTTCCTGCTGGTATGAAATTGATATCAGTAACGAATTAAATTTATTATCTTATGAAACTTATATTGATTTTGTTTCATCTGAATGAACTGATACTGTTTCATATATGTTTCATATGTTTTTAAACTTCTCTTTATATTTAAATGACTTATATTTGTATGACTTTTTTTGTTTGATAGCTGTTATATAGCTTAAGACAGATACATTAAACAAATGAAAATTATTGTTATTTTTATATCTTTTGTTTTCCCTATTATATAAGAAAATGTTACTTTTACAGCATATACGCAACGAATGCAGTAATTTTACATACACATGCAATGAATCAAAGAAACCACAAAACAGAAATTTAAACCGTTATAGAGATGTTTTGCCATATGACCATAGTAGGATTGTCCTTAAAAGGGGCCCATGTGATTATGTCAATGCTAACCTCATACGGGTAGATATCATATTCAGATACTTAACTCTAAGTAAGAAGAACATGATAAAAAGATCTTTTTTATTATAGGTAGATCGTGCCCATAGACAATACATTCTTACACAAGGACCATTGGAAAATACTGCTGGCCACTTTTGGCTAATGGTATGGGAGCAAAATTCTAAAGCTGTGTTAATGTTAAATAAGATAATTGAAAAGAATCATGTTAAGTGTTATCAGTATTGGCCTCTTGGTGATTCGATTAATACTATGATGTTTCCGGATGTTGGTATAAAAGTAAAATATATCAGTAAAACAGAATCATCGGATTACACAACTAGAATATTAAAGTATGGAGATAAAGAATTATATTACAGATACTTCTTTGAGAAGTGCATGTTTAATTTGAGGAGGTATTTGATTTATTGTTCATGTCTTTTGTAGGTTAACTGACTTGGAAACAAAAGAAAGTAGAGAAATATTACATTTTCATTATACTACCTGGCCTGACTTTGGAGTTCCACAAAGTCCAACAGCTTTTTTACGTTTTTTAACAGATGTCAGGCAATCAGGAGCATTAGATCAAAATGTTGGTCCCCCTGTGGTACATTGTTCTGCAGGAATTGGGAGATCAGGAACATTTTGTTTAGTTGATACATGTCTTGTTTTGGTAAGCATTATATGTACTGAAGAGAATCTAGAAATTACAAATGGGAAACTACCTTTCTACTCTTTTGCAGATTGAAGAAAGTGGATTGAATTCTGTGAATGTTAGAGAAGTGTTAATAGAAATGAGAAGACACAGAATGGGTTTAATTCAAACACCAGATCAATTAAGATTTTCATATGCTGCCATCATCGAAGGAGCAAAACAACTGCCATCCAACAACGTGGTAACTAATACCAATTCACAGTGGTACAATATTATTAGTCTCTTCATCCTAAATTAACTTAATATATGTTTTTGTCGTTTGTTTCATGTACATACATGTTTGTCTTTGTGAAAAGTCTTGTCCTTAACGTGAATTAACTCTAATAACATTGTGCTACTGTGGAACATGACAGTCTTTGATTTTCACTAACTTATGTGATCCTTACAGAATATTAATAATGAAGTGGTAACAAATCATTATGACGTGGTAAGTAACATCAGTAATTCTTCGAACGAAGAGGAAGATGAACCACCTCCTTTGCCACCTCCAAGAGGTGAATCCTTAACACGTAGCATGATGGCAGATTTAACTTCAAATCCAATAACAAGAAATGGTAAGCATGTAATTGTAAAAGTTAATAATTTTCAAAATATAATTTTCTTTTTATCCAATATTAGACGAATTAAGTGCACCACCTGACAAACCATTGCCTAGAGAGCCATCAATTTCCACAGAAATATCTACTACCAGTCCACAGGCTGTTGCAAACTCTGCAGTAATCACAAACAATTTACATGAACAGAATTCCGATGGTGTTGTGGTGCCTAATGATAATACTAGTGACGGTGAAAACTCTTCAAAAACAATTAGTCCTCCGTCCAGTCCAGATACGTGAGTTATTTTAACAATGAAATCATATTTACGTGTTTCAATATCTTCGTTTCTTCTTACTTATCCCATGTAAACAGGAAAAACGAAGTACGTCATCGTAATAAGGAGAAGAAAGAACGTCTGGCAGCACAAGTACGGGAGATGAAGCGTCGTCAAAAAGAGACTGAAGAATGGCAGAAGCTCAAGAGGTCATTATTTAAACCTCTTACAATAGGCATAGGCGCTGCAATTGTTGGTGGGGGTATTATAGCAATCTGTGGCTATTTGTACATGCGTGGTTAGGACCGAATTGTTTCCCTGTCACACATGTACATGGACCATCGAATTGTCAGTGATCGAATAGGTGATCCGCACATTCAAGAATAGTTACTTTCACTACGAAATATTTAACAGCTCCATTGCACATGCCATTGATTGCCGTTTCGAGAGAGTAATTAATCAGGGAGAAGCATTTAGTGTTATGTAATTTAAAGTAAAAATACACGCAGTCGTCGTGAGGCGTTATAGTAATGAGACTATCAGTTGAGTTGGCAAAATGAGACATATGTCAGTTATCAAAGAAACGTTCAAGAGAAGTAACTTATTCTAACAAAGTGCATTTTGTAAAGGACATTGCTGCACGATAAAGAAGCGAGAAAAAAAATGAGAAAGAGATCAGGAAGTCAATGATAAATAGGAACGAAAGAGAAAAAGGGAGATCCTCGATTTGTATTTTTGTATCGTGATTCACTTAATGAGTATGTATCATACTAGAAGCTAAATATTCTTTTGAAAATCTTCTTGTTAGGTTTCCATGAAAGTTGCACTTGACAAAGTCAGTAGACCCTTTCGCATTCGCGTTTCCAATCATAGTGAAATAAGAGGTAAATTAACTTAGATTTTTACTTTGTGATCTTTTTCTACCCAATTAGAAATAGAGACTATCTTTTTTATTTGTTTGATGATGCTAACAATTGAACGTGTATTCTGTGAAGTAGGATGTAAGAAAAAGCACATGTAAAAATCTAATATAAGTAAAATAACAGTGTCCTCTTATTCTCATATTGTAATGATGGTAGGTTCTTACATATAATAGAATACATTACACACGAAGTGGGTGCACGACATTTCGATAAGTAAGATCGATTATTTACTTTTAAAGTAATAATCAATATAGAGGCAATTAAAAGTATTAATTTACCACATTTTTTATTTCTTACAACATTTAAATAAATTTAGATTTCTTTAATTTAATTCATTTCATTATCTCCAATATTTTAATTCTGATAATGAGTTGAAGGATGAAAGAGACGAGTTTCCTTCAATTTTTCAACTGTTATTCTTCGAACAATTTGATCTACTGTTAGCAATCATCCAGGGTACCAAAATCATTCGCTTAGAGTTTAATAAGTAACCCCGATCATCTTGCTAGAATTTAATGGATATATTCGTGATAGTCATAGAGAAATGTTAATGAACTTTACAGTTATAGTACACTATATAAATGTTTCTTTTTATAAATAACTTGCCCATATAAGTAGAATCCATTCTTCTATAAAATGTTCATGACGAAACGAAGTCACATTAGAAATTAGCATAAGCGATGCCTGTGACGTACCATGGCCCATTCTCACATGGCAGATGAATGTTGTTTACTTAAAATCATCGATTTCGTTCGAAACTTGTTCCTGGGGCATGCGTTAAAGGGGAGGGGAAAGAAAAAAGAAACAAATCATCTTGACTTTCTCTCTTCCTGGAAGAAACGCGTCATCGAGATATTCCGTTTAATATGGCAACTGGTGCCTTCGATGTTGTGTGTACTTCGTAAATAATTCATGCAATTTCGTAAAATGCTCGTAATCGTTTGTAATATGAGTCATTTTATACTCGAAGTAGCCGAGGGTATTTTTTATGCGAGAATTACATGACCTGGTTAACAGAAAAATTATCAAATTTCTCGTAATACTGGAATAATTAGCGGCAAGAATATTCTCAGCGAGCAAAACTTGCTATTGTATTCATCACTCGTTATCCTGCGCATTGCGTTTTTCATTTCATGTGATGAAATTGTCGACATAATGGGTGCCAAACAATGAGAAGCCAACAAGAATTTTGTACGTCATGCATAATATATATAGAAATATCTAATATTCTTGTGAATCAGTTTTCGGTCATCAGCCTTGATGCATACTTCAGTGTAAGTATTAGAACAATATCTGATTACATGGAATTGAATCAAGCACTCGACTAATTTGAGAAATTAGTGTTTCGTAGGAACTTCCTCGCATGCTTGAAGATGAAGTAAAGTTGCTGTAGATGATTCCACTAGTGTAACCAAGATGTACACGATATTGTTTATCAGAAATTGATATTTTGTGCGCATCTGATTAGTATAATATCAAAGGTGATGTCGAAAATTGATTCAGTCAGAGGAACATGTTGGAATAATCAACGGTATCATAGCTGTGTTAGTAAATTTTATTTTATACACTTTTAACCCCTTATCAAAGGCGCTTTTCTATCATCTATCATTAGCAATCTCACTCCCGTCTAGCATTCGGATAGATATTGCAATATTTATACAAATTATAAAGAACTTTAGTTCCCACATAAAAGAGAGTAACTAGGGGTTAAAAAAACATTATTTTAAAACACGAATTCTAACTGATTTGCTCAATAGTAAATCGTTTGAAGCATATTGAGCATCGTGGAAAGACTGAGTACATCTATAATTGCTTCTACATGAAGTTTAAAAAAGAAACAAATGGAAACGAAAAAGAATTACAAATACGTAACGCGGTCAAAAAAGATTTTTACTCTTAAGCCGAGCTTCTACACAAATCGTCACGATCATTCTTTAACCTGGAGTAAGCTTACTGGATCGTGTTCCAACGTTAAACAAACGAGGGAAAGAAGTTAGAACAGGAAGCAAAGTATAGCTTAGTTGCTTACGTTTTGACTTTTTTCCAAGAAGAAAACACGCGTGGCGTGAACAAACGTATTTTGTGTACTTTTGTATTACGTCGTTAATCCATAGGATGCTTGGAACACGATTTTCATGTCAAAGAATTATTTTTCTTATACGTGTTACATTCACTGCACAGTGGTTATAAAAAGCATTAGTACATAATTATTATAGCATTTATATATTAATTAATCAGATTCAAACGTACTCAGTTTCGTGTCATTTAATAGTACTTTTATGTGATTACAAAAAGTCGATACTGTAAAAATATAGGACCTGCTAAAAAAAGCGCTTTATTACAAAGATATATATAGGTATATACAGATACTTTTTGTAACCACTGTATATGTGTTGGTGTGTTCGTTCATAATGCACCGAGGCATAATCGCAAATTATCGTAGGAGAGATGTCATCGTGTTCCATTTAAAGCAATGTTAAAACGTGTTCGAAGTTGAATACAGTATTCTGTCGTCGGTACAGTTCACCTATGTGTGTGTGCACCATTGTATATCTTGTTACCTGATTTTCATCTAGAGTATATTCGTACGTTTATATTGTCGTTAGAGGAACATGCGACCCAAACATGTTTTTTTTTTCTCATTTTAAAATGATTTTTGAAACATGTTCGAATAACTTTAATATAGCATGCGAGAACAGTGTGAAAAAACAATCTTCTCCCAGCAAGGAGAACGACACATACGTCAGCCTTCATTTAGAGCGATTACATTGAGCGAAAGAGATGATAGAGCGTTCCTAGAAGAGAGTCGACAAATTCGATATTTTTTATATTTTCTTTTTTAGAAACACGATGAATGTGATCTTCGAGTTTATAGCGAGAGTGCTTCTTTTCTTGAACGGTTGAAACTGTTTGAAGTTTCCAGGTGCTGACTTTTGGAACATAATTTTTATGTCGAAATCACTTCCACAAGAAGATCTAGAAATAATAATGACAACTTTATTTTATTATATTACTGTATAATATAAATGTTAACATTGATTTCTATGTTACAACGTAATTGAACAATTGAAATTCTCTAAATATGAGGAGTATTTAATGACATTATAGTAACTCTTACACTGCAATATTATTACTTAATTTTTGACAAGACCAGAATTAGCACCTGAAAACTTATAATTAGACTGTGGATGTTTATATATACACAACAAATTTAGAAGTGCAGAAATGTATAGAGTGCACTTAATACGCAAAAGATACATAAAATATCCGAAACAAAGGACAGATTATAATATCTATAGTAGGTAAAACTAGTTTTTATCTAGATTTCATTTCTTTAATTACAAAAATATGAAATATGCATCCGTAGTTTATTTATAACAGTTGTAATCGACGAGTTAACCGAAGATTAAAATTCCTTTCAGATTAGTTTAGTGTCTTTCGTCGTTAATGATCAATCGTGATGAAGGCGTTCATCACACGTTCACCGAGCATTCTCGTTCCTGTAATTATCGAAAAAATAAGGTGAATATTAGACGTCGAAACATTTGTCCAACTTATCTGTTGTCGTTGCTGGAAGCTTCTTGAAGATTTTGACAGAGAGCATGCGAGAGAACGCGAGAGAATGTATGCGTGTGAGAGATGAGGAACGAGAAACATACGTATTCTTGAGAACTAAAATCCATGAAAGACACGGTGCTAATAAAAAGTTCCAAAAAAAGAGACAAAATAAAAGGAAGGAAGAAAGGGAAAAAGGAGAAGAGGAAGTATTGAGAAACACGCCTCGACGCGCGTGCATGCGTGAAAGAGCGAGAATGAACAGAAGAAGTATGAGAGTGAAAAAGACGAAATGTTACGAGCGACGATCGTGAGATTTCGTACGAACATTTTTTCCTACATTTCGCCTCTAGAAGAATAATATAAGAACAGGAAACAAAAAAGAAAGTCACACCATGTAAGGAGTTTTTTAGAGGAGTATACTTCGTCGATTATATGATAGAAACATGTTTTATATATATAGAAATCGGACGATCGAGCTCAGAAGAAGATTTAAAAGAAAAAAAAGTATAAAAAAAAAAAGACGAAGAGGGGAGGCTTTCGTATACAATTTCAGTTTTTCTCCATCCAGTAATCTCTCCGTCGTATACAATAGACATAAACTCGTTACGATACTACAAGGAACCGCAGAAACATATAGCTAAGTGCCTACTCCTACGAAAGAAAAGGGAAGAGAAAAAAAGGGAGTCATAATAGTGAAAATACGATCTGTAGTAGCATTCAAATAGAGTTACGACACTGTACGCAACCCCTCGCCTTTTTGGAAGAGCGTAATCATCGAGCAAGTGAATCCTTTATTATCCGACAATATATACTTATACATGTAATATATATTTAGAAATAGATAATCGTTCCAGTAAATCTATTGTTACCTGACTGTCGAATGATCGAGTCACGAGATTTATGATTTATAGTTTATTATAATTATTTTTTCACAGGCTAGTATTTGAAAACAGAAGACTTTTTTTAATGCAAACTTCATAGAACTCGATAATGCAATGATACTTCATGGAAGATATCTAGTGTACTGGTAAAATTCAATTCAAAAGCTAAGTAGAAAAGGTCACCAATTACAAAACTAATTTTCTTTTATATACAAATAATATATATATACATTTCTTTTTAATATCATAAAATCACAATGTAATGAGTAACAAAAATAATGTATTTACAGATTATATTTTCAGGGATGTTTATTTTACCTGTCACTAAATTCTTCCCAACAAGACAAAAAAGAAAAGACATTCTCGTGGTTTGATCAATTAATTTGACAAGTCAGGTCGTCTAAAACTTAAGAATGGAGTTGCGCGTGTGAAAAGGGAAGCAAACAAATGAAATACGATATAAGGACCAGGAAAGCAAGAACGAAGATCAGGGTTTAGATAACGATATTAATGTTGTCCTTCCGGAAAACAAATAGAACATGGGCAATGGTAGGAAGTTACTTCTCCCTGAGGTCAAACTGCATCCTTGCGACTCTACTTCTACGCAGTTAACTGTTAATATTTACATTTACGATGTACACCGTGGTAGAAGTTGTATCAAGACATGGTATTTTAAATGTAAAACGAGAACAGATACACACATACATACACATGAATGACAAATGGAAACGTAACACTTGGTAGAATTAGAGAAGACTGAATCATAGAGGAAGAGGGTCGAAAGAAGTGAAATGAGATAATGTGTTACTGATTCGCGAAAATTGGGGATGAAAGAAAAATCAAATTTTTATACAATTTATTTCCGATTGGCTATATGAAAAGAGAAACGATATTAGAACAAGATTAATGGAAAAATTCATTTGAAACGTCACTTCGCTTCTTTACACGTCCCAACTATAGAACATTAGATCAAAACAAAAAAATAAGAAAACAGTGAATAGCATGAGGAAATGGTTTGCATGCAATAAAATGTTATTTATGCGACAAGAAAGAGAAAGAGAGCAGAAAAAGGTCGATATGCGCGGCAGCATCGATGCCCTCACGACGCATATTCGTTTTTTTACTCCCAAATGTAGAACGAACAAAAAAAAAAAGCAAAGCAAGAACTACTCGTAGACGAGGTTCCCCGATTTGCATATTTAGATCGATCAATACAGGAAAGGATTTTTTCGTACTTTCCAACTTTTTTTTCATTCCACTACCCCCCTTTTTGACTAACGTGACCGGCCGACAAGTTTTGGATATTGACATTCGTATGAAAAATTATATAAGATAGAAGAGATAAAAACTATGTATTTTTTAGATATATCTAGATTGTGGATTTTTATACATTTATGTGAAAATGCGAAGATGCATACAATGTACGATAATATATAAAATATCCGAAATATAATACTCTTTGTAATGTGTAATAAATGAAAAACGTCTCTGTTTAGGTTTGATTTCTTCGATTACGCTCATGGAAATATAAATATGTATAAATATCCGCAGTCTAGATATAGTATTTCCAATAGAAATTATATGTTACAATGGGAATACATTCTTTGCAGTATACAGTGGCTACAAAAAGTATTTGCACGCCATATTATTTATTTATATTATACTTATATTAAATTTCATATAATTTAACAGTATTTTCATACGATTACAAAAATTTGATACTATGAAAATGAGATGTATAGAACGCGATAAAAACACATTCCATTGGAAAATAAGAATATGTACAAATACTTTTAGTAGCCAATGTATATGTATATTTCTTTTCTTTCTTCCTTTTTTAAATTGAAGTTCGCGTATGTAAAAATGATATGCTTTGTAATTAAGATATTTTATTAGCGTATTTGATACCGAAACCTGTCGAACGGTTCCCTCAACAGAATGTTTCACCTAACAATTCCATCCGGGAAGATTGGTATGAGTGAAATCGAGTCGACCAATTCCCATATACTAACAGATCTAACTCAATCCTCGTGTCTCTAACAGATCTGGTCTATTACTAATCCGTTTTGCCTTGTGCTTGTTTTCTTTATTTCTCGTACTTGTCTTCCCAGCAGCCACGAAATACCCTCATCTGGTGATTTCTTTCAGATCTAAAAGTGAAACTACTACCGAAAGCAGCGAAACCGTGAACGAGGAGGCCGAATCTGCAAAATAAAATAAAAACTGCATATATATGAAAACAAAACAAAACAAAAAAAAAGAAAAGTAAAGAAAGATACGAAAATCTCGCGACAAGATCGCGTTAACATCTCGAAAAGTAAACACGTGAGAAAGAGGTTCTTCGTTTTTTGAATCGGATTTTTCTTTCTTTTTTTTCAAATGAACACATAGGTACGAAAATGAGCTAGAGAAGCGGAGGGCTATTTATTCGACGAATGCTTAAACTGAGAAAAATAAATCAATTTATTTGATACAAACAGAAGCAACACTTAATTTGACGATGCACGATGTTCTTTTAAGACACATCCTCTTTCCCAATCAATGATTTTTATTTATATTTCTTCATAACTGATGATCGAAAAGAGACTGTATTTAGTATCTTGAATCGATTGAAATCCTTTAAGAATCAAACCAAAAGTTTTAATCTTCTGTATAACGAAATAGATTTGTATTGGCTTGTACTATCCATTTGGAATAACTATTTATTGTATTTCTTTATTGAAAAAGATAAACTGGGATAAAGTAATAATTTTATTTCTTTTACTCAAAAATGTAGTACTAATTTTACTATGCATTACCAATCATTAACATGAATTTTCTACTTGGTGTATACAGTGTGAAGCAGTATGAAGTATACAGTGGAATTACTTACCAGACCAATCTTTTACTTTTAGTTCCATGGAACTGGTACTCTGAATCTCTAATCTCTACAGACAAATAGAAATGCCAAAATAGTAATGTGTAAGTTATGGCAAAACAAAGTTCCTGTTCAACTCATTGTCAGGTTCCACACATCAAACTTTAACATCTAAATAAAAGGAACTAAGCAAGAAATGCAATTACCATTTTACATGGCTCCACAAGAGGCTCGTAATTTCCCATCTAGTAAACGATCATTTGATACGTATAAATGAACCACGTTCTTCTACTGAATAAAGTGTGTATCGTTGAGGCACAAATTCTTCTAGTGGTTTGTTGCGTAATTTCATAGCCATGGCGTGTAATCAACTTCCGCGTAAAATGAATCATAGTGCAGCACAATCAGCGATCGTTAATTGAACATCAAACACTTTTCTACGTAGCAGGTGAGACAAACGACGAAGAATTGCCACTGTTTGATCAGGATTGACGTGAGCATGCCTCTTAGTCAACGTCACGTTTCACCCCCGTTTGGTGGATTCCTGTTTTTAAAAAAACACGTACTCGAGGATGCATCGATGTTACTGGTTTACCAGGTTGGTTATCACTTGCCATAGAACGTCATTGTACGATTAGCGTGGTTACGTTTGACGTCATTATTTCATATAAATGCTACGAGGATGCTTTGCCGGGCACAAATCTGCCACAGAGCTGTTACAAACAGATTTAGTGGTTTTTCATAGACAAGAAGTAATTTTATACGAATTATACTTGCTTTTTCTTTTCTTGCTTTTATCTTTTTTGAGCGAAGATTTGAAGATCTGTGAAGTCATTTTTCAAGTAGAGTACTCGAGGGTGTTTTTGAAGCTTGAAGATTGGAAGATTGGTCCTGAATCTTGAAGGAGCTTTTCACTGAAGTAACAAGATGGTAAGATTATCTTGAGAATATTTAAATAAGTTTAGTTCGGTTGATACGTGATGAAACTCTGAATTCTTTACAATTCTTTACAATTCTTTACAATACGGCGGTAAAAATTTATTGAGAAGTGGAAATTATGATTGGTATTTTAATAAAAGAACATCTTTGAGTGAGTTTCCTTTGCAACTACGTAATTTTATAATCCTATACTGTGGAATGATAAAACTAATGAAAGAATTTTGAAAGAAAGTCAAGAATATTATTATGTCATTTTTAATGACAGAGTTATCAGTAATTTCAGAGTTATCAGTAAAAATTTATCTTCGTCTAGATAAATCTAAAAACTTTGAAAAGTAATAATATTTTTCGTTTCTTCATTTCAGAAAGCCGTCGCAATCATCTTCTTTCTGACCTTCCTCGGCTGCTGCACCGCATTTCCGGTCAAGCTGGACAATAATTCCAAGTCACTTGCCAGCATTTTGACTTTGCCCGAGGAACCAACCGATCTTAGAAACAAACGACAGGATGACTCAGTTCCAGTAGCATACGCATTTCTCCTGAGTAAATTGGATGGGTCAAAGGGGGATTTTGATGGTACTTTGGTCGAGAAACGCGATACAAAAGAACAAGATCAAGAAGATCTTGAAACTGCAGCTGGTACTTACGTTCTTCGACCACTGTTCGTCTACCGACAGCAGTTGGCGTATAGGCAACGACTCAGAGATACGTATCGTCGAGAAAATCGCTTCTGAATCATGTTAATAGAGCCGGTTATGACGTTGACAACATGACAAACAAAAGGGCAAACGATTTGGAAGCTAAAGGAACGTATATAACCCATAAACCACCTCATAAAGGAGTATATACAGAAATTTATGACTGAAAAGAGGAATATGAAGTTCCCTTTTTTTTGGAGTAGAAAGGAACTTCAATTTTGAGGAAGATTCTGTGGAAAAGAGAAAAGCTAGATCCCTTTGAAAGTAATGTAATGAAAATTAAGAAGAATCTAAGAAAATAAGAGTACTAAAAGAAAATCTGTAATCTCCAGGAAGGATGCAATAGAGATAGGAAGAATATTGAAGAGTATAAGTTTTTGAAGATTTAACTATTATTCAATTTTCGAAGATGAACTTCGTGCTGTATTTCTTCTATTGTTGATGAAAACGATAGAAAATCCTTACAAGGTATAGAAGTTATCGAAGGCGGAAATAGAGAGGTCTTTAACGCTGTATTAGTTATCGAACTCGTTAATGGAAGAGTATAAATAGTAGAGCTGATAATTGGATGAGCAAACTGCCCACGTGATAAACAGAAGCATTAGTAGATGCAGAAAACAACATCTCTGATGTATAAGTTTCTGTTTTCTTTCTACAATTTATTTAGTCTTTCTTATGTTCCGTAATTTGTCACAAAATTTTGTACTGATTTTTGTAAGATGAAATCTTAGCTTATATTGTATAAAAGTATGAATTAGTAATTTAAGATAATACTCTAATTGAAGGTAATTTTTAGTTGTAAGGAAAAACTACCAAAGGCACCAAAGTAAGCATCTTACATGTATTTATTTAAAACAATATTGTTAAGTATTTTAACTATAATTGATGAACTGTTTTTGTAATATGATTTTTTTATGTACTCTAATTATTAATCTCATTCAATAAATTTCTTATAATAAAATACTTAAGAAATCTTTTTATTTTTTTTTATATATACATAATATATGTTTATTGTAATTAATCACATGAATACACAGACATATAAAAAATACACTATTTTCCTGGGAATACTGGAATCCTTATAAAATGGTGAGAAGAATCTCTCTCACCACTAGACCAAAATCTGTTTCCAAATGTTGGCTGGTACCAAGGAGGATACAATCTGCCTTCTTCCCTAGATTCTTCTGAATATGTGTTCCTTTTTTCTATGTTCTTAACATTCGCAGAATCTATTTGTGCAGGATCAGATAGACTAGAAGATTCTTCATTGGAATTTTTATTTGATGCATCTTCGGTTCCTTCCTCTGTAGTCTCATAATCGTTATTTTGAGATTCATCCACAGCTAATCCCCGATCAGAATCAAAAGTATTATCCTGTGAAAATTCGTCTGAATTTGACGGCTCTTGGTATTCTTCATCTTCGCTATCTCGTTTAACGCGATACCAAGGTTCTAAAACGGAATTATGAATTGATTCTTTAAGTATGGTGATTATCTGTTGATTTTCTTCCTTATCTTTAGATTCTGTAGTATCCATTGTAAATGACTCTGTCGTTGTGAATGCTTCCTTGCAACATGTTTCAGAAGCTGATACACTTTCTTCCAAAGAAGCTGGTCTTTTTGTAGAGCTTATAAATTTTGAGTCATTTTTTGATGTATTATATACTGTCCCATTGTCATTTCTCAAATCAGAATTTGGAGATTGCATCGGAAGTGTTTCTGTCTCCAAATTATTGCATTCAAATGCTTGGAGAATTTTTAACAAGATAATCAAACTGAAGAAACGAACAGAGTGTGCCATTCTCTTCGTTGTCACTGTTAAAGAATCTTAAAAATGAACAATATTTAAGATCGTTCAATCTAAATTCTTAATTCGACAATAACGGTATGAGCTGTTCAAGTGGTAATGAGAAACTAAAGAACCGGAAAAAGAAGTTGCCCCTTTTATAGTTGGCTATATAGAAATAACTGGTAAAGTGATCGCTAAACGTCTGAATATTATTAACAACATACTAATTACCAAATTAGTGTCCAAATAATCCTGATGATTTAAAATAGCGTTTACGTGAACAGCATTTGGAATAAATACACAGAAATCTTCGAAAACGAAAATCTTAATATTGATTATATGTATGTGTATGTGTGGTGCTGTAATCTTATACAGATATAATTGCTTTACTATTCTCTAATCTTATTTCAGGTCATTATATTTTCAGTCACTATTCGGCAACGGAGATAAGACATTCTAGTTTTCAGACATTTTCAAGTTAGCAAAGTTATATTGGAATGAATAGAACATTTTTAGAATGAGTTATTAAAAAATTAATAGATTTGATAAATGAAATCAACAATTAAATCATCAATAGTATTTCACTTATAAGAGACATGTAATATGAGGATTCATTGTTTAAATTTACTATACTTATATAATAAATAAAACTGAGTAGTGGTATATAATCAATTTTTGATTAACGAGAGCTGATCAAGGAAAAGTGATATGCGATGGTAAAGTCGAGAAGGCAAGTTCACGGCGCAACTGGCCAAAGTGATGTACCGCAAGGTTGATACTCACGTCTGTTAGCAGGACAACGATAATTCTTTTGGTACCTGGTATAAAACACGAACGAACCGTTATTACTAGTCAAAGTCGAAAAGACGTTGCTCAGGTTT
Source organism: Bombus terrestris (assembly GCF_910591885.1). Lineage (NCBI taxonomy): Eukaryota > Metazoa > Arthropoda > Insecta > Hymenoptera > Apidae > Bombus > Bombus terrestris. The sequence continues at coordinate 12,460,458 of NC_063275.1, forward strand.
TTGTCAAGGAAAGAGAAAATTCAAGGAGCACTACTATAAAAGAAGACTCAAGAAGATTCCATAATAGCTTCGATGAAACATAAAATGGTACCACAAAGGGTATAATTATGTATAACCACAGTGTCTATAAATAGTAAAATATACGTAATACATTTTCGAGCAAAGACATTTCTATCTGTAATCATAAAATAGTAATTTTAAAATTTTGGATTTTATAACTTTACGATTAATAAAATAATGTAAATTAAAAGTATAGTGTGAAAATTGTGTGTTAAAATTTTAATGCCGCATTTTCAGTATTGCATGAGTAAGCGTTAGAATATTGCGCAATGTATGTTCGATTGTTATCTTTGCTTTTATTATGTATTTACGAATTTAATTATCCAACATTTCTCCAAATAGTTTCTCTGAAATAATAAATAGTTTAGTAAAATATCATTATTAGAATTTAAATTTTATTTCAGTGTGTATTAATTTTTTATATTGATTTAATACTGCTGTCTTTTAGGCGATCACGTTGCAATTTGTTTTTTGCTTGGTCTTAATCTATGGGAATGGTTCAATGGGGAAACCTTTAACACCAGAGGATGTAGAGGGTTTACTTCCACCAACCCCACACGATAAGAACGAAACGATAGCTGCAGTCGTTCAGGATCCAGTTGTCCAGGATGCTGTGCATCATACGGTTACCAATAAATCTCTAAATGGATTAGTTGTTAAAAAGCATGTATTCATAATGCCAGCCACCAATCCCAATCTGGTTTGTATACAACGACTAAACGAACAAAATATACTATAATTATTATTTTTGTGTAATCCTCGTGCTCCTTTCGTACAACCTGAAAATTAGGAGTTAAAAATTGAGTATTTCAAGTGGAAAAATATTTAAATTAAAAATTAGCATTCTAGGTATTTTAAAGCAAAAATATAAACTGTGGTACTGGACTGTTTGCATGATCTTAATATACCGTGGCTGCTGTTAAATAAGAATTAAGACCTCTTTATGTTATTTAAAAATCAGTTCTTAAAATTTTTATTGTGGTAATTTGTATCATTTAATTTTATAATAATGGTACTGATAACTTATAACATATAATAATTATTATACTAATTTATTATTTTATTATACTATTATTGTACCAAATTTGTATTATCTTTTATTATCAAGATACTATCGAAACGCGAACACCTTCTGGTGGTTCCCACTGAGAACTTGGAAGATGTACGAAAAAATATTACTGAAGCGAAGGAAGCAGAAGCTCAAGAGTCTTCATCGTCAGAGAACCAAGCATTCTTTGAAGACGACGCACGTGAATATACGCCAGAGGTAGAGGATAATAATTTAACATGGACATTCCATCCAATGAGATCTTCGTCTGCGATAGGTGAAGCGTATCTATCTGATCGTGCTAGAAAAACACAATCTATTATTTAGATAAATCTATTGTTTTTTCCTCATCCGTGTAACTGAGTGTAGATATTTACGGGATAAATCAATTCGTTTGCATGTGGTTCAAAAATTCCACATTGCAGTATCTTTTTACAAATTTCATCCTATAGTATAATGTTTAGTTACTTTACGTAAACCAAATTTTTCTTATAGTAGTATTAACAATTAATTTTCTGTCTTTATATTATCTATCTATTTTTCTAAAGATTATTAAAATTTTTAAATTAAATCTTTATTCAATGGTTTTAAATGGTTTTAAATTATCAGTTAAATGATTCACTTCCTATTATAATTCTTACAAAATCTTCATTAATTATTAATACAGGCAATTTCTAACCTTTTTTCGATTTCCAGGGCAGCGACGACCGATCAGAAGAAAACGAGAACGAATCCTTCTCAGAACAGAACGTGAACCAACCGATATCATCGAACGAGAAACGTAAAAGCAAAACCGAATTCTTGGAAGACAAACTTAATCATGGAATTGTGTTACCAGAAGACTCATCTTCGCATAAGGTGGCCGTTCCTATTGTTGCGGTCATTGATCCCTCAAACGCTGAGAAGGGCAAAGTGAAGAGCCCTATCGTGGCCATTCTGCCTAATGAAGTTAAAAATGGCGAGTTGAATAGCCAGGTTGAATTCTTGAAGCATAACAGCGAGAAGATTCAGAAGAAAGCCCAAGACTTTGTCGATCAGAGTTCATTGTCGGTCAATCCTAACTATTGGGAATCTTCCACACCGTCGGAGGTAAATTTTTGAAGAAAATATCTGTAATGAAAGATAAAATTAGAAAATAGGGATATTATTACAAATATTTTGATTATGGTAGTTGTGGAAAAATAAAAAATAGAAAGAAAGGACTTAAAGTTAAAAAAGTAGAAGGATAGAAGAAAGAAAATTATAAAAATGAGGATATCAATAAATAGTATATTACTAATATTATATTATATAATACTTATTCATAATATTACACTAATAACACTTAATATTTTAATAATATAGTACGGCTAATATCTAATTTCATGATATTCACCTATTTATCTTCTTTTAGAACTACAACACATTATTTCCCTTAATAAAAAATTATAAAAATTCCAATACTGTTATCTGCAATATAAGAAAAAATAAAAAATTAATAAAAAGGGAGACATTTCCGCTTTCAGATCACTGTTGCTTTATCGCCTTATAGCAGTGCACCAGTGTCCTACTTGGATGAGGCAGCCCCAAGTTTGGCTACAAACGAAAAGTTGTTGTCTCCAGTAGTCGTGTCGCAATGGGCAATGCTGACACCATCTCTGCAGGATGATCAAATGGATTATTCACGAGAAACAGGTGACATGGATGTAGCTGAAGATATTATATTTAGACCTCTGTTTAGGTATCGACAGGAATCGCAGCAGCGGTCTAAATACTATGACGAAAACAATCGACGATACAGTTACACACCGTATCGCGATTATGACAACTATTATCCAAGACGATATTTTTACAGACCTCGTAACGGCGGTTATTAGAAACGAAGAGGATTAAAACGAGAAAGAGAAAGAAGGAAATACGATTTATGCTTGGATAGAGGGGAAAGGAAGATATCTCGATTGATACGTTTCTTATCACTTTATAATTCTATATTTCAATGTATAAATAAAATGTTGTTTTCATTTACGTCATGGTTATTTAATTAAACATTAAAGAGAACCTTTTATGGAAGAAACTAAGTTTTCAATTAAATTGAATATGAATTGAACTGTATGTTCAAATTTTGAAATTAGTTTCCTTTCTACTTTTGTTAACATGTTAAAAATTTATAATAATGATAAATGGTTTGGATTGTGAGAAATTATTAATTTTGAAAAGAAAAACATTGAAAATGTTAAATTAGGAAAATATATATTATTATCTATGTATTAAAAGATAAAAGAATTGTTCTTCCAACAAATATGAATAAAAAATTAATTCTATTTATTACGCTATGAAAAGAATAGAAAGTAACAATAGAAACACTGTGAAATGTACCTTAAGACTGCGAGGATGATTGGAACGTTGTAAACGATGACAAGGTTGTCAAGGAATGAGGACTTCAATGACGTTTCCGAACGAGCTACTACCGTTTATTTCCTTGGGAAAGAACTTATATCTACCCAAGACTTTCTACACTTAGTCTCTAAACAAGATTGTAAATCAATCTGAAAACGTACAGTTCTTTAGAAAAATTAAACGGTGTCACTATTTTCTCCGAAAATTAATCGGAATACATTAAAGTCTAAAATATTCATAAGAATTTCCAACATAAATGTTAATATTACTTAATACTGGCATTCTATTTTAATCTTCAATAAAATAAAAAACAGCAACTATATATACCACTTTCTACACATGTACATATGATAATATATTTCTTTAATAAAACTGATATCGTTTCAGAGAAACTTAAAGCATGATAAACAATAATCAGGATGAAAGAAGACAAATCTATAAATTCCAATTCCAAATTCCAAGTATCTGTACGAATAATTTATGTGATAATAAATAACACGATAACCTAAAAAGGAATTTTTATAAACAACCCAGATACATATAAATTTCTTTAAATAATGATCAAGTTTAAATTCCCAGAGATTAATGTCTCTAGTGGTCAAACGTGTTCGATAAATATTCACAAACCAGTTTTCTACGAATGAGTCCCGATAACTATATACATTATATTATAGACACGAATTAACGACATGTTAATACCTTTAGGCAGAATAGTTAGTCATTCATTCCTTCCTAGATTCATTCACCGAAGATGTCGAGCAGATGTACGACGAGGGTGTACACCAAATTAATGTTCATTCAAATTAAATCTCAGAATTTGGAGAGCAGATTCCAATTGTTCAACATCAGGCGAACAAAAAATATTTGCATATTACTTCTACATTTCATAGTGTCAATTATATTTTTATAGTCATACGAAAGTACTTCGAAATGATACTATGCTTAATACACTTATATGGATCTCATATCATCAAAATGCTGTAATATATGTATATAACGATGTGTAAATACTTTTGGTAGCTATTGTATATGTATGATAGGATAGAGTTTTTGATAATTTTAAAGACATAAGAGATTAAAGTTATATATTATACCTTGAAGATATGCAGTTGAATTAACAGAGTGAGGCAGTTGTTTGAATGTTGTTAAGTCAAAGGAAGACCATTGATCAATTCCATGTCTGCCAAACTTTATTTGCAAAAATCAAATGCCTTCTCGAACGTACTATAAATTTACCATCAACTAATACTTGTAACAACAAACATTTAAATATGAAACCTTATTAGAAAAGAAATAGAAATTTTAAATTTTCGTACTCAAAGAATCTCATTGTTTCGCGAATTCCAAGAAAGGAACTCTATTTCACACTTTTGGAAATTGTCTCGAATTTTCATTCCCCTCTTCATTTTTTCTGCTCATTTTTACGAAATGCTTCTGCCTCTTTTTCATTCGACAAATACATGATATTTTAATTGTCAATTTTATTCCAAAATACAACAGTGCACACGATGCTGCATTCATTTTCTGTTTCACTCAGATTCCTACTGCGCAGTACGATGCGCGCGCAGCACAAATAATTCGCACGAAAATTTATACATCCCAAATACATACATTTTAATATAGAATATGCATATTTACGAATCTATATTTGCGTAAACTTGGATTTATTACCGGTCACGCTATTGTATGCTAATTTACCTTCAATAATTAACCTTCAAATACTTTTCTAATGAATATTAATCAGATTTCGGATCAAAATATCGATTGTTTTCTGTACAATATTGGTAGTAGGGAGAAAGGCGCACTTATGAATCCCAATTGTGGATGATCCCTATCATACGAATGTTTAACGACCACTGAGTGGACGTTTAACACCTATGAAAAATGTGGTGACTGGTTTGAGAGGTATGTTGGCAAAATTCTTCGTACTAATGTGATGAATAAGTGGAGTATCTCTTAAGGGAATTACCAAGGTGTGAAATAGGGGTCTGTTCTTGAAATTTGTTAGTCAATGAGCAAAGGGCTGACTCTTCATGGATAGCAATTGCAGAAATAAATTGGTAGATATGAAATATAATTTTGAAAGTTATAAAGATTCCTTTTAAATATAATAAAAAGAAATTAGAATATAGAATTTAATTCTATGGATATGTACGTTTCAGTGGTTTTGGCTAGACTATAATATTTTTCTTTTTATCAAGACTTACATCTAATTAGTTTGTTTTATTCATATAGGAACTAGGAGCGGTGGCCAAAAGAAGTTGTGGTTTCTTTGTTAAGAGTTATATCTAATGCTCCTAATCACAAACAGGCGTTTATATTTATCTAATCGGTTCTTTTATCAATAAAATGACGTTGTAAAATAAAAATAATTATTATTGCAGATCCACATAACAGAAAATTTAAAGCAATGATCAAACTTTTACAAATATCACAATTATGAAAAGTAACTCAAATATTACAACTTCATATAACAACTAAAGAAAAAAAAAGGAAGAAAACATGAAACAAAAGGATACTTTAAAAAATCTATAATAATTATCAATACTACACATTTATGCTAAAAATGCAATAATGCATATCATTGGGAAGATACATTGGAGTAAAAAGTAAAATGAAAGAAATTACAAACAATACCGCTATCGTTCCACGCGGAATGAAAGGTCGGGAAAAAAAAGCCAGGCTAAGAAAACATTCAAGGTGTTCGAGCTTTCGCGTGGAAAACCAATTCGAAAGTGACAAAAGAAACAAGACGACCCCCTTTACTTTTCTTTTTTCCGAGGATCGGTCGCGAAGATGACTCACATCTAAACTGGAAGCTCCAACCACATCGTCCTCTCTCTGTATACGTCGAGAGTGGCAGCAACTTAATCGCGTTCCTCGAGATCGCAAACGCGTCACGTATATAACCGATGCTCGACCAATCTGTTCCCTCAATCGTGATCTAAGTGTCGCCGAGAACGGAATTCGTTGTTGTGGATTTCGATATCTTCAGTTGAGAAACGTTAATCTTTGCGCCATGTGGACTGTACTCGTGGTAAGAGAGAGTTAATGTGATATCTGGATTGTGAATTTTTATGCAAATTTATATTTTTATAAACAAAATTGATGGAATACATTTTAAACAGCGATTTGATTTACTTGTTAAAATTTATTATGAATACTCTACTTTTGGATATTTTATATATCTTTATGTATTGTATGTATATATACTCTGTATATTTTTTGCACTTTTAAATTTCACATAAATGCATAAAAATCAGTCTGGTGATAACATTAATACACCGTATGAATATTAACTGATATAGTATTATATTGATATAAATAGCTCGACCTTTAAATTAATCAAGTAAAATAAAATATTGATAAAAGTTTGGCAAACAATGGACTTTTTGCTTGAGTTTTTAGAACTTTTTATGATAATAGAGCTATAATGATTTGATAATAATATTAGCAACTGTAGAAAAAGTTGGAAAACTCCATGAAAATTTATAGTAGCGATATCATTGATTATTTAAATATATCAACCCCTTATAAAAATGTCATACATACATGCATCAACAAAACTTGTTTATCGAAACATTAAAAACAGTATAGATTATCTAACCAATACGTAACAAAAAGCGTCCAATCTTTTCCAAGTTCAATAACAATTACCTTAAAATCATACATAATTAAAATGCGATTAAAAAATTATGTGCATTGAATTTTTGTTTCTATTCTAAATCTTTTGCAGGTTCTGTTTCTGATGGCATCGTTCGATGTCAACTATACGGCATCATTGAACGCAGAGTTTTCTGAACCAACTATGTCACGATTACGGACTGTAGGAGACATACCAGACAGGCTTCCAAGGAAATTTAGGGAGAATAGTCGAACTAGGAGATTGCATGTAGAAAATCAACATGGATTTGATGGCAAAGTGGAAAAGATCCATATTAATTCCGAAGAGGATCTTCCTGGAATTCGAGCGTATGGAGTGCAGAAAAAGAATTTGGAGAATAATGGCTATATTGAAAAGAAGACACAGGAAGAAATTATAAAAGATATTGAGGACACTTCGAGAATTGCTCGTACGGTGCGTGGGAATATTTTCTAGATTTCAAGGATATTAATATTAGAATAATGGAATAATAGGAAAATCTGTTCAATTGTTATTGTCATTTCGACATTTTTCTTTTTATGTACGTATAATGTTTAATTGGTAAATTATAGAAATAAATTTGTGTCTTCTCTTGAACTTCATACAAAATTAAACATTTCACTGGCGTTATATTTTCTTAGTTTCAGCTAAGTTAAAATAATAGACGATTTAAAATATATACATTAATACATATTGCGTCACTTATACTATGGAAACACGTTTCTTTCGTAAGCCTAATTTCAACTGAAAACAAAATCTGAAATATCGATAAAAAACGAATAATCTTCCTTAAAAGGAGTCTCTTCTTTACTTTCACTAACAATTTTCTTTAACCTATTAAAAACCTAATACAACACGAAATTTTTATACAAACAATATAATTTTCTTTATTAACCATCAAAATATGAATGATAAATTATCGAAGAACTGATTACTCGATCTTAAAGATCGAAATAGAAATGTTATTTATTGCATTAAAAAATATTTTCTTACATAAAATTCACGATCTTTATCAATCAATTTTAGGTCGAAGCCTACGGAAAAACCAAAGAGCATCTCGAAATGAACGGTCATATTGAAAGAAGTAATTCTCAGATACCTCCAGCCACCTATCAAATTCCATCGAATCAAAGATCCAGAATAACCAGATCCATCAAAGCAGAAACAAAGCAAGACAATGTCAAGAATGATCTAGAAGATCTAGAAGCTCAAGATGCCAAAATTTTTAGGCCACTGTTCGTGTACAGGCAACAGGTGGCTAGAAGGCAGCATCGAGGAAGAAATCATGTTCACAGTTTCCCAGTTGGTCGAAAATCTTGTTACAACTAACAACCAGCTTACTGAGATTCTTTCCATCAAACCGCATTTTTTTATCTCAATCGCTTGGAACAACATCAAAATGCGATAAAACAACGGCCGACTGTTTTACGAAAGATATGCAAACAAGAAATTGGTAAAATGTTTGCGTTGCGGATCCTTGAAGTCGCCTAATTATCATAATAATTAACCGATTGAGTCAGCGTCACTTTGTGCCATAAAAGAAGAAAGCGGTTGTTGAAGACTGGCGACTGGAAATGAGTTACTACAATGATCGAAAGCGCGATAAACGAATGATGTAAATGCCGGATAGAGAACGTTACCAAATAGTATTACGATTATTGATGATGGAATCTATAGTTTATTAGTAATTAGATAACGATTAATTATTAATGATATACGATACTATTATTTCAGATTTTGATATTTTGTTACACTACGTGTTGTGAGGAAAATAAATTAAATTTGAATCTACGTTTCAAGTTTATTATTTACAATTAGATGATGATTGACTCATAAATATGTAAATTGAATTATGATTGATGTAATTATTTGAAATTTGATGTTTTATTGTACTCTAAGTAATTTTTATAAGAGAAATGATTTGTATGTGACCCCCTGGTTTCTAGCAACTTTTTGTTCACCTTGTGAATGGAAACTAAATGAAAACAAATGAAAGATAGCAACATCCTTGTCCATCCAATTTTTCATCGTCCAATTTGTCTAATTTGACAAATTTAAAATGAGATGTACTAGGAAATTCGCGGTATTGAATGCTTCTTATCTACAAGCAGTTATCTTTCGGGGAAATCCTTTACATTTAATTTATCCAAATATCATTTAACATGTACGACATTAAAAATCAAACGGATAGCGGAAACAACAACGAAGTAGTCGAAGTAGAAGAAAACCAAGAAGAAAAAGAAAAATTAGAAAATAGGTACTTAAAAATTTAAGATACTACGAAATAAAATATATATTAATATTAACGATAAAATAACTGCGTCATTGTAGACAGAAATTTCGAAGAAAATCTATGATTTATCATTCGATATCGTTAATAGTGTTGCACGCTCTGGAAGCAATACTTTTGATCATTCTTCTGCCAGTGATAATCTGGCAATGGATTTCTGTCAATCATCGTTTAAAGATAATCCTGAAAACCGTAGTAGAAGTAAATATTTATACAAATAAAAATTTCGTATTATATAAAATATATTATTATTATATATAAGATATATATATAAAATCTCTAATATGGTACAGCATGGTCGTAAAAAAAGGGTCCATAACTTGAAAGGATGATAGTACTCATCGAAAGGAGTAAAAAATATCTAATCAACATAGGACGTAAAATCAATTCTTTCAAAAGCTGATTTTACAAAGGACCGATTTTTAAGATCTACGTTTATTAGACATTTTTTTATTGTTATATATTATTACTGTATATTAATTAATATTTCATAATTAATATTATTACAACTCTGAGTTATACTTACTAAGATACAAAGGGGATGATACTTTGACATTTAAATTCTTAAAATTTTGGCTTAAAAATTATTATGATTTTCAGTTACGATTCGTTATGATTTTTAGTTTGCCAAATGAAAATTGTAATAATTAAAATTCTTTTATAATTCATTCAGGTCACGCTTGAACTGGTTATGTGGGTGATCTTCGCTGGAGTGTCTGTCCTTATGACCACGACATTCGTTTTAGAAGACATTTACTATGGAAAAACGATTATGAGAAGCTCAAACAATTAATAAACACGCGAGGCGAGCCCACCTGGAGCAATAACGAAACGCTGAATTTTTTTAAAAAGCGGAGCGATCTGGAACTTCCAGAAAACTGACATCGATATTTCTTATAATAGCTTTCTTTGTTTACCTTCCTGTTTTTCTATTTTCACTGTATCTTTTTATAGTACTCTGTATTCTGTATATTTTTAATGTATCCTATACTGTATGTTTATTTGTTTTTAAGGCGCTTTTTCTAGTACAAGTTTTTTATGACTGACTTTCGAGGAAAATACAGTTCCTTATTCGTAAAATTATAAGTTGTAAAGTCGTAACATTGTAAAATGGTCAGTTTTTGCTAGTGGAAATAGCTTCAATAATTTGATTAGTATCCAAACAACGCAACAGAATTAATATCTATACAAATCATCTAAAATAACGCTTAAACTAAATATGTTACTACTACTTAAACTAAAGATACATATATATACATCTAAAAAGAAAAATTTTTAATGCAAAAGTTCGCAGAATATGTTAATCACAGTACTTAAAAATATACCAAAAATACACAAAAAATAATACTTGTCATATATATTTAATAAGTGGCGTATAGATGATAAACTTTTTCCGGCGATCCATTTCTATAAACTATGTTCATAGAAATATAAATCCGCATAAACGCCAATAATAAAAGATATTATAACTATAAAATTTCTTCTAAACAGACGATTCTTCGACGAATATTGAAGATTCTTCGATCAATGGTTCCTTTGACGTTAACATAGGACTTCCTGACGAATCTTTGTAAATCACAGGAATTTCCACATTTTCGTGAAACCAGTCTTTATCAGACTCTTATTCTGACTCAGGAAAAGGAATGCTATCACTATTCTTCGATGATAATGGTCCCAATATATTCATGAGGAGTTTAAAGACAAGCGAATTCATTAAATCAAAAACGTTGCTGTTTTGAACATTGTTCGTTAAAACGTCAATTTCAGCGGCTAATAATTTTAAAACGGCGAGTTTAACACTTTTGTTGAATTCGAAGTTAGTCATTTCCAAACCCAATACGTTGTTTAATATTTTATCGCCGCTTCTCATTAATGATGAGGTCGTTGGGTCGTCCCAAGGAATACGTTCTCGACGACACCATTGTAAGGTAAACCTAAAAAAATTTGAAACAGAATTATTCTATGCTATTGCGAAGTTATTTGGTTGCATTTTGCTTTTTTTCTCAGAGAAATAATTTTAAAAACTGATAAATTCTCTTTAAAATAGTGATTATAAAAATTTATGATTTCACGCGGCTGAAAACCGATTTATGACAATATGAAAAATGAAATAATTATAATTATACAATATATAAATAAATATTTTATATGGAGAATGATAATTATAGAAATGTATATTTCTGACAGACAAAGTGAAGAATACGTTTCACAAAGTAATTGGAACTTACGAAAAGAATAAATACGCTTAGTAGCTGCATGGTGTACGTGAATAGGATTTATGATGCGTTTAGAATCGGTGTAAGTCTTTACATATATATATATGCCAAAATCCCGATAATAATCCAACTTCCTCATATTTTCCTTTATTTGAGTTATTCGAAATTTTCACCTTCGTCACAATATTCCTTGTTTAATCTTTTCATCGTTGAAGTGATAATTATTTTCGTGTTAAGGTATCTGTAGCATAAATTAATTTTCTTACAATGTCTTTGAAATTTTGATGGTACGTTATTTAGTATATTATCTATACACAAATCAATCTAGAGTTTAACCTTATAGAAATAGAGATATTCATCATCACAAATCTTCATTGCGAAAATGACTTTTTGATCGATTAGGGAAAAACAGTTATTGGAAAACTAATATGTTGCGTAAAATGGTTAGGAGAATCATTTTATAAAAAAAAAAACTCTAACCTCACCGTTTCTGAATAAGAGTAATTTAAACGTACAAAATGAAGCTGGTTATCTCTGAATTGTTTATTAATGCACGCGCGTAAAAGGTGCAGAGAGTCAAGAAATCTCTTCCTAGAGAGGGTATCTAAAACATACCCAAAGAACATGGTTTTCAAATCTCAACGTATTTTACTTTTGAAGGATATTGTTACGCCATAAATAATAATATATATGATATGCTGATATAATAATATATATATAACGTTTGAATAGCGAAATATTTTCATCTTATAATTACTTTACAATTTATAATTACGCACATATTAGGATGATGCACATTAAATGTCCATTCTCCAAAACCTCATTATTGACTATAACGAGAATGAACAAAATATTAATGTGATGAACATTTTTGGAAACATGAATTTTGCATTTATGAAAGATGATCGTGTTTCAATGAAACTACGTTTACTTAAAACTTTAAGTTGCTTTTCTAACAATCCATTTGTAACATTCTGATTAATTGACTTTATGACTCTGCTACGCCTTAAGATTACAATTCACATCGACAGCCCCTACGTCAATGCGTTAGATCGTAACACAAATGATCGAATCGCAAAAGCTACTGACTTACATTGACCTTTGCCACGATGATCGCAATTCGGCATAAATTATCATAAATTCACGATGATCCACGTTTAAAAGCACATTGCTTGCGACTTATGCGATTAATGGTATTTGCTAATCTCAAGCCACAAATCGTCGAAAGTAGCCCCAGAAGTACGTATACATAAAAATATATATATACTCATAAAAGGCCTCGCCAACGTTTAAACGGTTCCGGATCTTCTCTCTCTCTCTCTCTCTCTCTCTCTCTCTGTCTATGACCGGTAAATTCGGTGAACGTAAATTCTCCTTTGCACTTCTTCAACAGTGAGTTACGACATAGCGTTCGTGGCCGTTAATCATTTCTATATTTTTGTCGCTGAACTACTTCAATTAGCTTGTCTTGATTAGCTTAGAAAACTAAAAAAATGTAGAAAAAAATGTACTTTTACTCCATGGTATCAAAGGAAATGAGATAGTTATGTATATATATTAGCCACTACCCTTTGAAAGAACTTGAGAGAAATTATTTAAAATAATATTACTCCATACTAACGATAACAGTGATTTCTTCATAATTAGAGATATAGAATGAATTTCGAGGTCACATCATAATAAAAATTTACATGAAACCTACGTATAAATTACAGTAATACTGATGAGATTCTTTAGAAAAAATCCGATTACAATCAGTCAAGGATATATAATTGGTTAAGCATCTTAATTATGAGTCACAGTTTAACCAATAGTATTTTTTTATGTTTAACCGACAATGGTTTTGCACAATGCATGAATATTATAGTTATAGTGAATATTTTTTCTTTCTCTCAGTAACTTCGGTATCGTTTCGAGTTTATTGTACCATTGTGTATCGCAACGAGTGTATCATACCCTTGCTTTATTTTATTGCACGTTACCATATATTAATATTAATTTCTATTATTTAGGAGATGAAGCAAATTCTCGCTGTATGTCTCCTACTGACAGTGGCCGATGCTAGTATTTTTCGGGAAAATCATGAAAGGCCCTTAAGTAGATTTTTCCGCCCGAAACACTGGTTTTCATTACCGGAGCATCAGTTTGAACCACCAGAACATTCATTGCCTACACCAAGACACTCACTTTCAACACCAGCATACATGCAGGTCCCATCAGACCAGTCACCATTCCATAAACAATTAGAAAAACTTTTTCCACACAAAGTTAACCAACAGAATAAGGCCTCAGAATCTTGCACTGCTGTGAGGATTTGTCATAGACCGTTGACAGGCGAAATCGTAAGTTACTTAGTATGACATTAGTGACAGAAGTTCTTAGAAAATGTTATACATATACATTTCATATATGGATAAGTTAAATGATATGTAATTTCATTAGTGATAAGTTAGATTTTTATATTAAAGTAAATATTTTAATTTTCAAATAATCATTTGCAGATCATTACTGAATTTGATGAAATAAAGCTAACAAGTAATGAAAATCTTGGTTGTACAAGTGCCAATAAGAAATATTCTGATAACGTAAATTCTAACAATAAAAATCTTAATAGTAATGAAAATGTTGAGGGGAATCCCAAAATAACTATCCCAATACTTACTACTACTTCACAACCTCAAACCAGTGAACCTCCTCATAATTATGGAGAAGGAATTATTGATACTCGAATGGGCCCCTAAATACTAAAAAGTAAAAAAAGTAAAAAGGAAAGTAATGTCTTCATTAAGTCTTAAAAGTAATCTATTTATTAAGTTTTATGATACATTGAACATGTACACATTAATAATATTCGAAATAAAAATAGATGCATCTGATGATATGTTGTATTTCTATCTGGTTTGTATATTATCTCTACCTCTTCCATTATCAACAGCCATTAATGTATAAAAATGCAAAATTATCAAATATTAGACAATTCCAAATAAAATTTCAACTACTGTTAACAAAAATTTTCAATTTCAATCAAATATTATAATATATAATATAACTGAATATAATAGTATAATAGAACTGAAATGTACTTATATTATTCTTTCAACTTTTATAAATGTTTAACACATGAAAAAAAAAATTATAGTATAGTTACACAAAACTAATCTTTTTCTGAAGAAAAACATTATATATACCTTATATATCGCTTAAGCAAATCTTGTTATACTGTCTACTCGTTTCTATAAAGTAAATAAGAAGTATTTAATATCAATAAAACTACACTTTAATTGCACATCATTAAACTAACATCTTACCTGTATTAATTTATTATTAGCATCACTGTAATTATACTTTGTATTTGGGAAAACAATATCAGCATTTATCTTTATATTCGGATCCTTTTCTTCTATGTATTTCATAGTTTTCTGGGCAACTGCTTGAACTGCTGCAGCATTTAACGAATAATCGTCACTCGTTAATGGGCATATACCTCTGGTAATCAAATATTTCTATTAATTAGTAGGTTCTAAATTAAACAACTTCTATGTGATGCATACATGCTAAAATGCTCATATCCAGTAATTTCTTCATCACAGAGATAACACATCATACAGCCACAGACACAAGTGATTTTATTGCATCCATTCTCCTTAAAATATGGACGGCTACATCTGTGACATTTATGTACAAGTGCTTCTGTCATTTTCTCTTCCAAAAATAAACGTGCTTTCTCAGTCTTTTCTTCATAGCATTTAAGCGGTATATGATTTATCTCTTTACATAATCTATTTCAAAATATAACAGTGCATAACAATGGTAGAAATGAAAAATTTTCTCATAACATAAATTCGGTGAGCATAATTATTGTATCTTTTTAAATCGAACTTACCTACATGATTCTTTCATACATTCGGGATTAAGACATTTAAAAACATTATCTTTTAAGGGAGGTATAGATGCAAACTCACAAAACGGACATGAAACTAAACCTAGGATTCCAGCAGACATTACTTCTCTTTCTTGCTTCTTACGGACAAATGTACTAAATTGCATCGGTGTTAATACTTTCTGAAGAGTTGAAAGTCTAAATTCTCCATCACAATCTACAAAGCATGGAACATGCCCATTTCCCTGTGCAATTTGTGTTTGAGTTCCACGTACAATGCACAAGTTACAAAATACGTGGCCATCATCACATGTTGAACATTTAGATGGTATACATTCAACATAACAGCACTGACATATTAAAAGTTCATTTCTTATCTAATAAACAAATAAAAAAATGATATTTTCTTTTCGCGTGTATTATAATATAATAACATACTTGTAACTCCTTAAATTCTTGATCTTCTTTTTTTTTTAATTCTTTTTGATATTCTGTAATACGATTTTTATATTTTATAAATGCACATTCATGTAATAAAGGAATATCATCTGATAGAGTTTTTTCCCACATGGTTGTATAATTTGTTTTTTTATCCGGTTTCATATTCTCTAAAGCATTTGCAGTTATAGTTAAGTGATAATTATGCTGTTTATACACATTCATTAAAGTTTCCACCTATAAATTTGAAATAATGCTTTATACATCGTAAGTGACATATATTTTAACATACATACCTCAAATTTATTAAAATGATATTTCAGAAATTCAAGTGCGTCAGGATTGTATTCATGCTTTCTTTTTGAATCTTCAAAATATGTATGTGGATATGGATACATTTCTAAAAACTGTTTCACATCAAATTCGTGAATGTATAGCATTTGCTGTTCTGTAATACGCATTCGTCTTATTTTTTCATCTATTGTTAGATAAGTAGGACATTTGCATTGATCTTCTATGAACTGGTCTAATTTATCAGGATCATTAGCTGTTTGTACTATAATTTTTTCTAAATATGCAGGGTCTGCATTAGGAAAAATTCCTTTTAAATAATTATGTTTTTCATCTATTTCATAATCTTTTTCCTGATTTATTTTGCTATTTATTTCGACAGGACATACTTGTCTATCTTCCACTATGATATTAATTAACTCCTCAAACTGTTTATCTAAACTAAGATCTGTATTTGAATATCTTCCACATAGTTTATTAATATAATTCTTATCTAAATCAGGAAATATAAATTCTAATCTTTTATCCAGTTGCATCCTTAGGGGTATCCTAGTATTTTCTATATCAATAGCTTTTTTGCTCTCACTAGTTTTCTTCAAAAACTTAATATCCTTTTTTCTAGTACCTCCAAACACATGTTTGGTATTTTGTATAGAATAAATTCCAGTAAAAGTTGATGGTTTCACTTCTATGTTTTCAAGTGAATCTTGTGATTTTGTTACTGCAACTGATACATCACTTGTTACAGTATCATACAATGTGCTTTTGGAACGTGGTGATATATTAGGCGATGTATTTTTAGGTGAAATTATTGTCCTAATAACATTTCTTTCATTAGTAAATGATGAATCACCAGAATTTATTCTGGAAGGTCTTATATTACTTAAATCAACATTTGACATTTCTAACATTTTTGTTGGATTTTTTAATTGTTTCTGATTATATATGGCAAATAATTTCTGTTTCTTAATGTTTTCCTTACTACTCAAATATTGCATATAATTATGTAATATTTGTCCATAATTCTTGCTATTATTCCCTTTATACCTTGTTTGTAGAACAGTCTCCTTACATTCGGTATTTGAATTATTCGATGAATATTGCATGCTTAATAGGTCACTTGTTTGTTTCATAGAACTAGTTCTTTTCCTCCCATGAACATTTTTTTGCTGTGTCGATAAACCATTATGATAAAATATCTGTTTGCATTTGACCGAATTGTCATCTACATATTTCATATTACAAGAAATTTTTATTGCTGGTCTTTTCGTTGGTAATAAATCCCACAAACTAAGCTCTATATAATTCTCTGCATAACGATTTTTATATAAAATTCCAAATACACGATCATATTCATATATTGGCAGAAGTGTACATATTTGATTAGCTTTCTCTCTTATTTTTGTAATCTGGTAATCGTTAGAGTCACTTAATGATGGATTGCTCAAAGATTCTATAGATTTTGTTTTATATATACCACTTTGAGATAATGAAATTATATCTGTCTGCTTTTGAGACTTGTGAATAAAATCTAAATTATTATTTGAGTCATTGTTATTACTCTCCAAACTTTCTCTACTGGACAGAGCACATGTGTTATGATTGTTATCAGTTTTACATGTATCCATATGTAATTCCACATTAGTTAATATTGAAAATAATGGATACATATAACTTTCAGGAACCGTTTCTTCTGAGCTACTATTCATGTGATTATTATCTAAATCAAACTGGCTTGAAAATATATTTGAATTGAACAATATCCATTCATCTACGTCCATTTTTCTTTGGTAACTTTAAATTTGAATACTTCTATAATATATATATATATATATATATATATATAATGAGGATATTTTTAAAAGTTCGTTTCAACTTTTAAATAATCTTTGTTCTAAATCTTCCTGGTTTATAAAGTAAAGATCACTTTTTAACATCAACAATCTTTTAATACCTATAAAATACTAAACAATAAAAATTATAATATATATATATACAAGCAAACTTAAACTTTTATTAGAGAAGAAATTTTCTCTTCTAGATAGTTATACTTTTTACTTTGTTCAAATATGTAATAATATAACAATTATTATTACAATAACTTACAAAAATCGAAATGTGGTTAGTTAATGATACTTCTCTTAAAACAAGGGATCACTATCTAGAAGACTTCTTTTGTTTTACAAACTACAAAATATTAAGATTACTGAACATGTAATAATGGGATTCCCATAATGTATTTATCGATATCTGAATCGATCGAGCTTATAGTATTTTTTTAAAAAACTTTATTTATTATATATACATATATCATATAAATAATATGTTTTCGTAGAAGTACATCGTAATGTTTTATATCAATATACCTACATAAATATATTTTTTTATATAAACTGGATAAAGACCAATTGCATATCCACAATCAAATTCAGAACTGACTAATATATGGAACACTAATATTATATAGAAGAAAGTTGATTGCGTTCATAGGTAAATTAAACTGAACTAATGATTACGTATAATAAATGATAATTATATAATTTTATTCTCAAATATGTCGTCAATAACATGATTCTGAGCAACTTTTTCCTATATATACCGCTATATAACCGCTGCTTGGCGTTAGTTTCCGAGATATTCATGAATATCTTTACTATTTTTTATATTTGAGTTAGCTTTATATATGAGCATGATGATATTACTACATGTATGTTCGTTGTTTTCGCAAAGCTAAACTAATCATACTTAAGTTCCTTTCTTGTCTTTCTGTATTTACGAATTGAACCGTGAGGCGTATGAACTCATCGTAACACGAATCCCTGCACGAACATATCTATGTATCATATGATCATGTTAGTACATGAAGTTAACCCAAGTATACAATATCTACTATGATAGGAACGAAAGAGGAAGGAAAGGAAAGGAAAAGAAAAAAGAAGGAAAAGCGTGTTTCGTTTGAAGCCTCTTAGTAAGCATAAGTAGTCTCGTCCGTCAGTCAAAGAGTAAAAGACTTCTGAACAAGGCCGTTTATTAGACAGATCAGACGTTGGAATTTGGAATAACTATGATTAATAAAGTAAAGAGAGAAGAGTAAAGTCAAGACTGAAGTAGAGTGGAGACTTTGGAGATTTGTGTATTTGATGTGCATCCCTCTGGTGGCGAGTATAGGAGGGCCGTCATAACATTAATACATACGTGACCGCACCCGTTTTATGTGGTTATGTGTGGTGATTCATAGATATTGTATGTAAAATTTATTGAATTCCTAAGGTAAAAAATATAATACAAAATGACAGAAGTTCATAACTTAGGTGTTGACGCTATCAGTTGCCATGCTTGGAATAAAGACAAAAAAGGTTTGACATTTGTTTGACGCGTACAGTACCCTTGCCAATCAATGATCAGAGTTAATATATTTTTTACAGAAGTGGCCATTTGTCCAAATAACAATGAGATCCAAGTTTACAAACGCACGTCGAGTGGTTGGAAATTGTTACAGAATCTACAGGAACATGATATGCATGTTATGGGTATTGATTGGGCACCAAATACCAATCGAATAGTAACATGCTCCGCAGATAAGAATGCATACGTTTGGACACAGGAAGGGGATGGAAAGTGGAATCCCGCATGGGTACTTTTAAGAATAAATCGTGCAGCAACATGTGTAAAATGGTCACCATTAGGTATGAGCCAGCTGAAGTGTTGTTGATTTGGATTTGAATAAATGTAAGCTGAAAAATTGCTTGCTTCCTTCTCTGTAGAAAATAAATTTGCTGTTGGATCTGGAGGTAGAGTAATAGCTGTTTGTTATTTTGTTTCTGAAAACAATTGGTGGCAGTGTAAGCATATAAAACGCCCATTAAGGTCCACTGTAACTACAGTCGATTGGCACCCAGATAATAAAGTTTTGGTTGCTGGATCCACTGATTATAAAGTTCGTGTATTTAGTGCATTTATTAGTGATATGGAAGATGCACCTGGTAATGGTCCATGGGGTCACAGTAATACTTTAGGAACATTACTCGCCGAATTCCAGAATACTCCTAATGGAGGTAGAGAAGTATTCTTTTTATTATAATGCTAATAGAAATCTTATTGTCATATTTATTAATCATTTCCTTTCTATTCATACTCAGGAGGTTGGATACACTCTGTTGCATTTAGTCCTTGTGGCAATAAAATTTGTTGGGTAGCACACAATTCATCAATTTGCATTGCAGATGCTACTAAAGGAAATGCTGTTATACGATTATATACAGAGCATTTGCCATTTTTATGTTGTGTTTGGATGGGGTCCAATTCCATTATCGCTGTGGTATTTATTTATATTTTTAACTGCGATAATTTTCATTATAAATATATAACTCATGAACTAAATAATTCCTTTAGGGACATAGTTGTATGCCTATGCTGTATTCTATAGACGATAATGGTCAACTATATTTCGTATCAAAATTAGACAATACACAGAAAAAGGAGGCTGCTGGTTTGTCCGCTATGCGTAAATTTCAATCGTTAGATCGCCAAGCGAGAACCGACACGAACGATAATGCCTTAGATAGTATACATCAAAATACTATCAACTGTGTGCGCAAAGTATCAGATAATGAATTTAGTACGAGCGGTTTAGATGGTCAATTGGTAGTTTGGGATCTCAAGGTAAATCTTATCTCTATACCTTTTTTTTCACATCTATATAATTAATACAAATATGCTAACAATTTAATTTATAATTTAGCTTCTGGAGAATTCTATTGCTGGTCTCAAGATAGCATAAGTAAAATCTTTTTTTATATCAAAGGAAGACGGAAGATGTTACATCAACTGAAAAGATGTATAAATGTTAAATCTGAAACGAAACGAAAGAAAATATACAATTTCTCATTAATACTTCAATTATATCAATTACTCCTATACAAAATACATTATATTTTTAGCTAATCACTTGTCGACATGTGTAGATAAATTAATATGATTCCCTTGCCTTGTGATCCACAACTTTAATTTAAACTTAAAATTTTAACGCGTCAAATCGCATTTGCTAAATTCTTCTACCTCCTCCTTACGTCATCTTACACACTGTTGCGATCAATGCAATGCTCATCTCGGATCGTCGACTGGTTTGCATAGTTTCAGGCGACCCGATAAGTACGGTGGTTCACTGTTTGTCAGGCGTAAAAGGTTGGTTCGCGCCTGGAAACCACACGGTCTCGTGCGGCTTGAGTGGGGGGCAGCCGGACAAGTTCAGCACGAATATCGATTCAGTCTCGCACAAACCACCCCCATGTACCGTGCCCGTTGCAGCAGCTCCACCTTCTAACTTTGTTTTTCGCTCGGTATCATGACTGGTACATAAACAGAGAAGGAAAGAAAGAGAAGCACCGCGGTGAAGAGGCTGTGTGCACAGTGCACATCGTGCTCTACGAACGGGAAACGACTATAGTGGCGCGTTCAATTATTTCGACAACTATTGTGGGGATGTATTAGACGCGAATAAACCAGATCATCGTCGATAGAAATGTCTGTGCCGATGATGCTTATCGATTCGACAGCTAGTGTTGAAGAGGCATTCCATCATTTGTACAGTTTTTAGTGAGGTGGTCAAGTTTATTACATAAACTCGAGTCGTGATTAACGAACGTGATATTTTGTTCGTTTTATACGAAGAATATTAGTCGTCGAACGTATACTTATATCATATCGTGACGTATCTTCGTCATTATCTATTTTTTCCATTTCTTTTTCTTCGTTCTGAACTATCGTCTCCTTTCGTTTTTCTGACATATAAATCTTTCGTCAAACGGTTCACGCGACTGTCACGAGCTGTCGATTAAAATAGATCTTTCCAGCAAAACGTTCCGTCATCGATTCGCTGCATGCGACGAGCTATCTCGAAGGGTTGCGTTTCGTTCTCCTTGGCTACGCGCACTGATATACCTGATAAATTTAGAAAGCTGTTGAACGTTATGATCGAACAACTTTCATGGAATTAACGATTGACCTTATGTGCTGGAGGAACCCGTTATTGTCGTGAAAGCAGCCGGACGTTGCGAACGCAAAAAGAAGAACCGAAACGCAGGAAAAAACAGGAGAGTGGTAGAGGAACCGTGCAAAACTTGAAGATTGAGTTTTGTTTCCGTGGCTGTCGAATATGAAACGTTTCAACCACGGTCACGCGCGTCCCTACTTGTCTTGACTACAAGTCGTGGCTGAGCAAAGGGAGTGCGCCTCCGCTTCTTGAGAGATGTCTTCGATATCAGCGCAGGGGGTCGTCGAAAGAGCCAGCGCCGAGTTGACCAAAAGAATCAACGGTCTGGGGCTAAGAGCGTCTAAACATCATGGTTGGTGAATTAATTAACATTATTTTTTTTTTCTTGTAGTACGATATAGGACTTGAAGATACTTAGAGGAATCATACCTCAAATATGTATTTAAGGAATTTGGAAAAATGGATTGATCGAAGAGATTGAGGAATTACCGAGTATTTAAATGTGATTCTTTTTCAACCGAGTCGATCTGAAATTCTTAAAAGTATTTGTTAACATTGAAATACATGAATTTTTAATACATTATCAAGAAATGAGAAATACGATCAGAAACATTCTTTTGTGATTTTCATCTTTAAAATTATTAACGTTCTGTATCTTTTATTTTTAAAATGATTAACCTTTCTACTAAATACACAATTCAATATGGTATTTATCAAGCTTTCAAGCTATTGAATAACTTGCTGAGCAATAAACTCATTCGAGTAAAGACGATCCTCTAATTATTTCAAGCAACTTGTAACTTATTTTATCCTTCATGTGAATGGCTCGAGAATAATTTTAAATCGATACCTAATTTGGAATTGTCTAGCTTCATCCTAACTTAAACAAATAGTTCATAATCGTCGATTCTTTTAAAAAGAGCCTCGACAGAATGTTATTACCAATTAATATTCTTTCTCTTCCTGCCCTTTTTATTCGTTGTTTCATCGTGCTGGAATCTTAAACAGTCGCCGAAGCGGGGCGATCGACGAATTTGGCCAGCCATTATTGCGTAATCACAAATACCAATTGATTTCTGTTAAACCGCAACCCCGAACCGCTCCTTGGACAACGTTTCTTAATTCTGCATTATACAACATTACCCGGTGCATCGTATGTTCGGTGTTGTCCCGGCGATCTTCGTCCGGAGCGCTCGTTAAAGCGGCCACCAAGTGCTTTTAGTCGCAATCTGAACTGCAATGGAATCGATAGCATTCGTCCTCATGCACGTGAAAACGTAGAACTTAACCATCTTGTAATCTTTTACCTTGCATTCTATTTTCTATTTGCTTGAGAATTTGGGAAAGATATACATACATACATCATTCGTCTTCAATTTTGTGTGTTTTTTCTTTTTATGATATTTTTAACGAGTTTATCAATCTTTTCAGTGTAACTTATACCTTTACAACGTTATATCTTTTATGTATTTTTTATGGATGATTTGAGGTTTAATTTCGAATCTCATTTAGAGGTTAACCTTATGATACTTATATCTAAAATCTAGTATCTAAAACTAGAGCTTAAGTTTTAATAAGACACTGTTAGGCCTCGTGTATTGTTGAAAAATATGGCAAAGATGTTGGATCATTGTCGGCTGAAATATGTATTTAACTTCAACTTATCCTGGTTTCCTATGTTTCGTATATGAATATTAATCATCTCAACTATAGTCATACTAATTTAATTTCATTTACTAATGGAAGTATATTTCTAAGAAGTATTACTCTCGAGTATCTTTTCTATTGAATGCTAGTAGGATACGAATATCTGATACATTTGTTTATTTTGGATATACATTTAATACCAATTTCCAAAAACTGTTGAAATTAACAATGGCTAGTTAATAATGAAACATTATAGCTATATATGTACTGTGTATGTAGTGTATTATATTGTGCAAAAAGTATATTTAAAATATACTTTTGATTAAAAAATAAACTTATATAAATAATATAAAAATATATAGAAAAATATATTTATTAAAAAATTAGTATACAACATAAATAGCCATCTTAAACATATAATAAGAGGTTAAGATGACTGCACTGAATATCATGGCTTATTAATATAATGAATAATTAACTGTTTAAATAGTTTTGTAATCTCTGTGAAATACATATTTACATTAAATATCTTGTAGCATCCATATACACTTGCGAATTTGTTCCAAACTTTATCAATACAATTATCATAATCACGCCTTGTTACAATACTAATGACATTTCAAAATGTTTCGTATAACACATAACATACTCATAAAAAGTTTCTACAGATATTCGTTCAATTCGTTTGATTTCGTGCGCTATTGTAAAGGCAATAATAATGCAGTCATAAATGATCAGGCATTGTATGTTTTGAACGTGACACCTGAATTTATTTCAACCGTTGTTAATTGTGGTTAATTGTTAGCACGAGAACATCGTATCGATTGACATGACTAGGTCGACGATTCGCGGACCGGAAATATCGGTGAATCGGCGATTTGTCGTGTCTGACGAACACGAGAGCCCGAGCATCGGGTTTGCTTGAATGGGAATCCGGGAGACAAAAGGCAGCGTACGCATGCCGGTTTTCATACGGCCGAGAAGTCGCGACAGAGCAAGAGATTTATTTTAACGCGTAAAATAGGTAATCACCGTGGCGGCTGGATTGCCGCCAGAGCCCCTGCACGACTGATAAAATTGCGGCAGATCAGCCAAACCCCTCCTCTCAAACAATTAATCATTCGTTACTGTATCATCGCATGATCATCTTTGTTTCTTCAAACAAAAACCCAAAACCATCTTCTTAATCTTTTTCGTAAAATTTAGATGCTGCAAGAAAATAAATAGGATTAGATGATGAACATCATTCGATTCTCTATTTTTTTATTTTGATTATCTACGAAGTTTAGATTATTATAAATTATATTATACGAATGTGAAGGAATTACTCTGAGATCGAAGATTAGAAATTTTGTTTATTGTACGTCTATATTTGAAATGAAATAGAGCTTTTCTTGTTTTTTTAAATTAATATAAAATTATTGTAATTCTATATAGATACATAGTTACCTGTCATTATATCGTAAAATTATCATATTAATATAATTTCAACTTCTCTGATTCAAATGATATTCATTTTATAAATATAAAATTTCTTTCATGTTTGAATTTAACATAGAGAAGAAAATAAAAGGTTATTCGAGACATTTGTAATAATTTTCATATTACATCTTGTTAATTCGCCATCTGAAAAACAAATTATTACATTAAAGACAATTGGACCAATAAGTATTAATAAATCCCCATATTTTCATGTCCTCAATAAAGATCTCTGCAGGGAATATCTATTTACATTACACGTGGAACTGATCAATACTGGCTATAAATTTGAAGTGTCGTGGCGTATAGAAAATTTTTGTCACGCTGTAACGAATTTTATTCGAATCGGAAACATTTTTCGACAATCTATTCGATACATTCTTTCGATTGCGAATACCGGTGAAACTGTCATTCGATGAACTTATCGATCGAGCTACATCTCGCGATAGAATAGATGTGATGCGAGATACGTTATTGTTGTTCGATAGATGAGTTGGATAAGAGAGCAGAATTGTAATTTAACATGTTGACTGTCACATAAAGTTTATATATTTTTCTCTGGAAGTCGCAATAGATTGAAATATGCTACAACATAACATTTAATTTCTATATTAATTACAATATTTCCATACATACATTACAATAGAAAATTATATTATATTCGCGCATTCTTTTCTGATAACATTATTTAAATCATCCATATTGTTGGAAATTTGTTAACCTATGAGATTTATCTTGTACCAATTATTTTAAAAAATTTAGTAATGTGATTCATGGATGACTAAACTGCGGATTTTTACGCATTTGTGAGAAATGCTAAAGTGCAATAATGCACAGAATGTGAATAATTTACAAAAATGTATGAAATATCCAGAGTATAAGAGTCTCTATATTATTTAGCAGGTAAAATAATTTTTTGCTAAAGTTTCTTTTATCATACATATAAAACTATGAATTTACATATAAATCCGTAGTATACCAACTGCGACCATCGCCGTAGCAATCAACGTGTTAATCGTAGGTGGGCACAATTCGCGGGGGAAAAATGCTTGCCATGTGATAGAGAGATAGAGATAGGAAATAGAGATGTACCCGGAGCCAAATGGGACATACAGTTCGAAAATAAAACGAAAATAACTTGTCGCATCTTCGCAGCAAGTTTACCTTTACAGAAAAGCCTTTAAAGACATACTCTCCAGTCCTCATTACAAGCATGGATCTTTAAAAATTATATTGGATATAGAAACTTGTTTTAAACACCTTTATCTACACATAATATTTTTAATATTTTTATAATAGAAAAAAAGGAATTCTTTTGTATGTAAATGCTATTTTATGACAATTTATTTAATGTATGTAATTGTAGTTTATTTCAACTTATAGATTGTTTTAAAAATATTACTTGAATAATCGAAGAACTATTTGATCATTGAAAGAAGTTTATGTTTTAGATTATTTCTATAAACATCAATACGGAATCCTTCCTTCTAAGGAGACAAAGAACACCTTTGTATTGTTGATAATATGATGCCAATATTTTTTCAATGGGAAAAAAGAATTATTTTGAATTCTTTTGTAATATATTTGATAGAGGTGATTATGATTTATTCAAATTGATAAATTTAAAATATTTTCGTGGAGTTCCCTGTAAATCAATGATCATTGAAAGGATAGTTCATCCTAAATTTAACTTACAGGCAAACATCGTGGATATTTAAATTCATGAACAACATAGATTTGTTCCTGCAAACGAATGTTTCATATATAGATGTTCGATTATGAGTGCTTATAATCGAGAAAGTAAATATTTCTTTAAAGGAATTTACGAAAGCCTTTAACCTGGAGGAGCCTTCTGAAACCTAACAACTTTCAGCTTTATCGAGTCGATATTTCCTCTACACCGTTCCAAACGACTATGATAATACATTCATAAAAGTTTTAGAAGTCATCAAGCAATTCATAAATTATGTAACTCCTAGTCATTCTTAATAATCCCATTTAATCGCCTGTTTGATCCAAATGGACTATTGTATAATAATATTGGATGCAAAAACCATCTTAGGACACTCAGGATAAAACATTTCAATAGATTCTTTACTCTCTATTATATTTATTTTCCAAATTTTGTTATTTATCTTTAATATTGACAAAATTTAAAAATGTTAGTTGGCAAAGCATTATAGAAGTCAGGAGTATAGAAGAAGCAATGATTTGCAAATTTTTAAGAGAATAAAAAATCTCTAATAGAAAATAAAAAAGACAAATTTAATAAGAGGTATAGAATTGATTGAAAATATATTGAATTTTTTAACTATTGAACTACAACAAATAGTAATATTATTTATATAATTAATACATGCAATACATAACATAAATGAAAAGAAATTAATCCTAAATCTGGTGATAAAAGAAATACAATTATTATTTTGAATATTAAACAATCTCTATTGAAACGTATTAGGTATCAATTGGTAATTGAGACAAAGGATGATGTTTAAATAAACCATGGGAATGTTTCAGGTGGGGGAAAGGCGAGCGTCATGGAACGCGTTACGCACGTGTTCTGCGGGAGCGGCGGTGTTCCGTACACGAATTTGCAGAGCGCGAATAATGCGAACGCAACCCCGGAAAAGCCAAGCAGGAGCGTGCCAACGTCGATGAGCAACATGCCTTCGGTGAACAACAAGAGCCTGAGCAACGTCGGTATACCGGGCAGAGCAAGGATATCGAGAAATCGAGGGAAGAATGTGCCGTTGGCGAGCGGTGGAACGGGCGGATACGTCGCGCCCACCACGTGGGATCAGCTGATGCAAGACGATCATTTCCTCAGTAAATTCTTCCTCTACTTCACCGCCATCGAGAGAAGGATTTTGGCTCAGGTGCCAGCGATTAAACGATCGTTATTAATCTAACTTGCAACAGACTTGCACTCATCTTTGTTTCTTTCTTTTTTTATGTTCCGTCCTCAGTGAGAAGTAAGATAAGTTCGGTCGAAAGAATTACACTAGAATATACAATCAAAGAGGAATAGCGCTTATACCGAATACCTGATACATACTTTGTTATCTTCTTTTCTATCTGTTTTGTTTGGGAGCAGCTAAGAGGATTATATAAAATACTGTATGACATACATAGGACAGAAAGTGATTCCCTATGCGAAAGTACGTCAAAAACGTAGAATAATAGCTTTTCGTTGAAGGCACAGTATTGAAGAGAATGGATTTTGAGAATTTATTACGTAAGATACAGTTTATAAGGAGAATTTGTATAATAGAAGTTCGCTGATTTTTCTGTCACTTATGATACTTAGTTCAAATAATGGGAGTTTAGGCTCAGATAAGTAGATTGTGGACTGCTAAAATTTTATTTTACTATTATTGACGAAATGAAGTATTGTTAATGAAACTATCCACTGTACTTTCTTGAATCTAACTACTCGTAAAAGTCGCGCAGATTTTGTATAGAAAAGTAATGGGCATTATAGTATCTCTTGACCTTAAAATTAATTCTCGGATAAAAAAATTTCACTTGATACTACTAATTTAATTTTGCATACGGAATCCTCTTGTATAATATTGTTTCCATAATACTTTTGACTGTACTCTATATATTGCTGAAGCTTTTAATTCTATTGGAAAAGTAGAATGCGCTCAATCCTCAATTCTTGGCATTGATTCGCTGTGGAATTGAAGATAGTAAGGGTTGACGATGTGGATTAGATAATAATCATTTCACGGTCGTGCAAGATGATTCTTCTTGGTCGTAAAATAAATCACTTGTGATTAAGGAAAGTCTTATTGCGAGATGCTTTGTTAAATGACATATTTGTTTAGCAACGGACGTCAGACTTCTTGGCTATCGACTTGTGTACATACATACGTCGTGGACTCGGGCTGATTTACTGATTTATGGTTGGAAACGCTGTTCAATTATAAATAATAGTATTAGAAGCCTTTTCATACTGGTCGAATGATCTTTCACGGGAGATTAGACTGATATACGATCTTGCATATATCTTATACAAGGTTCTTAACTGTCATCTGGTTCTGGTTCTAATATTGGTTTAGATAATCTATTAAATTAAATTGTTAAATTTTAATTCGATGGATTATTTAATTTTAGAGTATTTAAATCCATTTCGTGTTTTAAAAAGTATAAAGTATTTTAGAATTAAGTAACTTAGTCCCAACTGTTAAGAGGATCGCTTATAACTTCACGATATTAGTTAAGAGTTAAGGATTTATGTCATAAAATTAAAGCATCATTCTATTCTCCTTGGGACAGTAAACATTGATTCTCTCATCTGCTTAGAACAGAACAATAAGCATATATAAATCTATAAATACATAATACAACTTATCTAGTTACTTAGACGCTCTAACATGATAGGATGAAAGGAAAAGTCTCTTAACAATACTGTTCAAGATTTAAACAGACGTTACCCCACTTTCTTTGAACGGTATATTAATATTGATTCAATCTTGATGCAGTTTTTATATAAGACGTCTATTCCAGGATGTCCGTCCCACAGGGTTCTACGTAGACTTTGCCAGCGTACCTCGATTAAAAATGGAAGCAATGCGTGCGCATTCATAAATATTTTATTAAGCAGTTGTTACAAACATATGAAATCATCCTGGCAAAGGTTTTCTAGAATAACTTGCAAACCTAAAAATAAAACGGAAAATCTAACAACATTGAGATTCCACTTCCATGATTCTTAATTTATTCCATGGCGAATCGAGTACCCGTGAATTTTTCAACATTGATGTACATTTCAATTTCTTAAAATTTTGCATCTTTGAAATATCTTATAATTTTAAAATCTTCTATTCGTGAAATTTTATATTTTTAAAAATATACAAAAATGTAACGATTCGGTGATTTACAGGTGTGCTTAAGATGGCGAGATATACTTTATGCGCGACCTCGACTCTGGGCAGGCTTAGTGCCCGTGGTGAGGTGTCGTGAGGTGCGTGCCATGCCTCCTAGTTCACGCACACGGCTTTACGCCTCCTTAGTTAGAAGAGGCTTTCATTCGTTGGTTCTTCTCGGCGCATCGGATGAGGATATCCCGGAACTGACGCACGGATTCCCATTAGCGCAGAGAAATATTCATTCGTTATCGCTTAGATGTTGCGCCGTTACTGACAGGGGGCTTGAAGCTCTCTTAGATCATTTACAGGTATATAAATACATATGACTTTCCTTAATACAAAACAATCATTAAATTTAAATATTTCACTTAAAAAATGAGCATTACCTTTTGATTGCAGATTAAAGTTACAACAGATTTTTACTGGTGTATAGTACGCAAGAATTAATTGAATTTTTCTTTCAGAAATGAAAATTTTTTATTCTAAATGTTTCGTTTATGTTATATTAAAAACTGACAATGAAAAAGTACGTTGGGGATGAACTTTCTTTCAAGGTTATTTTTCACCAACTTCTAAAGTTGAAAAATCAAAAATATTTGAAACATTCTGTACAATCCAAATATAGACATTTAAATCAACTGTTTTAAAAATGTTAATTATGCATATCTTGTTGTTTAAATAAATAAACTACTACAGACTTCATTCTTGTTTTCAAAACTTTCAAACAAATTACTATTTTCTTTCTTTTCTTCTTTATATCACTCATTTATTAGATACAGAGTAAATTAATGAGTAGATATTAAGGCAAGAGGGAGTAGAAATTTCTCTAATGTTTTTATATTTTTAGGCGTTGTTCGAGCTGGAATTAGCTGGTTGCAACGAGATAACGGAAGCCGGCCTGTGGACTTGCTTGACACCTAGAATAGTATCGCTCTCCTTGTCGGATTGTATTAATGTGGCCGATGAAGCTGTCGGTGCTGTCGCTCAATTGCTGCCGAGTCTCTACGAGTTCTCGTTGCAAGCTTACCATGTAACCGATGCCGCTCTTGGATATTTCCACGCCACTCAAAGTAGCTCCCTTAGTATCCTCAGGCTGCAGTCCTGCTGGGAACTCACTAATCATGGTGTAGTCAACATTGGTAAGGTGCCTTTGTTTTGAAATCTTGCGTTGTAATGTTATTCGTATTTTGCTTCGAATAAGACATTTCGTATG
Source organism: Bombus terrestris (assembly GCF_910591885.1). Taxonomy (NCBI): domain Eukaryota; kingdom Metazoa; phylum Arthropoda; class Insecta; order Hymenoptera; family Apidae; genus Bombus; species Bombus terrestris. The sequence goes on from NC_063275.1 coordinate 12,491,908, forward strand.
TCTTTCGATTAAAGTATAAGACATAGATTTTAAATAAAAATTGGAGCAAATATTCATTTGGAGTGTTTAGTAATACAAAATCAATATAACATAAAAGAGGGTCATATTACGAAAAGTTATTTTTGAATACAGTATCCACACTTTTAGTTATTTATGTTTTACTGTAGTATGAAAAAAAAATAAAAATTGAAAAATTGACATATATATCAATAAAAAGTTGAGCAATGTTCAATGTTGTGATAAAATGACAAATTGTCTTCCACTAAAGACACTCGAGGTGTCTGATATTATAACGTGGTTGGATATAATAAGAATAAGTACTAATTAGTCTTTGAGTTATCATGTTAGTTATTATAGTGGTATCTTCGTTGTATATGTATAGTAAAAAATACTCCAACATAACTCAAGACGTTAACGTCGCGTAAAACGGGACAGTTGCAAAATCGTTTTGCTAGGATCCAGGTAGAAATAATTCTTGATGACGATACCGTGAAATTAAGTCAGGTGGTGCACGCATCCGACCATTATAAATTTAGAATTAAGGAACACCGCTTTATTTAGCTTTCAAGCTGTCAGCAACAGCTCAGACTCATGCTTCTAAGTGAGTACACGTAGCTACTTCGAGGACAACGACCAGATGTCGTTATTTATATGGTAGTTTCGTATTTCTCTGTAATAAGTTAATGAAAAAGATTAAAAAAGAAAGAAAAAAGAATCTTAGAGAGTGTATAATGTATTCTTCATTTTCTGTCTTATCTTCCAGTACATTCCTTGCCCAATCTGACTGTCCTGTCGCTGTCCGGATGCAGTAAAGTAACAGATGATGGCGTTGAATTGATAGCAGAAAACTTATCCAGGCTTCGTTCATTGGATCTGAGCTGGTGTTCGAGAATCACCGACGCGGCTCTGGAGTACATTGCTTGTGATCTGAATCACTTAGAGGAGCTCACATTGGACAGGTGAGAACAGTTTAATTATTATAGGACTTAACATAAAAAGGGATCCAAAATTTGTTAAAGTTTCGTACAAAAAACGATGATAAAGAATGTATTAAGCAAAACATTAAATATTCAATAATGTAAATCAGTTGAAAAAAATTGCAACGTTGGTTTCCAATGAGTTAAGAGAAAAGGCATTCAGCTGCAACCGACGAAAATGAAGAGGCATACTTCTCTTTTTCTTAACTCTTCTTTTAAATCGCGCTAAATGACACTGCGACCCACCGCGGTGAATCCGTACGATCCATTCATGTTCTACATACTAAGCGCGTTAACAAGCATTCTATTTACGATCAACTATTGTGCAATACGTCCATGAATCAGCGATCGTCGATGCATTCAGACGCCTAAGGAGACGAACTAACAATCTAGCAACATATCGGCTGGCTATAGGAGATTATATATATATATATAGAATATACAGTTGTTCTAAGCGATACAGCGAAGTTCTAACTGATGACATTCACAGTCACATCCAAACACCTTGATTTTCAAATTGCAAATGATTTATCGGTCGATAAAAATTTCTGGAACTTGTTTTTCGAATAATACACTATAGGATACATTTTTTTAAATATACAGCAGAACACACTATATCTTTTACTTTTATCAACTATACACTCTTGTCCATAATTCATTCGCCACTTGTTAATCCTAAACATAATATTTATTAAAATAGATTTCTAATAATATCTTCAAAACATAGTATAATTTGGTTTTCTTTCAATACATACGACTTATAAACTTGTCAACTTCATTTTTGTAATTACAAAATTCATTTGTCTTTGTCTTAAATATATGTACTAATAAACTTTCGATAATTTATGGATAGTAGTGTATGTCGTTTTCGAATTTGGACTCGAATGATTTGGCTTCGTTTTCATGCCAATTTGTCATGAATGGAGACGTTAACGAATCTACGATGAACAGAAAACGATCATTAAATAATTTGGCGAAGACATCGTGGATCATTATAGATCCTTCCTTTATTATCTTAAAGTTTCTAATTATGTAATCATATAATCTTTAATTTAGGAAGTGAAATAATAATGTGTTGCTGCTATAGATTTCTCAATCTATAAATCTATGATAAATGCATAATTTAGATATAATTATTACATATATAGATATTACAGATGTAGATATTATTATTAATTTAGAAATTAGATTAAGATATAAGGATAAAGGTTCATTTCTAGGAAAGAATGATGTCATGAAAAATATGAATCGAAGAGAAACGAAAAAAATGAAAAAATTGCAAAGCTTTATATTAAGAGAAGAGTCGAAGCGAATAGTTTGTTAAACTTTTCTTTCTTCACCTCGCGTAGATGTGTGCACATCACAGATATAGGCGTGGGCTACATTTCCACAATGGGATCATTGAGCGCATTGTTCTTGAGATGGTGCATACTACTTAGAGACTTTGGACTTCAGCACTTGTGCGGCATGAAATCCTTACAAGTACTCTCCGTGGCAGGTAAGATCAACCTAAACCCTGCTCTATATGTCAACCTACATTGCACATCGAAATTTAAAGAATAAACTTCACCGTCCCCCCTTTCTCAAAGATGAACAATTATTGAACAAATGTTATTTCCAAACATTTACCCTTTTTTTCATATATAAATAATTGACCAATGGTCTTATAATATTTCACAAACAATTAAAAAGTATTAAAATTTACCTTTCAAAAATTTATCTATTTCTATTAAGTTATCCGAAAAGTTTCTTTCGGTTCATAAGGTGATAATAGATGAAAAACAATTTCTGTTTTATATTATTTTATTGAATTAGGTATGATCCATTTCGTTCTATTTCTATTATTATTCTATTATTCCATTATTATTCTATTCTATTGTTTCTATTATTATTATTATATAATTAATTGTTATTATTTCTATTATGTTCGTGCATAATTCAACAAACTAATATAAAACAAAAAACATTGTGCGTCTATTATTTCCTTATAAAACGAAAGAAACTTTTCGGCCAACCTAATATGTATCAATTATTGATGAAAAATCTTACATTCTTCCACAAAGAGAAAAAAGGTATTCAAAAGAATTAAGGAGTTAAGAAATTTGAATCATTGATCAATGGATCAAATTTATTTCTTTGTATAGATAAACTTTTTTATTTATACTATTTCACAAAGGAGAAAAGGTAAAAATTCATTTCTATTAAAGAACATAAATTTTTCACAGGGTGCCCATTGCTCACAAGTAGCGGATTATCGAGCTTGATTCAGCTTCGACATTTACACGAGCTAGAGTTAACTAATTGTCCAGGAACGTCTCAAGAGCTGTTCGATTATTTGCGTGAACACCTACCGCGCTGCCTAATCATCGAATAAATGACGCTTCGTTGGGAGCAGGGCAGCAGTTCCAGCAAATTCCTTTGCGTTCCACACAGAAGACGTTTCAATTCCTATAGAACGAGACGATAACATAAAAAAATGTTTCACGTAAAGCAAATTTAGAAGCAATATTTAGAACGAAAAAGAGTACTGACTACGAGGGGAGGAGACGATGCGGATACCGATAGGAAAGAAGCAATTGACGTCCATACACAAGCAGTACCGCAAATTATTGTTCTCTCTTGTAACAACAAAGGATATAAAAAATGAAAAAAAAAGGATATATAAGAAGAAAAAAAGAAAAACACTAGCCCTAAAAACATGCAAACATGTTAACACTAAGATAGCGCGTAGACATTTTTAATACACCAGAGCTCCTGTATGAATCGCACTCCTTTCTCGCCGATGCTAGAACTTCTGATCGGATCGTATATACGGTTCGATTAGTTTTGTTCTTTCCTTTTTCCTTTTTTGCATTTTTCGTCGAAACGCGTTTGAAAAAAAATATGTAAAAAAAAAAAGAAATGCAAGAAAAAAAAAAGAAAATGCAGAAAAGTATGCACCTCTCGATAAATCGATATCTTATATGGAGTCTCATACGTCGCCGCTTGATAATAGAGAAAACAGAAAACAGAAAGCAAACGAAGAGGCAGTTTAATTATAGTAGGTTCTCGTTAAAACGGAGAAAAGAAATGAAAAAAAGATATATAAAAAGACGTAGACATTGTACGACGAAATGACACGACAGACTCAACAACAGTTAGAACTGTGATAAATTTTTATTATACGTATGTTGTTCTACTTTGACTATATACATATGTTTAGGGCGTTGTTTAAACCTGCTTCAACGTTTTAAGGATGCGCGTAATTATCAACGCGTTAGACGCGTTGCTTTCTTTGAGAGAAAAAAAGGTATAATAAGCAAGCTACGATCGTAATAAAGTGATTAAAACAAAAAGATAAAAGAAACCAAAAAGAATACAGAAAAACATTCCGGTTACGTGTTAACGAGAACTTTTATTTTACGAGACATCACAATCCTGCGAGTTTTTCATTTGTTCGACAATGTGTTGCTAAATAAACGAATGAAAAAAAGAGAAAAAAAACGTTAAAGGTCATTGCACATGTATGTACTATTTAGAAGAAAAAAAAAGTTTTTAACTTATATTTTACCTATGTATATTCTGCTGTCATGTAATTAATGTTTCCTATATTTAAGGCTTACATCTAGCTAAGTTCCCAATGTTTTTCATTAAATGTAATGATATATCGCAATATAGAAAAAAAAACGTATTTTACGTGTTTAATACTGTTAACTATATTTCGACGGTTATTTAAAACAAGTCGGTGTCAGATACACACTAATGATCCAAGTCAACATGTAAGGTATTGAAAGAGAATTTTACGCCGCCGTTGCACAATAAGTGCAACGTTTTTATGTTCAGACTCATACTACCGAATAACTTCTGCGTAACATTTTAGCATTAACTCAATTTCTGACCGAACTGAAATTATTTTTTGTGTGTTACCACATGTTTAGCACATAACGTCTTTGTATATATTGTACAAATATGCGGTTAATAATTCTGTTACCAATCAAAACTAAATATATAAAATATATCCGCACAGTCGAAATTCTATCGGAGGTCGGGTCGCATGCGACGCAGGTCATGGATGTAACTTATAAGAGTGATATATGATAACATGATGGAATGTGCTGTGAAATAAAAATTTATTGATCTGAACCTATTTTTGTACTCTTAGGTATTTTCCCACCAAGTGAGTAATCCAAGTCCTGGCTCATCAATAGCAGCCTATAATACAAAAATAAAATAACCATTATTTTTCAGTATAATGCACAATATATTATTATTTATATATGATTAATAATCAATATCTTAATCATACACCTAAAGTATAAATACCTACTCCTAACGTATATGGAGGTGTATTTTTAGCTTCTGATTTCTCAGTCTCCCCAGACATATTTGGTCCTGTAGGTAATGCTTCTGTGAATGTTTCACTTATTACCCTGAATCGTATAATTTCTCCTAAAGTTTACAATTTTACTATCTTACGTATTCTTGTTTCATGAAGCAATCAAAGTTTTTAAGGTGATTTACCTGCATCCATAAATAAGTCATGTTTCTGACCATCTCCTGTATCATATTCCCATACCCATGCTTGTTCTATTTGATCAAATCTTGATGGATGTTGCAATTTGTTAGGTGGTATTACAATATCTTCAAAAAACCCTAATGTTACTGTAAACAATGTTTTTATGGTAAATAAATCATAAATTGAAGTAAACATTAATATTGCTTTAAGTATTACCATGAACACCATCAACACTACAGCTTCGTATCTTCCCTATTAATATCTCTTCCATAAATGGACGGAACACAATGAAACGAAATACTACTTTGGTATGAGATGCACCATCTCCAGGAAAAATATATGATTCCTCAATTTTTGTAATATCATGAAGAGCAATACAAAGACCAACATCAAGATAAACCTTGAACAAATAAATTAATAATTCTATCTAATTCCATCGGTGAAATTTGGCTGCAAATATTTAAATGAAATTATGATATCTTACCTTGTTAGCTAATTTTCTATTAAGTTCATCTGTAATAGCATCATTTAATTTTCGCTTGAATTCCCATGGTGGAATTCTAACTGTGTCCTTTAATTCCGTGAGGACAAACATTAATGTATTGTATATGATAAAACGACTAAAATATAAATCTTAATATAAAAAAAAAATCTATTGTATCACTAACACAATATTTATCTTCTGATTTCGAGAAATATCTGAAAGTATGATTCCTATCATAGATTTTGCGTGCTTTAAAGAGAGTAAACCACCATTACGAATGCATCGAAAAAAACTATATTACTGTCAACATAACCTTTAACGCACGTGCTTTAAGCAAAGAAGTGCAAAACAAGACTTCTCATATTTCGTTTCGTGTATTTTGTCGTATATTTATAGTGACAGATGTAGTATAAATAAAAAATAAAACTGTTTGTGATTAAAACAAAGATAAAATTGAAAATTTTCTTCTGTAGATCATTTAGGATTTAAAATAAAGGAACAACCGATAGGATGGATGTTGTAAATTCAATTCTAGAAAATAGCACTCAGGAAAAAGATATACATAAATCCACAGAAGTAAATAAAGACGTGGAAATTGAGACAGACTTAGGAACTCTTTTAGCGTTAGATTATAATACTGTGGACCTAAAAGCATTAAAGTAATCTACAAATCCTTTCCATCATTTTTATTTTTGTATGATCTGCATATATTAATTAATGTTTTATAGATCACAGACCGAACAATATCTGAAAAGTTTAACAAGGGACAACGTGCAAATAGTTATTAATAAAATATGGGAACTTCCAATAGAACGTGTTGATGAGGTAATAGTAGCAAAATTGCCCAAACAGAAATTTGTATTACCACGAGCTCGACAAATCCCAAAACCAAAACCTTTGACAAAATGGCAACAATTTGCTAAAGAGAAAGGTATCAAAACTAAACGAAAAGGTAAATCTAAACTTAAATGGGATGAAGAACTACAGGTAAGTTACAAGTACTCCTCTGAAATAAATTTTAACTTGTTGATATAAGCTTTTATCATATCTTAATATTTTTGTAGAAATGGATACCTACTTTTGGTTATAAACATAACAAAGCCATAGAACAGAAGGAGTGGTTGGTAGAAGTTAATAATGAAGGTAAAGCTATGGAAGATCCATTTGCAGCTGCAAAGACAGCAAAGGAAGAAAGAAAGTCTAAGAATGAATTACAAAGACTGCGTAATATTGCCAAGGCAAAAAATATAAAAATTCCAAAGGTAGGACTTCCTACTAGGGAACATTTTCCTGATTCACAACAACTTTCACAAGCCGTGACTATTGCACGTACATCAACAGCATCTCTTGGCAAATTCCAAGATAGGTATATTTCATATTGTATCATTTAAAAATTAATCATAATATAGTTATAATTTAATATAAATTTATATAAAATTTATATAAAATTCCTATGATATTGTATAGGTTACCAAAAGAAAAAGATGCCAAGGGTATAGCCAAGCAAGTTCCAGGTATGAAAAGGAAAGCAGAAGAAATTCCTAAAAATTTACAGGAAGAAAAGAAACGCAATACTAATCTGGTAGACAGTATTCTGAAGAGTAACACTAAGATTCTTCGTGAAGACTTCTCTGTACCAAAGTAAATTTTCACATTTTTTTTACAAGATTTATTAGTATAGAAAAGATTGTAATTGAATGTATTTCACAGAACAACGCCAGCTAAAGTAAAAGAAGACAAGAAAAAAGGTAAAAAGGGAGTAAAAGCTAAGGGAGTAAAGAAACCGAAAGCAGGTAAAGGACAACGGAATATGAAGCGTAAAGTTGGAGGTAGAAAACGAAGATAAAAATTTGTTGGTATTATTTCAATCCCTCTAACTTCGGTTATTGTAACTTAAAAACCATAGTATTAAATATGTTGAAATAAATAATATCAATACGAAAATTTTGTGTTAGCTCCTAAGTAACTCCCAAATAGTTTTAAAATTGACATTCTACAAATAAGTCGAATTTATTTTCACATTACCGGCAAGCAATACCATTTTTTAAAAACTTAAATTATCATCTAATATTAAATAAAAGTGGTTTAAAAATATGACAAAAATACTTTATTCGTCCCCTTTCCACCAAAAAAAAAAACTAATAAAAACTGCAGAAAAAATATAAAAGGAAGAAGATATAGTCAAGGTATAAAATTATATGCATATATAAAAATAAAATTAATCAAGGGTGAAGTATAATGAATCGCGAATAAAATGAACGAGTAGCATTACAAGTCGATAAGGCAGGTTGTCCCTTGGTCACAGAATCAGGGTAACGCGAAAAAGGTGAAAGGTCAAAAGTAGCACGGGATATCGACTCGGGATAGTCAAGAGGGCGAGGTAACCTGGTAGTGGGTGTAAGGGAGGGTAAGTGCGAAAGCTGGTTGCCCTAGAATCAGTAAGGGGTTCCACCCCGCATGTGATTTTATACATGCATGTTGCATGTGTACACGTTCAATGCCATTTGAACGAAACACAAACGCATTAGGATATCTTGCGCAATCTATAGGAATTGATATGATAACTACGTTCAATAGCGATGTTTCATTTTAATATCTTCATTCTTAACCGTACTTGCTCATCGTGGTCTCAATATTCTATTTTATATTATTTAAAAGTTATAAATAATCAATCTTATAGAATGTAGTATACTATTGCGGGTAAAATAAGGGCACATGGTTGAAGACGCAGTGGTATGATGTATTTCAGATTGGAAATGCATTATCCAACTCATATATCCTGTTTGATTATAATACTGTCAAGTTTGACATCCAATATTAGTTCAAATCCATATTTCAGTAAACGTAATTAAAAAAATGTGAAAACTAAATAGTTTATTTCATTGATTAATTATCATAATATACGGCTTACTTTAAATATTTTTTATAATTTTAATCATAATATATGCATTTTGCAAACTTTGCATCCTTAAATTTCACATAAATGCATAAAAATCCGTAGCTGAATTATGATATATGAAGATAGCTAAATTTTCCGATATCGACCAAGAATCGATATATTCTAAAATAATAATTTGGTACCATAACTGTATCTGTAATACATATATGTTCATATTTTCGAAATTGGTCTTTGTCTACAAGATTCTACAGTAAGATAAAAAAACATTCGCCATGCTACTTGCTAAGCACAAATTATTATTTTCCGAGAAGCTCATTACTTTAGTTCGATTTTGTTATTTACTTAAGACCAGGAACCGAGCTAGACTAATATTTTACTGTCGATCATGCATGACTCTGATCATGCTTATCAGGTCAGTTATCCGGGAAAGTATGTTTCCAGGATATTTCTTTTCTCCTTTAACCACAAGAGAGATACAGATGTCTGACGCATTTATTTATTTTACATAACAAAACATAACTCCAGAACTCGCTCCACGTCAGTGCAGGAACTGGGAGGGTGAATACTGACGGCCAGTTAACGAAGCAAAATCCTGGCCAGTTACCGCGACACTACTGTATAGTTGTATACAGAAAAATCGAATGTTGTTACGTCTACATGCGATAAAGCAAATCATCTTTGAAACTACTAACCTATATATTTACATATACGTAAATATATACTTTTTACAGAGAATTAATTGTGACTTCCTAATGAAACATATAACTCACATGAAAGCATCTTAGCTTTTCGTAAGTACAGATATTCAAAAAGACAATTGAAAGGCATATATAGGAAGGCGTTTCTGAAAGCTTCAGGAACATTCAGTACTCATTAAAACAAGGAAGAATACGTTTTAATAAACACGTCTACTGGATCCATGGGTATCGTTAGTTTCAAAATTATAAGTCGTTTCCACCAATCTATAATATATATTTAATATGACCTCCGCTCATTTCAACACACATTGAATTTCACACATTTCAACACACTATTTTCTCATAGAACTATAATTTAAATAATGTAAAAGTAGAATAATACTACACATAAACGGATGCTACAATAATAAAGTATGAAGGTATATTCTTCTGTTATTACTGTTGAATGATATCGTTACTACCATATCGCATTATATTACTTACTGTGCGAGATTTAGATTATAATAACAGCGAACGACGAAACATCTGAAGATCGAAATGTATACACACGTAAGAATCTATATACATACATATTTGATTACTTCGACATATTTCATTCGTTAGAACACTGTGAGCATAGCCTAACTCGATAAATTGTAGTAGTTCTAGATAAAACAATATGACACTGAACTCTTTTATACAGGTTCACAGTTGAAGACGTCTCATAATTCCCAATGAAACCAAAGATATTTGGATCCAACATTATTAAGACTATTTATTCGTTTAGGCAGTACTACATCTCTTGAAATTTAACCCTGAGTTCCTGAAAGACCCTGTATAATCGAGCGACGTAACGCGCGTGCGAAGATGGATATAGAGGAAGGGGTTGCTGAGCAGGACTACGGAGTAATCGCGCGCGGTCGGTCGCGGTGCTCAGTCAGTGGTTGCTCGCGACGAACGGGCGCGTCCACGAAGTGTGGGGTAACGATGGAGGCTGCGTTAATTACGACGACCGAGTGATACGCACCGTGTGTATACACGGGGATCGTGTCCTGGATTCGTGCATCCCCATCGCGCGCGCCTCTCGCCCCACCCCCCTGTGCCTGTGCCCGTGCTTTTGTGTGCGTCCGTATCCCTTTAAAATCCTATAACAATCTTCCAAAAGGATAAAAGAAATATATTAATATAAAGAAAATACAGGAAAAAAAGAAAAAATACAGTGTGTGATATAAAACCAAAATAAAGACAGAACACGAACACGAGGAAAATGTCGCCCACATAGTCGAACCAAGGCGTACGGAGAGAGAGAGAGAGAGAGAGAAGCAGGTCGAACACGGTGCAGTGGTTACCCTGAGTCGTTGGTACGCGCAGCCTTTTGGTGTTGCTGGCTGACTTGATGCCTGCTTTGCTATTGCTGTTGCTGCCGCCGCCGTCGAATCGCCGCCGACGTTGCTGCAGCAGTTGCTAGTGATGCGAAAATGAACGAAAAATAAAGCAAAAAAGAATTGAGAAAGATAATATGTGTTGTTGAGAGGGAGAGGGAGGGAGAGAGAGAGAGAGAGATTGAGAGAGCGTGAGTGAGAGAGAGAGAGAGATTGAGAGAGCGTGAGTGAGAGAGAGAGAGATTGAGAGAGCGTGAGTGAGAGAGAGAGAGAGAGAGAGAGAGAGACAAATGTAGCCTTCATTGTTTCGTCGTGGTTTGGTCGTCGTTTTATTGTACAAAATCGCTCCTCTGTTAATGCGATGCGCGTTTCTCCTAACGTGAATTAAGAAGAAAGGGGAAAAAAAAGAAAAGAGTGAAAATAATAAATGTGACGTGCCCGTCGGCCACCAGCCAGCCTTTTATTTTTTTTACGCGCTTCATATATGTGTTCTTTTTTTTAGAAACTATATATAGGACTTAATAGGACGATTTTATATATCGCCGAGTTCGTATCTCATCGTGGGTACTATCGGTCCTTCGACATTTTTGTTTCTGGAATTCTTCACGGCTTTGTGTACCCTTTTTTACTTGCTTCGTGCACGCACGTACAACATCATTGCATGTAATTCGTTTCTTCTCATTGATACATGTGATCATATAGCGGTAATTACGTTTGCTTGTTTGCTTGCTTTTTCGCAAGAATTCGTTATCCTCGTTTTTCTATTCCTGATTTGCAGTCTCGTTCGGTGCTTAGTCGATGTTTAGTATGCGATGCTATCCGTCGCAGTTAGTATTGTTTTTATGCTGAATATATCGAGAAATAATGTGGCGTACACATTTGTTTACATTTTTCTCGGCTATACATCTCTTATACTTTATTTAGATTGCGGATATCTATGCATTTATGGATAATTTAAAGAACAATGTGCAATATGTAATAATAATATGCAAAAATATTTTATATCCAAAATAATATTTAGCGGATGCACCAAATTTCTATATAGGTTCTATTTCTTTTGTCGCATTCATAAAAATATAAATTTGTATAAACATCCGCAGTCTAGTCATATTATTATGTAATCGCTGACTATTTACGACGAAGGTAGTTGACAAAGATTAGGGAAAAAGAGGATAAGGGATTGAACAAGATAGAAGGGATGAGAAGTTCGACAGAGACAAAGATAGATAGCGGAAGGGCACTTAAAATGAACGCGATGAAACGAGGGAGGGAAGAGAGGAGACAAAAAAGAGAGAAATGGCAAAGGGCGGACTAGAAGAAGGGAAAACTAGAACATGTCACGATAAAAAACGATGAGGAAGAAGAGGGTTTTTCGATTTGTTACATTTGTGACGGAACCACTTGACCCATTGACAGGTCAAGGAGCAAAACGGAAAGATGCCAACGCAGAAGTATTTTTGTAATGTTCGATTTGAATATTTTCAAAGCTTAGAGGTAAAAAACAAATCTAGGTAAAAATGTATATAAAGATATTTCGAATTAATCAATGTGATTCATTGTAATATAATCTCTGTACAAAATATGACAAGATGTTTGTAATTTCTTTTTTGTATAAAGTAATCATTGTTTCTTCTAATATTTTAGTTGAAATAATATAAATATATTCATAGATTTTTGTAAAGTTAAAAGTAGATAGTTTTGATATCTTAAAAATCTTTAATTTTGTATATATTTAATAATCGTACCATATCTTTATATTCACGTTTAGTATTTTTTAAATTCGTGATTATACTATTTTCTCTTTTTGGAGAGTAATTTTTTTAATGTAAAAAATAAATCGCGGTAAATTCTTTCTTACGTCCCGCCATTATCATATGTGATTCTACTTCTTATTTCTTATTTGTGTACATATCTCCATATATGAAACATCGCATGTCATATTACCTTTACTAATTACCGATAGAGAGTTTAGTAATGAATATTTTCTAACTTGTGCTTTCCTTGTGTAGAGAAATTGTAATCAAATTGATGTAATTATATTATACTAAACTAGTTCCTTTATTCTTCAAATTTATCTCATTTAAGCAATTATCTGATAACTTTACATAGTACGCAATATAGAAACTTAACGTTACTAATCTACTAGCTTATCAATAACTATATAAGTCAAATTAATTGTAAATTTCCAAGATATATTAGAAGGGAAATAACATTTGGCAGATATATCACTCACGCATATTATTATTATTTGTTTTCAGAATAAAAGTTCATTTTGAGACAAATCGAAAATTTGTGAAATTTCTATAACTTTATAAAACATAAGTAACAAATTTGGTAATAAAATGAATGAAATTTTACAACTAAGTGCTACAAATTACAAGTTATATGATTGTTCTATTTAACAAAAAATGATAAATTCTTAATTATAATCTGTAACCTTTTGATCTATTAATATTATAAATTTTCTTCTTTGTAAGCAAAAGAATATAAGCTAAGAATAGGATAAGTACTCTGTATTTTACATTGGTGTCCTTTACTTGTGGTTTTAATAGTACAAGTCAATTTCATTTCTTTTCCGCTCCTCTATTTGAAATTCTAATAGTATACGTATATCAAAAGTACGATATAATGGCGGGAAAACAATATAAATTATGCTGTATTATTTCGTTCTTACTTTTCTGACTTCTATACACTTTTTTGCCGGTTTATGAATATAAAGACAAATCATAAATTTGGTATGCCCCGAAACGAAGCTTATCTATTTCCAGCATTATGCATATGTAAATATCGCTAGGAAATGTAAAATATCGCTGTAAATAAGACGCTTTTCATGTGCTTCTCGCTAGAATATCAATGGTAGAATTAGGATATGACGGCCGCCAATAGCGGGCGGATGTCCGTCATGTTTCTTGCGTTTACAGACGAAAAAGACAGGAAGACGATGCAAAGGGATCTAAGATCGTAACAGAAAGAACGCCTGGCCCGAAGGCGTTAAACCGGGAAGAGTACAATCGGGGCGTGAAGCGATGTACGCAGCTGCGGGTGGCGCCAGTATAGCGAATAGGAGGAAGCAGAAACGGTTACAGCTAAACAAACGCGTCGCCGAGGGTACGGTCCCGTCACGACTGAAGACGATACCAGCTTCTCAGCACCACTACCACCATCAACACCAACACCAACACCAACACCACCACCCCAGCAAGTTTGCTCGTCCGCACGTTGTTCCACCATCTTCCACATCACAGCCACCACAACCACCACAACCACCGTCATCTGCATTCCATCCGAGCATCGATCGACGACGTCATGTCGAGAAGTCTCAGCAGGTTGCACCTGTTTCTCCGATCCAATTTCCAATATCGCCACCGCCGCTATCCCTTGAGTCGCCAAGTTCGGTTACTTACCCGACTAAATCCAACAACTTCCCATTTCCACCACCATCGATCCTCGATCTCCGAGTCTCGCCATCTTCTTCGGAGCTACAGGTGGGTAAATCTCGTTTAGCGGTAAATTCTTGAAATTTGGCTCTATAGGATTTCATTATCTATCTATATTTTTAGCTCTACTTTTTCTCTTCTTTCTCTATCACACATATTATATAGTTGCTCTTGCTAATAGGTACCCTTTATCTCACAGTATTTATAACGCAATCTATCCTTGTTCAAGTATTTGATAAATCCTCGTTGCACTCTGCACCTTCTCTTTTCTTGCTGGCACACGTTTACTTGTAATTAGGAAATACACCATCGATCGGCTGTCTGGTGGCGTATGTAAATCCCTCGCGATAACACACATCCTCGAGCGACTCTCCAGGTTCGTCAGCTGGTTATCCATCAATTGTAATTTTTAGTAATTAACATGTCCCTACTGGTTCCTACCAGCGGATACAGACATCACCTAATGCCGGAGGCAGACTGTGAGATGTTAGGAGTAAGTTGTAGTGTCTGGTACCAGCCACAATTAGAAGACCTTTGAGAAGAAACTCGTGTGGTTCTTTTGTTCTTTTTTTTTTTTGGTTGAGGAAAGGATAAGGGAAGAATTTAAGTTGTAACCGGTGTATAAAAAAAGTGGAAAGGAGAGAGAGGAGGAGGAGAAGGACGGTCGAGATCTTAACGATCAATAAAACAGGCAAATGAATGAGCGGAATGCAGGCTGCTTTATTAATTAGAAGGGAGAAGCAACGGTTACGGGGGGGTAAGGTGGTGAACTTTAGAGAATTACCCTCCAACTTGGCCACCAGACTTATTCCACCGCTTCCACGATATCCCCCACGATCATATGTTTATGGGGTAAGTATTAAAGTTATTTTAATATGTATCATCAACAGTAAGCTATTGGTATCAGAGGGTAACTGCCGCTTTTCTGTCTAATTATACATATGTGCATCAACTTTGTGTAGCTCATTTTGAGAAAACAAATTTATATTGTAGTGTTGTTTATTCCCCTTTTACTTTCTCTTAATCATAGAACAAATAAGTGTTTTCTACATTATTATACACACAACTTTTGTTTGTATCTAAAAGATACAATTGCTAAATACATCTGGAGAAATTGAAGTGTACAAAATTTCAAATATTTGATACCATAACACTGCTTAATGTGAACTCTTTATTAAAATACTAACTTAAACTATGATTTAAAAGTAAAAATAACAAATGATTTGTGCCTGTAATTTTTTAACTCAAAAAAGTATTTTGAAGGAATTTTCTGTATATCAGGATTTATGATACTAGTCTTTAGACTAATATAGTGCAAAAAGTTGTAACCCTACAATGTGTACTACTCAATACTCCACACCCAAAGATTGACAACTGGCACTAATTATATTTAATCAATTCTTTGCTGTCAATTAGACAATGCAATGATTACAGTGTACTTGTGTAGACAAGTTCTACGATACATGTACGTATAAAACGTTTATCTCAATCGGTTCCATTTATACAAATCTTTCTATGTTCTATTTAGTACATGCATGCATGTTTTTTATCTTATTATTTATGTGCTGAGTAACGAGGAAAAATCATTAATTGAATTTATCCAATAACATAGTAACAAATTCTAGATATTCGTTTTGATGAACATGTTTTAAATGATAGAGAAAGATGTAAACTACACAATCATATTGATCTTAAGTTTTATATTTATATATACATTTATATTTTGTACAATACTATAAATAATATTTATGATAGATTAAAGAAAATGTTATAAAGTATTTGATATATTAGATTATTCACAATTTTGCTATATCCAAATTGAATAGACACTGAAATGTTGAATGATTTCTATTGTAGTTACTAAGCAACTATTTAAAGGTAATATTTGAACAAAAAATAATTTCAGTGTGGCGGAGGACCAGGCAAAGCAGCATGGCAGGGATGCAGCAGACCTTCTCCCCTTCCTTTATCTCCTATGTCACCTCATGGTTGCCGTGGGGATGGCTACAAGACAAAGCAATGCGAGGCTCATCGACGATGGATGAAAAGGAACAGAGTAAACAAAAATTTGTTACAATTTAAAAAGAAAGTTTTTAAGTTACAGTACACAAAACAATCAATTTATCAGTATCATATATACATGTAATTACATGTATTAGGAGCTTCACATACTATTTAGTACTTATTACATCAAACAAAAATTGTTCTATACTATATTCTTATCTTTAGATAAGAGATGCAAGTTATTGCTATGGAAGCAGTGGAGAAGATGACGAAGAAGATGGAAGCAGTAATGCAAACCGTCGCAGAGGTGAAGTTAGTGCGGCAGTGAATACCGTACTTTATGCGGGGCTGGGAACTACAGCGCTCGGATTAGTTATATCGTTTGTCGGCACTGGAGAGAAAGGATTCCTCAGTCCGGAATTGAGGCTGGTGGGTCCTTCACTACTGTGCGCCGGTTTACTGTGTTGCCTATTTCGGGTGCTGCTCTGCCTCTGTCTATGTAGTTGCGGTCAATGCCGTTGGCGATTTTGCCATGTTACTTCTGACAAGAAAGAAAAAGTGAGGAAAACGGAAGCTCAACCCGCTGGAACATTGCCTACCGCCTCACTTCTATCACCAGCGCATCAACAACAGCAATCGGCCATGTCTTCGAGTGGCGCTGCATCATCATCAACAAAAGCACATGAGCTCTTGCTCTCTCCTGCCCAATTACCAGAGTGAAAACATAATTACGAACGTTTTCTACGAGAAATCTACACGCCGATTAACTGCCGGTTCTTGTCCAATATAGAATTATCTTATCTCCATTCGACCTGAACCGTACTCGCAAAAACAGAAGAAAAACAACAACCATCACAGCCTAATTCTAGTTTAAATGCGAATTTTAGCGCTTAAAAATAATAGTTAAATAAATAAACGGCTATGTTTTTCTACCCCTACTGTGTTTGAAAAAGTAAACAAAAAAAAAAGAAGAGTAATCATTAGTGCATTTTTGTGAACTGCCTCCTGGTTTTATTTTCTTCCACGTTTTTTTTCATTTTCATTCATTTTTTCATTCTCTTTACAAAGATTGCTTAAAGTTAAATCACCTTACTTCCAAAATTTTTAAGAAGGTGCACATTATTCTAGTCTTACAATATAAGATTGACTTACCATCTTAAACCGACTTTACAGTCTTTTACAAAACGCAATCTTGAAAGATATGCGCATAGTTGAATTAGTCATTTTGTAAATTGCGGTTTGCATTAAATAATTTATATTAACATAATCTTAACATGCAGTGATCAGGAAAGTTGAAATTGCATTTGATCGGTAGACGTGTAACTGTATATAACAGGTGTATCAGAAGTGGTAGCACTCGATGCAGTCGCGGCAATAGCAAACAATTGATCTTCATATATAGTTCCTTGAGATTCAGTTTTTCCATTGCCCGTTGTCATACCACTACCTGGAGGATTGTCTCCCTTTGTCGCTTCACGATATTTTTGTAGGTACACTTTTAGTGGTTCTACATAATTATCGAAACCAAGAGTCGTCATAGCAAACAGAATATCTTCACCATTAATAGTCTTGCGTTTTTCCATGTGACACCGATCGCTGGCTTCAGATGTTATAAAGGATATAAATTCAGATACACATTCTTGAACACATTCGCGTGCATCTTTCGCTATTTTCCCTGCTTCTGGTATTGCTCTTTTCATAATTTTGGCAACATTTGCTATTGGAAGAAACCGATCTTGTTCACGAAGAGGTCCTCCACCACTGCCACCTCCAGCTCCTTGTAAGGGATCACTAGCTCCATGATTTGAATCATCCGTATTTTCAGGATCATCTGAACAAAAGTATAAGCATAATTTATAATATAGAATACAAAATATAGAATTCATATACACAGTAGTTCACAAAAAAGTAGTTGGACACTTACCATAGAAAATTTTTATGTATATACTGTATGTTTTATCAGTACTAATGAAATTTTAAAATGTTTTGTATAACATACATATGTTCATAAAAAGTTTCTATAAATGTTCCAATATTTTTGTGAGCTACTGTATACGTTCTTATCTCGTAAAGTTTTGAGGCATACACGATATTGACATCATATCAACAATCAGTTAAAGAAAACAATAAAATACATGTTTTTCTTCCTATAAAATAATAATTCTGTTAAAAATCCCGTGATCTTATGATATTCAATACAGAATACAAATACCTATGTTTTAAAAAATTTTCAAAATATAATTAACCTACCTTCCATATCATCAGATTGTACACTAATATACGACGCAGAAACACCACCACCACCGAGGAACGCAGACGGACCTAAAGGTCCTCCATCGTCGCCACTTTCACCACTATTTTCCATCTCCAGTTTGATTTACACTAAATACGCTAAACACAATCACTTTAATTTCCTTAACCTGTTTATAGGTTTGTTTTCACAGTACTTTATTTTTTGGCATAAACAAATTTATTACTAGACACCAATAGCATGTGTAGTTTTCTGATACAACAAGCGACCTCACAGTGCACATTGAAATTATAATTATATTTAGCTTTTTAAAAATATGATTTTCATATATGAGAATATATACTGTACCGTTTCTTCTAGTTAAACATTTAATTTATATTTATTATACTAAACAAAATGGAGAAGAATAGATAGAAATAAACGAATCATTCAGGTAGATCCGTAAATGATTCAAGAGTTAAAGCACAATTTACAACATGCATCTATTGTGTATATGAAACAAAAGAAAAAGTTGTCATTATTGGTAACTTCTTATATTTTTAAAATTTCAAATTAATAATTTTTTTTATATTTTAAATTTATTTGAATGCGATCAATTAATTGATTCAATGAAATGCTTAATGAATACAATTTCTACATTTGTAATTAATTTTAAAATATGTTTTGTCACTTAAAACGGATGAATAGAAAATTATTTAAATATATATTACTTTACATCAGAACTTCTTAACATTTAAAGTTCGCGCCAAAAATGTTAGAATAGATTCACATCTATATTCGTGACGTTTGAAGGCGAATACGCAATGCTTTAAACGAATCGTTCGAATAGAATAATAATAATCATAGTTTCATCGTGTGCGCATAAATGTGCAACAAGTAGTTTATTTAAAACTATTGATATGGCTATGTCTAGTATTTTATTAATGCGGAAAGGTTTATCAGTAAATGGTAAGCGAGTTTTCTTTATTTGTAATATATGCCAATCACAATTCATAAGCACATCATTTTCATCTTGACGTTTGTTGCTGAAATTTTGAAATAAATTATACAATTTTGCGTGGAAAATATTAAGACAATTGTGCAATACGTGTGATGATTGCATTTGTTTACGTAATTTTGTCATTATATGTTTCTCGTTGCGGGAAGATATACATGGTTTTGTTTATAGTATAGTATGATCGTATAAGTAAGGTATAATGTCATTTCTAATGCCACTGTAGCTACGCGATCTATTTTATTTTACACATCTATCTTGAAATACTGCAATGATTTTCTGTGTTTATTAACTTTTGTTTTCATTCATGGAGATAGAAACATTAAATACGTTAAAGGAAGAGGTTATGTTCATATTACATTTTACAAGTGTATTTATGTGATAAGTTATCTATTAAAGAAAAATGACAGAACGTCAGGAAAACCTGACAAAGAAATTTGTTAAGGAATTAACAGACAATTTAAAAGAAAATAAATTCGAAGAAGTTTTACACTTCTTTGAGGGTAATAGTTATGATGATATTATTAGAGAGTCCTCATGGGATATCGTTCCAATTATATTATCTTATCTCACTATGGAAAATATAAAATGCAATGGAAATTTAGTCGAATGCTGTACAATAATATTAAATGCTATAGTAGAAAAATGTAATCCTTCTGAGACGGTATTAGAATTATTAGAACAAGTGGAAGGTCCAGAAGATGATATAAAATTTTCTATAATTCTAAGCGTACTTATCAAATGTCTTTCAAAAATGGACAATAAAATGAAGGCAATAGAATGGTGCATTAGTACAATAAAATCTTACATTGAAAGTCTACCTATACCAGAAAAAGATTCTCAAGACTATATTATTATTACAAATAAAATAAAAAATATTTATAATGAAGTTATATTATTTTTAGAACCATTAATAAATGAGTCAAGATTAGAAAATTCCAAAACATATACCATATTAAGAGATTACCTTGCTAGCATTCTAATTTTTTTAATGGGGAAACCATTGATTTATTTACAAGAAAAAGAATTAGAATCTTGTTCAAGTAAACCATTACCTGAGAGAATTGTAATACTTGTAAGTCAAGTAACTGGAGATTTGCTTTCATTTCTAAATATTACAAGTGTAAGAAGTAGAAAAACGAAGTCCAAGAAGAAAAGTATAGAAGAAGGGAGCTTTAACCTTAAAGTAACACTTTTTGAATTAAATGAGAACATATCAGATTTAGCATATGCTAACTTTTACTTTTACGTTATAACAAAACTACATCTGTGGGAGAAGGTACCACAGGTATATGATTTACAATATGTCTTTCAGACATGCATATATCTTATTGTTAAATTATTACAAGAACAAGAAAGTACTATGAAAGGCTTAAATTTCCTGGATCACCTTTTGATGAGATTAACAAGACGTTCTTTAACATTGCAATTATTAGAATTGAATATATTCTTTGAGTTGTTCAATGTACTTGTGAATGTGATGATTTATTCCAATAGCAATAAAGAAAGGAAAAAAGCTTTGAATTTATTTCAAAACTACATTGAAATGTTTGATATACAAGCTAGATACTCCATTATTTTACATTTGTATCAAACTAATGAACATTCAGGTTTATTGAGTCTAACTACAGGAATATTTAAAACTTCTATTATTGAATGCCTCCAAGCGAAGCCTCCTATGCCATATTTTCTCGGTAGTAATCTAGGAACTTTAATCAAATTGGCTTGTAAATTACACCATGGTAGTGCATCAGATCTAGTGGAACTATGTGATGAAATAATTACAAGTCTAAATCTGTTAAGATTTCTATTTATAAGGGATAAGCAAAATCAAACTGGTATCTGGAACTTGGTAGATACACTTCATAATGAGTATTTACTGCCACTAAGAGAAGGTATAGATCTCTCTAGAGCACATTGGAAAGTAAAAATAAAAGATTTAGAAGAGCAAAAGAAAATGCATAAAATAACTGAGAATATGGAATTGGAAAAAAGCTATGCTGAGATAACACTAACTGTTGGTGGTGAAAAATTACCAGCAATGCCAGTTCCAGAAAAAATTACATTTTGTTATCAAGCACTAAATGGTCTGGATGTAATGGAAAGCATTTTAATTAGAGTCAATGAATGTATTGCTAATAATCCCTTTAAGCAAAATATTAATAAAATAGTATCTTCAGAATAAAAATTGTACATTTATGAAGTGTATATAACTCACTGCTGAATAAAAATCATTCTTTATTTACATTTCATGTATTTTGACTATATCCTATTATTTACTATTTTGCAAAATTATATTTCTTGGAATAAAGGAAAAGAAATAAAAAAACAAATATGACTTTGATAGGTTTTAGGCGTTTATGGACTTGTAGAGTACTACTGACAGATCAATCTGAAAATGATCAGCAGCAATTAAATCAGGAACATAGTAAAGAAAGTGAAGAGGAATATGAGAAGAATATCAAAACAAAAATTCTTGCTGCATCTTTAAAGTATGTCCATGATCTTGGATGGAGCCAGCAAGCCATCAGTGCTGGTAATTTGTAATAATTTTTCAGTTAAGTAGATGAGTCAGGATCAATCTTTTGTGTGAGTGAATAAATATATTTTCGATGTATTACAAATATAGTATGTTTTTTAACTGTTTAAAAAATTTTTAAATTTTCATTAAAAAAAAAATAATTTCATGTTGTTAGTATATGATATAGATAATAAATAAAAATATTTAATGAAAAGTTATGTACCAAAGGTGCTGAGTCTGTTGACTACCC
This sequence comes from Bombus terrestris, assembly GCF_910591885.1. Lineage (NCBI taxonomy): Eukaryota > Metazoa > Arthropoda > Insecta > Hymenoptera > Apidae > Bombus > Bombus terrestris. The sequence goes on from NC_063275.1 coordinate 12,514,279, forward strand.
TGGGATAATTCATGGATTGTTCCCTAATCGAGGAGCAGACTTGGTTCATTATTTTTATTTAACATGCAATAAGGAATTGAATAAAATCCTTGAAGAAAAAGCTCTTACCGTTGAAGAGAAACCTACTAAAGAGACAAAAATATTAGAATTACAACTATGCAATGCTGTTAAGACAAGACTCAGCATGGTGATTCCATATAAAAAGACATGGCCACAAGCATTAGCTCTTATGGCTCTACCACCAAACGTACCAATGTCACTAGCTAATTTACTCACTTTAGTGGACGATATTTGCTATTATGCTGGTGATAGATCAGTTGATGTAAGAATAACAATCATATTTTGTAAATCTATGTTAAAATATTAATGACTATGAAATGTATCTTATATAAAAATTTTGTTGAATCAGATGAACTGGTATACTAGAAGAGTAGTATTAGCAGGTATTTATAAAACCACTGAATTGTATATGTTACAAGATAATAGCGAAGATCATCAGAAAACTTGGAATTTCTTGGAAAGACGAATAAAAGATGCAACACAAATTCATACAATTCTAACAACAACTTCTGATATGGCATTACCAGATTTAAATCGTGCTAGTGAAGCAGCAAGTGCTGCCTTTGTTACAGTAAGTATATTAAAGTATGAATCGTCTTTTTCTACATACTTACATTGTATATTTTTATTTTCAACAGGCACGCAATATACTTGGACTGAATTGGAATAGGTAGAAAAGAAAGAAAAATTAAAGCTTAGATCACTAAATAGAGAAAAAGTACGAAGTATTTTTTGGAGTTCATTTGATACAAATGAAAATATGAACTTATGTAAAAAATTTGTGTAACAATATTTAAATACTGATGGTATTAAAAAATAGGATAATGTTAAGACAAGTTAACGATCATAGCTAGTTTATTTTAGTGTCATATTTCAACAAGATCTGTACATGTGAGTTTGAATTCAATAAATGTGATTTACTTTTGATGCATATAAAGATATAAACTGATAGAAATATAGATTTAATAATGTTTAATAATTACCCTGCACTATTGTTATGATTAAGGTAATATAGCATTCTTTTTATACAAAATTATGTTGTGTCTCCATTGAACAAGAGATCAACTTCGGTCCTTATCATTGAATTGAGCAGGAGATTACTTTTATTATAAAAAAATATATTTTTTTATACAGATACACACCACACAGCCAAGTACTTCATAAATCGAATCAAATTACGTTAAAAAGTGTAACGTACTTTGTAAAGAAGTGATTCATGTAAACCTAAATCTTTCACACATTGTTCATTATCAATGTTCTTGAAAGTGATACAATTATATCAATTAATTTTTATAAAAGTAAAGATATCTTGCAAATCTTAACAATGAACATTTCAGTTCTTATAAAAAGAAGCTCATATCTAATCTTTTGTTACTTCTCGGAAATACGTTTTTCTGAAAAAGCTATTATTGCTATGCAATACAAACTTTGTGTTATCAATAACAATACATTTACAATGTAAAAAATATTTTTTGTGAGGCCGATGTTAATAGTGCGCTTCTTCTATGTAACCCTTGATTGTTTTTGGTAAAGGCAACTTATGAATATTGTCTAATCTAGTATTTTGACGTATAACAAAACGACAAAGGTATTGTAAACTTCGGACTTGAGTAAACCTGCTTACTGGCTTTGTTAATCTAACAGGGAAAGATGGATGGCCAGGATACTTAGGCCGTGAATAGCAGAAAACTGCTGATTGACTAAAATTCATCGAATAGTCAATTAAATCAGCCACTGAACTAAATCCTTCACTTTCACTTTGGTTGCATAAAGAAAATAAACCACCACTATGTTCCATACGAGCATGGAGTAATTTGCCAGCTGATTTAAAGCTAAGTGTTAGGACATATCTACAAAAAAATATATATGGATTTTCCTCAATGATAGCTTTAACAAAAAAGAAAAGAAGAGGAAGAAAAACAAACCTATCATCTGATGAATCCCTAACTAGGAATGCACCATCTGGTTCAGATAGAAGTTTGGCATCAGCCTCAGTTCCTGATATTGGACCCCAATACCACCCATAATTACTTAATTTAAGCAATTCCTCTGTAAGACTTGCTTTTGCTTTGTTATCATTACTTCTATTATCTTCTATACTTTCTTTAATTTTTTCAACTTGATGTTTTACTATATAATTTTCTATTGTTGATCTGGGTTCTAACTGCTCTGTTTCATTATTGGAGCATGATTGGTATATGTGAGAAACATTTTCATGATCAATATCTGTCTCCAACTTATCAATAATTTGTTCATTAATTGCTTCTAGTTTCTCTTCAGTGTCACTGCAACTATTTATGGTATCATTTAGGCTCTCTGAGATATATTCATTTTGTGACACATTGCTGTTTTGATTATCAAAATTATTGTCAGTCTCTTCACATTTTAATTCAGAGATATTATCTTCTTCAGTAGAAATTGTAGGCACATCCTTCTGAATCACTAATGGATCATAATTTGTGTCATTTTGTACGCTAGATGTTTCGACTTCCTTGGTCTGTAAGAACTTCGATTATGCATGAAACAAAGATCTTTGTCATGAAAATTTGTGCGTACTTACCCTTTTCTTAGATTTATGTGTCAACTTTCTGATCTGCATGTGTTTCTTAATATTCTTAAAAAATTCAAACGATGTTTTGGAGGAGAGAGTACTTTTCGTTTTGCTATCATTTTCATTTGTTTTGACTTTAACTTCTATTAAATCCTCCTTTTTCTTCTGGTTCTCCTCTTTTTTTGATACGTTCTCACGTCGTGAATCAAGCCACCAAAGAAAATCAAATGTTCTACCATTCAACTTACGTGGTTTCAAGCTTTGGTTCGATGTTTTCGCCGCACATGTTGGTGCAGTCGTGATGAATTCCTCTGACGTTTGACTTATCATGTTTCAATATCATGCGGCCCTTCAAACTGGCTCCAAGCTGAAGAATGGATTCGCTTCCACTATCTTATCAAAAATTATTTCACACGCCATCTATTCCTTAACTTCTATTCTTTCTTCGTGATTACAAATTTTTTCTCAGAAATTTGAAAAACTTCACTATAGATTACCGCTTAACAATCATTTCAGAAAATTATCCTATTACGCCGACCAAATGTAGTCCAACTCGAGAATGTTTTTGTGTACTTTCGTAAATTTGTATAAAATTATTCCCTACTGCTTTGAAAGATATGTTTTTCCACTAACTCCGCTTAAAAAGTTCCTATTAACTAGATTATCATTGGTTAAAGTATTTGTTACCAACATAACATGACAGCCAGAAAAAAAGATTAAAATAACTAAACTACAATCTGTCCAGTTAATATCTCTGGTCCATGGAATCCAGTTGGAAGACCAACCAATTTGAGTTGAAAAAAGATCAAGATGGAAGGCAAGAATAGATTTCATTTTATGAAACAGACAGAGACGATTGAGGAGTTATTCATAATATCTATGTATATATATATATATATATAGCGTTATCATGCGCAGGACGAGACCTTCTCTTGCCATCCATTTTGATATTTCTCGATTCAAAAAACAGACGAGCAGTGAGCAGTACTTATATGATCGTAGCCCACATTACAGTTCAGGACTATATATTGTCTACATCAGAGATGATGAAAGACCTAGGAACATATTTCTGTACCCATGAAGCGAATCTACTCATTTCTGTATATATGACCGTATTATCCACTAATATCATTAGAATATCTGATCACGTGACCAATTGTGTTTACTTCTTATGGCTCAACTCGTTGAATAAAGTACAGTTTAGTTAGTTGGTTCAAAAACATTGATGTATTTTCTAAATATCTTATTTTATTTGTATTTTATCAGTATATAATCTGTTTTAAGTACATATATATTCTATTAGAATGAGGCGACACAAAGTTAATTGAAAATCAAAGAAACAGTACATTCGTTGTGTATATATTTTCTAACCTCATATGAATTACTCTTGACAGTTAGACACGCTATGAATGAAGAATAAGTTCTACCATTAAATGTTAAAAATTGACTATTAGATATTGAAAAAATGAGTGATTCTGAGAACGAAAATTATGTTACTTTTGGAATCCCCCTTGAACCAATTGATGAAGGTTAGTAAAGATATTTTGGAGGATATAAAAATAAAATATTGATAGTACAGTATTTTATTTTCACATGCAATTATTGTAGACAATGTACCAAGGAAGAAACCAATGATGATTGAAGATCAATATGCATATGATGCACAAGGTAGACGTAGATTTCATGGTGCATTTACGGGTGGTTTCTCTGCTGGATACTTTAATACTGTTGGTACAAGAGATGGTTGGAGGCCACAACGATTTAAATCTTCTAGAAGTAGCAAAGCTGGAAGTATTACTCAGCGTCCAGAAGATTTTATGGATGAGGAGGATACAAGTGAATTTGGAATTGCACCAACAGGGATTCGTGCTACGGAGGATTATATGGAATGTAGTCAAAGAGGTACAAAACGCGAGAGAATCACTCGTGACAACAGTGGTCCTATTCCTGGTACTCCAGTATTGAAGGAGCTTTTGAAGCCAGTGAAGTAAGTGTTCCTTTACTTTTTTACATCATATTAATACCAATAATAAATGTTTGATATAATAGGGAAACAGTTGGTATTATGTTACTAAAGAAAATGGGGTGGAGACCAGGTCAGGGAGTAGGATCAAGACTTACAAAAAGGGAGAAAGCTAAAATTGAAAAAAGAAATGAGAAGCTAAAAGATATGCAGCAGGGATCTAGGAAGGCAAGTTCAGAAAATAGCTCTGATGATTCAGAAGATGATTATCGGAATGTTACATTTGCACCTGATGACTATGAGCCATTTAGGTAAATTCAAAATGTTGTATATAATTTTGATAGGCAAAATAAGATACATATATTAACTTTGCTTCATTTCTACAGATGTAACCCAAAAGACAATTATTTTGGCATAGGATACAGTGGTTTAGATAGAAGAACCATATTGTCTGGACATGTAAATTTATTTGAAACTCCAGCATTTAGCATTCAGGATAAGAACAAAAAATTATCGATACATGGACAAGCATTTGGAGTTGGCGCATTCGAAGCCGATGATGAAGATATATACGAGAGAGAAGATATGTCACGTTACGACTTTTCCTTAGGTCCTGAACGGAAAATCAAAACAAGATGGTCTGAGGATAGTAGTTCGAGAAATTTAAGCTACAACTGTTTAGAAGGCTTTGTATTGGCAGAGAATAAATTAGAATTGAAAAATATTTTTCCACCTCCGGAATTGCCTAAGAATTTTGTACCAGTACATACAGCTAGGAAGAGCAGATTTTATCCTCCGATTGATAATATTTCTCGTAGAACAGAGAATGGGAAGCGCAAAGATCTCACAGCCGCGGATAGAGCTAAAATATTAGAAGATACATGCAATGCGAAAAAGACATCCGAAACGCATTCAAATTCGGTACCATCAGTTGCTTCCAATATCATTTCAAATACGTTAAATTTACGTTGGAAACAGCAAACGGAAGAAAGGCGGAAAGAAGAAAATCTACAAGCTAAGGCAGCTGTATCATGGATGGAAAAATTGAACGCACAAAGTTTTGTTAAAGGAGGTGTCGTTGGATCCAATAAAGATTCTGATGGAAGTTTAAAAAGATTAGAAGAATTTAAAGATTCCTCTTTGACTTTTGAGGGACAAAGTAAATTGGATCAAGATGATTCTGTGAAGAATAGCAATGTGAAACCATATTTTTCTGATTCTGATAAACAAAGACGATTTGAACAATATTTACTTTTCGTAAAAGAAGGAGAGAAAAATAAGCTTGAAAGTATACAGCCATTATCTATGACAGAATGGGACAGAGAACATGAACGAATTGAATTCGAACAAGCAGTAAAACTGGTTGGGCAACCAACAAATGAATATACTGGGAGTAAATGTACAAGTGCTTCTGATTCCACGAATTCAAATGTTTCTGTAAAATTTAGCCAGGAGGATGAAATGAAACAGGCTGTAAAAATGAAAATGTTCGGGAAATTAACTCGGGAGCGAGTGGAATGGAAGCCAGCGAGCATAGTTTGTAAGAGATTCAATATTCCAGAGCCAAAAGTTGGTTGTGCTCAACCTGAGATGCAGAAAAGGTCAACAAGGTTTTCCATCTTCGATTCCTTTGATTGGAATAATTCTACGAAGTTTTTACGGGCGTCGCAAGAAGTAAATGAAGTAAGTACATCGTCAAAAGACAAAAGCAGTATTGAAAATACGGGCCAAAACATTATTGACAATACAGAAAAAGGCGCTATTAACAATACGGATTCCAACATTAAAATGAGTAATAATATATCTTTTTATAATCATCAAATTTTCGAACCTGTGTCAGAGAAAATGAGAAATTTTGAAGTATCTTATGAAAAAGTTTTTGGAAAAGAAGTTCCAGAAACCTCATCGACAATATTCGAAGACAAACAAAATCTGGACAATAACTTTGATGCAAATAGAATAACAGAGACTATAGATCAACAGGATAAAACTGAAGAAGATATCAATACTACAACGAAACCTACATCAAAAAGTAAATCAGAAGAAAAGAAGGATCTTTTTAAAGCAATTTTCTTAAGTAGTAGCGAGGAATCTGATTCCGAGCCAGATGAAAGCCTAGACAGCGAAGCCGTGAAATCTGTTTTGATTGGTAAAGTTCCAAGCGAGGTAAATGTAAATAGGAACACCTCCCCACCTAGAGGAATTTTTGCAAAGGTGGATCTCGATAGCTTAGTTACTAATACAAAAAATAGTATGCAAACAAATGAAACAACGAGTAAAGAAAAAGACATAAACATAGTAGATTCTGAATTAGGGATTGAACCCAAAGAAGATGATTCTAATTTCAATCCCCCAGAAGCTCGATTATTATTGGATGTGTATGGACCTGCTCTTCCTTCGAGATTATTAAAATCTGAAAATGCAACCCCAGAAGCGTCCAGTTCGCAAGCTTTGAAGCCTGTGTTTAGAAGTGTTGTAGTACCAAAACCTAAAGTAGACTCTAAAGTTTCTGGTGTATGGGTGGAGAAAGTGAAGAAGTCCAAAAAGGAGAAGAAAAAGCACAAACACAAAGAACACAAAAGTTCGAAACATAAGCGGAAATCAAAGAAAGAAAAGCGTAGTTCGTGATGTAGGAAATAATTGGAATAGCGAAGGAATTACATGAAGAAGATGTCGATGGAGCAAATATATCCGTTGATTATTTATTGTATGTTTCATTTTATTTGCATCATAATATGGTGCCTTGTACATATTTAATGAAATATTTGAAAATGCTTCTGCAAATCTGTTATTAAGAGAGTAAAGGGATGTGTTGATATATACATACATGAATACATATATGTACATCCTTTTGTTGTGTACTTTGTATATGTTCCAATACACACAAGTGAGCAAACCCTTATTTTTGTATTATTCGGTGTTCAGAATTATTTGTTGTCATTACAATTGAATAATAGTATAGTATCTATAATGACATACTTTCCTCGGAATTTATAATCGAATTATTTGTTCGACGTTGTGGAGTTTCTCGATGCTGGCCTACTATGATTCGTAGAACTTATCTTCTTCTCTACACTGAAAATATAAGAACATCATTACGATTTTATTCAATGAAAATTTTCTGCCACTGACCCTAATTTCAGAGTTAATTTCACCTTTACATTAGTAATTTCAACAATTTCACCATTACATTAGTAATTCGTATATACATGTATATGTACATATATTATTATAATTTATTATTTATTCATCTTTTTTAATATTCTAGGAATGATATTTTTAAAAATATGTTCGAACTTAAATCTTTTGTATAATTCCATCAATTATTAACAATGCCCGTTTAAAATATAATAGATTTTTCTCACTATTTAATTTTTTAATTTTTGTTTTAAATAGAAACATACCTGCCGCTTCTTGATCCTCTCTTGAACATGTCTGTTAATTTTTTCTTTAGATTTTTCTTTTCAGTCTTCTCATTGATGCTTGTTTCGGATCCCGATGTCTGCAGCAACAAAAAAGGAAATAATTTTAAAGTTATTGGTATAATAGTCTCTTTTAAACAAATAATGGCGTTGTTTACTTACTTGAAGAGAAAGGTCCATAGAAATATTTGGATCATCCACACTGGCTGATTTAGTCAATTTAGTTGTAATCTTTTTTATTATACCTTTACTATGCTTTTTTTCTCGCTCCAACATTTCGCTTTTAGTAGAACCGGTAGAGAGGCGACTATGTATTATAAGAATTTTAATTATTAGTTTTTTTTCCTGATGTTCTTAGTCAATGAATATTCAAATTATGCGTTAGGAAACAAACAAAATTGAGGGGATGATTATCGAATTACCTGTCAACACTGGAATCTCTCTGCAAACTTTGTGCTCGTCCTTCAGCATCTGAACTTTCTAATGATTGCAAACTGGACATGTTGCTATCAGTGCCCCAAATACGTGACTGTACAATTGTGAATGAATAAATGCTAATATCTTTTTAATATACCTATTATCGAAAACTTAACAGCATTAGAACAATAACATACTTCTTCATTTCGTACTGATGTCTGTTCTAAAGATAAACTCTTTCTCTTCAAACGTGGTTTCGAACGAGATGTTGTTATACCTTTCCCGGGATCGCTTTCCACGGATGTTGATCTATAAAATTGATTTACTGTATATGAGTATCTAGGTTTTCATTAAAGAAAACAAACGGTCACTGTTAGTAATAAATACCTCTTGCCAAGTTTCTTCAATCGTGTTGTATTTACTTCGTCCGCAGATTTTTTCGATTCTTTCAGTTCTTTTGCCACATCCATTAATTTTTTAACGGTATACTCTAATTTTTCTGTTCTCTCAATAAATTGAGAATTTGAACCTATTAATAAATTTGACATTATTCATCTAAAGATTGAAGATTTAATAATATTAATAATTACCTCTTATATCGCTTCTCGAATCCGACAGTGGTGATGATTCCCTCGATTTTGGTCCCTATATTACGAAAATAATTATTTATCGTATTGATTTAGTTTACTTATTATTTTTTTATTGAATTTGTAAATTTAATATACCTTTAATCGTCTTGGTGGAGTCGGTGTATAAGTATTCGCAGTTCCATTTTCTGCTATACCGTTCAATTCGGGGAAAAGTTTCATCAAGTCATTGACTTGTTGCATCAATACATTCAGATTTCGCAATTCAATCTGTTCTTGTTTACATTTTTTCAATATTACATCTTTGAGTTCTTCTCTCTCCTTCTCATGACGTTCCTTTTCGCGTCTCATTTTTTCGTTACTGGTCCTTAATTTTGCGTGAGCGTCCCTTAATTCGAGCAAATCGCATTGTAACTGAAAAAATTAATATTTTCAAACATCTCAGAATCGGAAGGAAGCAGAATGACAATCCAAAATTTTATTTACTTCTAACAATTTCTTCTTGCTTTCTTCTTTCTCTTCGTCGTACACCTTTTTCAATTGATCTTGTCGTCTCTTATTCTCCAGCCTTTCCTTGGAACGTTCTCTTTCAATCTACAAAAATATCATTTGTTTAGGTTCTTTATGTTAATAACATTAATTCTATTTTAACATGTACTTCGAATAGAGTTTGTCGCAAATCCCTCGCCAGAGTAGCGGTCTCTTGCAATAATCTCTGATGCTCCTCTCTTTCTTTTTGCCACGCTAACTCCATACGAACTTTCAGTCCTGGAATCTTCGTTCTACCACTAGTGAGCACTTTCTCTTCTTCGAGCTAAAATTACAAGATAAAAATAAAAAGAAAAATGAATAGTGTGCAAATGTATTTTAAATCATCGATAAGTTACTGTAGAAAACATTTAAATACCTCGTTAATTCGCGACTGCAGTTCAGATACTTTAACATGACTCGCTGACTTTTCAGATACCAATTCAGCTTTCAATCTGGATGCTTCTAATCTTGCTTCAGAAAGCTCGTCTTCTAAGCTATTAATCTGCGTTTCTAGAACCAATTTACTGGCACTAGATAGTTCTTCTTCCTAAAAAATGAGAGATGTTGTATAAATAAAAATGTAAGGATTGCTTTTAAATTGAGTTAAAAGTAATCACTCTTGATGTAACATACAAATAGATCCAGGGAAGTGAGCGTAATGATGGAGGGTAAAAAGAAAAAGATTAAAAATAACCAACCTCGTCAGATTTCCCAGAAGATGCGTTCGACTGTCTACCTTTAGCAGACTTTAATTCTGCGATAGTTTTTTGAGCACCTTCTAACATATGTTTATATGTATCGCGCTCGCGTTTGTACCTAGACAATTGATTTTGAATAGCTTGAATTTCGTCGTTGATAGCAGTTATTCTATGCTCATAACGCATTTTGCATTGAGCTAAATCAGCTTTCTTTGCTTTCTCCATGTTTTCAAGGGCGTTTTTCAATTTTCGTATCTCCGACTCCAAAGCTGTTGTGTCTGGTGTCAGAGCTTGATGGATTTTTGATACTGCTTCATAGTCCTTCAGTTTGTCAGAAAGGTCGTCGTTCTGCAAAGTATATATTTTAAAACAAAACTTATTACATAGTTTATGCTGTTAAATAAATATGTATAACTTAATTTTCTTACCGCTTTTCTTAAATCTTCTAATCGCGTTACTAATGTATTGTTTTCTTTTTTCAAATTGCTTATGTCATTATTCAAATCTGTTATCAATGCTTTGTTTGGCAGTTCACTCTCTCGTATACGATTCTGGAAATTTATATTAAAGATAATTTTTTATAATTAATTAAAGAAAATTGTAATATTCTTCAAAATAGCAGATATAATAGTTAATTATATTATTTTATACTCACTTCTAGAGCTGATCTTTCTGATCGCCATTCGCTTTCTTTTATTTTCATTGACTGTCGCATTGATTCCAATTCTCTACGAACACCTATCAGCTCTATATTTTGTTCTCGTAATTTGCTATATTTAGATATGATATAGAAATAATTAAAAATATTTTGTTTCATTGTAATTAATTAAGCGTATTACCCATTACCTATTAAGCGACTCATTATCCAAATCGAATTGCTTTTTCAAATTCGTCAATTCCTTGTATTTGTCATTCAGATTATCATATTCCAGTTGTCCTTTCTTGAGCTCGTTCTCCAAATCTAAAATATAGGCCACTGTTATCTTATGTAGACTTTTCTGATGTTTCTCGTGTCGCCATAGTGAAGTAACTTACTCAGAATCTTTTCATTGTACGTCTGCCTCAATTCATTCATCCGTTTCGTGTTCAATCCTGTTTTCTCCAATGCACTGATCTTCTTTTTCAAGGTAGCTACTTCACTCTCCTTTGATTCTTTCTCTTGATCGACTTGAGATAACAATTTTTCCTTTTCTTTCTTTAATTCCGAGACCTCCCTAGTCAGATCATTTATTTTCGCGGAATTGGAGGTTTTTGTGTTTTCTAATTCCTTCTTCAAGCGTTTTAACTCAGTATCGAGCTTAGTTTTTGTTTGTTCAATCTGCATTATAATATTATGTTAATATTTATATTAATGGCGTTTTTAATTATTTAACTAATGTAATTTTTATCTAAAAAGATAGTTACTGATGTCATTGATTGTTTCATTTTCGACTCTCGTTCCGTATATCCTGACAAATCATCTTGTAGCTTCTTCGATTTATCTTTTTCCAAAAGCAATTCTTTCTTCAAATCGTTTATCGTTTTCTCCAACTTTGCACCTTCGTTTTCTGATGTCTTAGCTGTTTCTATACAGAAGCAGGAAAAAAGAAAAAAGATTAATTTAGAAAATAATTGTTATTGATAGAAAAATTTAGTATTTTATTTATGATAACTTTTTTACCTAGATCCTTTTTCAATTGTACAGTTTCGTTATACACTTTAAGTTTCTCCGCAGATAGAGAGAGAAGTTTCGATTTTAGCTTCTCTTTCTCCTCGAGCAGTGCTGTCTTTTCCTGGTCCCATGTCTTCCTTTCGTTTTCTCTCAATGTCACTGCCTCCTCCAATTTCTTTTTTACTAAAGTATTTCATACCAGAATAGATTTACTACAAGTGACTTATTCAATATGTTAATATGAACACGTTAATAGGAAATGTATGTTTAAAATAATTGAAATACTTACTGTTTTGCAAATCCGTATTTTTTTCCTCGACTTTAGTACTGAATTTCTTCTTTTCTTTCTCATCTAACAACTCTTTCATAACAGAATCGAGCTTTTCCTTAAGTAATTCATGCTCCTTTGAGAGTTTGTCGTATTTCCCGTGGTTATCCTTGATTTTCATGTCCTGAATGTTCACCTCTTTGCCATCAGAAATATTCGTGAAGACAGTCATCATATCTCCTAAAGAATACAATTCATTTATTTAATATTATGATTAAGATGGTGAATTAAGATAAATTTTTCTTCGCTTATTTATATTTTATCTCTAGATTATTCTTAATATCATTATATAATACAAGTAGTCTTTTAGTTTAGAATGAACCTATTTCTTTTTCCATCTCTTCCACCATCTTCTTCAATTGTACTTTAGTTGTAAATTCAGTCGCCTTTTTCAGAGGCCTAGTTTGGAATTCTCCTTTAACCTTTTGCAACGTTTCTTCAACTTTCTTCACCTAAAATAAAATACTTTTATTACTAATGTCTCATTTGAGCTTTATACGGAAACTTGCCTCTTCGTATTTCTTTTCCAGAGTAGCTTTCTCAGTTTCTAGTTCTTCCACCTTCCGCTCAACTTTCCTCAGTTTAAACGACAAGATTCGACAATTCTTATTCGACTGTTCCAAACTTTTTCGCAAACGAACGTGCTCGTCCGCTTGCTCATCCCTTAACAATACGAAATACTATTCTTAAGAGTCTCGACGAAATTTCTATCCAAAGACTATAGTATATTGGAACCGGATAAAATCGATTCAATAAAAAATTCCCAAAGTGATTACTAGACCTGATTGCAGATGTTAATGCAAATTTATATTTTTTTAAAAATATAATTAAAGAAATAAAACCTATATAGAGATTTGTTTCACCCCATAAATATTATAATCAGTATCTTTCTTTGGATATTTTCTATCTATTTTTTAATATTATAGACATTCAGTACGTTCCTGTACATTTAAATTTCTCACGAATGCATAAACATCTATACCGTAGTAATTACCTAAATTGGTCGATATCATCATATACAAATTTCAAATTTTAAGATAAGTCTAAATATTTTCAAAAACGATACTCTAGATATTCTAAAGAACATTCAAGTTATTATATTCATAAGTTTCAGGATATTTAATTTTCGTTTATAATTTCCAAATAATTTATTCCATCTGTAGGTAATTATTCATATTCTTTTATAGATTATCCAGTTCCATGAAGTTCAGTAGCGTGTTATAATTACCTGAGTTAATTGGTCACGTATACATTTAATCAAACGGAAGCCGAAATGCCATTCAGGATGGGCGTAAGCAGGAGGAAGCATACGCGTGGTAAGTGTACAAAAATCGAAAGGGTTCGATGACAGTATAACGTTCCACATTACTGCTGTCTACGTTAAAAATGCTATTTCATTATACATATATCTCGTTCCTTTGCTCTTAAGATTCATTAGATGGGTCTCGCGTTTATTCGTTCGAAAATCTTCCTCGATCACAAAGAACGGTCAAAAATAAAATGTGGTCAAATATGTATTCATTTTACCAAGCAACGAAACGTCCACGTTCGATCCAGCTTTTGGCGAAAAACAGTGCCGTTCTTGTGTTGGAATCTTCCGTCCAAATCGACGTCCTGCAACAATTCAGATAGCTCATTTTGCTAAACATTTTTGGGCTGTGTGTCCTTTCTTCGTAGACATTACGTGGTAGAGGCGACAGCTTTAATTAGATATCTCCTTTATTTTGTATCTTTTGCTTAAGCGTTCCTCCTGAGTGCGAATCATGAAAAAAATTCGATTTACTTTTCTGACTATTTCATTTAATATTTTATCTGTTTTAGATCATTCCTTCCAAAAGATTATTCCAATTTAGAATGTTTCTTTGTTTTATCTGCTTCTGGTTCCAGCTGCAGTAAGTGGAAATCCACTGTTTTCGAGCCCCTTCAAGATATTTTCATTTCTGAACACGGTTTCGTGTTTCTTCCAAGTTGATAAACTCTTCCTTTGTTCTTTTCTATGATATGATAATATTGTACGAAAATATCTCGCATCGTATCGTGTCAATATTGGTCGCGTTTATTAATACAAACAGACATATATGTTATTGATAAACACGAAAAGGATCACAGGAGGGCGAGTCGTAATTCGCTGTTGTGATCAATCAACTTCTGTACTGATTAGTTAATCAATTCGAATTCAAACAAATCAGTTAGTAAAATGCAGTGGAATCTTTCTTTTCCTACACACGATGATCACTTCACACTTAAAATATGTATTCTTGGTTTCATAATTATTTAATTTATTTGTTTTTTTGTCTTAAAATGTTACAAAGATTGCACTACGCATGAAATTACAGGGCGTTAAATCGAATTTTTTTTTTGCTTGAAAATTTCTCTTGAAAGCTTATAAAACTTTACTTCAGTGGTACATACAATAAAAATAATTAAATTATACACATTTACTTTGATAGTAAACAGGTTTGAAACATGGTTTTAAACAATAAAAAGAGAATTATTATGAACTGAAAAAGAAGCCACGGTAAACATGCATGTAGAAAAAATGTACTTGTATTTAAAGATATGAAAACGTAAAATTACCTAAAGGTATCTTGCAGTTCGTATATCTCTTCCTCCAATTGCCGTATTTCTTTCTTCATATCTTCGTTGTCATCCATCAAACTCTCGCATAAATTTTCTGCTGCCTTTAATTTCGAACGTAGCTCATCCTTTTCCCGGTCTCGTTCTCCTCTAAACGTTTTCGAGTTCACTTCTTTCTCCAGGTCTCTTATCTTGGTCAATAAACTGTTCTTTTCTTGCGTGAGCGCTGAATATTATTAATATTATTATCATTTCTCAAGTAATTAAATTATCCAGAATTGAAAGATTAGATAAATTAGCAATTAACAATAATTTACTGTTTACTATAACAAAAACACTTCCAAATTTTAAATTTCAAATAGTTAAATATTAGTTTCTATTATATTAGCAAATTTCCAAAAGCATCGTTAAAAATTTCTCCATTTCTTATCATAAATTTTGTAAAAATTTATATTTTCTAATTTTTATATATTAATTTATTCATTTTTCATGGGTAATACCTTCATTCTTCTTCTGTAATTTCTGTACTTCATTCGGTGCAGCTTTACTCGATATGGTTTCCATAGTTGCTAATCGCCTCATCAGGATCTCGCTCTTCTCCTTTTCCGCCCTCTCGCATCGTGCTTGCAATTCTTTTACTTGTAACCTTAACTGTTCTACCTCGCTCTAACGATAATAAAATTCCACCGTTATTCTTTTAATTTTCACACTCGTGTGGATAACTATCAATCTTATCTATAGCACTAATTGTAAGATTATTATTGCTACAAGCATACTACATATATGTATATAAACCGATTAGTAAGAAAGATTAGAAACGAAATGAAGAATGCTGTTATGGTTACTTTTTCCGTCCATTCTTCGCTTGCCATTCGTCGTTCTCCATTTTTTTCGCTGCTTTTCGAAGAACCAGTCTTCGACTTCTTCACCTGAATAGAAAAAGCAATGTACAACAAGGAAATTCAATTTTTCCATGTACGATTATTAACTTTTCTTTCGTGAAGCACTAAAAGGTAAACATAGTCAGATTAAGTAATAACTGTCGTAAGAATTGATAGCGGTAAAAAGAAAGTTGTTTACGTGGTGTAATCACGTGTATACATTTTGGTGAACGCTCCATTCAATGAGCAAAGTTATGAGATCTTCTTGAGAAGTTCAAGTGTGGTTAAATTTGCTGTCGTAAATGTACAACGTACACACATATACAAATAATTGAAAACATTCCAGCAGTTTGATTGCGAGTTGAATGAAAATGGTTCTGTTAAGAAGCTCCAAATTTTTGTTTATACGTATATCGTTAGTTTGGTAGAAAAATTATATAAATTAAAGAAAAGGAAATTTCTCAGGAAATTGCTTGGTAGGGTTTCTAATAAAATATTATTTAACAGTATCGCTTATTCAAGAGGGAGTTAAAATAATCTTATCTTGAATTTTGACATTGTTATTGTTATATATTACAAGTTTTGTAATGAAGAACTTATTTATAGATTAAATTTTTATAGATGTTTCAGAAGTGAAGATATTTCAGATGTTTCACTCTTTTCTATAGCAAGTCGATAACGTAGTTACACATAAATGATTATTATAGACTGATATCAAAATGGAACAGTCATTTAACTAAGTTAATTGATTTTAAAAGCTTAAACGCATAAATATTTAGAAATAAATATTCAATTGAAACCAAATTAGCTCTTATTCATATATGTATACATATACATCAACAAATCCTAGTTATAACAAGATAAAAGTTACAACATTGCGATAAGCAACATTTAAAACTCACAAAATCTCACAGCGATTGAAAATTTACCTGGATTATGAATTCGACGTCATTTTCTGAGGCGCTCTCATTGCTGTTATCTATAACCTCCTTAATTTGTAACTTAGTTGGCCTCCTATCTGCAAATAACGGTATGAATTTGACAACAAAGAAAAAACACGCTTATCGATAATCTTGATAAAAAGCAATATTTATTATATGTAAGTACCTTCCAATCTCTCTTCGTTGTCGATAGCAGAAAGATCCATGAGCGAAGTCCAACCAGCTGCTGCGTGCGATGACTCTGAGCTTGCTCTAAAGTCATCCTTTGCCAAATTTGTCGCTGAAGACCAACCACGTTTTCCATTCTCGGCAGATCTACGACACAAGTATTATTGTGAACATTTGATATAACCTCCTATTAAAAATTCCTACGAATCAAATTTGACGATGTTATCGCAATTTGTAATTGATTCAATACAGATCAACTTTTATCTGGAATATTTTTGTTACATTATCAGAAGTGCTTAGAGAACATTACTGCACACTGTTTTTCACTGAATACTCTCAGTTTTACAACTGTTATCTTAAATACGATAACTAATTTTTTATAATAATTATATAATTATTGTACAATAGCGTTTATTTATCGTATGGTTTTCATTTACTTGTCGTGCTCTTATACCAAACATTAGTTCAAATTATGAGGTGAAAAATCTATTTAACCGAATAAAGGTAATAAAGTCGTACACGTAAATCTAGATGAAGCTTTGGATAAAATTTCAGATTAATTGAATCATGAAACGACAGAGCAAATGTTGGATCAGAGTCCTTTAAATTGTAAAATACTTTGGCTAGAGCTAAAATCCACCATAAAATAGTTATGGGTTTTATATCCCAGAATCATATCGAAAGACCAGCTCAGACTATTTCGGTATTTTGAGCCTGGAGTCATTATATTTTGGTACCTTTCCTTGGTGATTCTGGTTAGTTTCTCCAATTCCGATAGAAGATAGTTTCGGTGTATCTTAAGATTCTATTATTTTAACTATCGAAGCTCCACGATTTTAAAATGACGTCTGCTTGTAACTTGTAAGATATAGGATATAACTAAACTTCATGCTATTATGATTATAGTTATCATCGCATATTCATCTACATCATTGCATATTATTGCATACTCATCTAAAAAAGACTCAATTTTTAATACATATGCTGCTAAAATTTACTCATTTTAGATGAATGGATAATAATATCTATGTTAGTTATAGGGAACGTAAAAAAAGTAAAAAAAGTGGGACTCGTTTACTTTTCTAAAATCTAAAATTGGAAGTTTGACATAAAGTTGAAATGTATTACGAAATAATTTCAATTTAAATTTCACCAAATTTAGTGTTCTTCGCGTTCTTTCTTTTTTTTTCGTATGCAACGTTTTACGAAATTGCAATTGAAATATCTTTTAAATTAATCATTTTTCGACCCAAGTACTTCAATATCTTTTTGTAAAAAAGTGCGTCGAATGGTTTATAAAAAATTATAGTGTTAAAAAAAGAGTGCAATTGCATCTGCGAAAGAACTAGTTAGCACGGTAGAGAATGTTAAACAGTGCAAAATTTTCCTTTAACTTTACTTGGATCAGAGTTATGATCTGTCCTAGTTGCTAGAAACACCCTGTACATATTATATGTATAATCATTCTGTGATCCTATAATTGCGGGTTAACGAATGCAAATGATATTACAATCAGCCTGTTATAACTTTCGACTTTTGATATGCCCATAATCACAATTTCAGTGAATGGTTCCAATAATTATTTCTCCTTTCTATGCTTATTTTTGTTCCTTATTTTCCATATGTTGCGCATATGTATATACTACGAATAAATTTCGCTAAATGACTTTTTGCCTTCAAGGTTATGGGATAAGTGCTGAGCTGTTCGAGTCAGTCCTTTTGCCACGAAGTTCGCCACTTTCCTCACTCCGTGACCAGATTTTTCTAAACCATTCTTACTACTCTATACTATACACGCGCCACATGACGTCAGGTCATCGGTCGTGCGTGTGTTTCTGCGAACTCCGAACTCTGAACTTCGAAATTATAATATTCGCAGCTCCTAGAGCTCTCTCAAATCTATATATCCACTCCTTAAAATTATGTACAGGTAGTGCGAGGCCTGTAAGACAAACCCACGAGACTACCTTCGGGCGGGCCAGTGATTGTCGGCTTTTTTGCGAAATGTGTAGCTCCAGCTCCGGCTCCTGCAAGGTAGAAGCAGTGTCTCGCACTATCTCTGTCTGTATTTACAAAGCTGAAGTCGCACCTTTGATCTCGCCAAAAAGCCGACAACCATTGGCATTGGCTCGTCCGGAGACAACCTCGTGGATCTGCTTCGTAGCCCTCGCGTCGTCTGTAGTCTGCACATAGCTCTATAATCGAGCTTGTCGCCAAGTCACCCTCTTGAGAGACCTTGACACGTACAGTCGCTTTTTTAGAGTGATCTAACGTCACATACGCGCGTGCGCGCGCACGCGTGTATGTGTGTGTACGTACTTTAAACGGGTAGAATTTTTCCCTTATTATATCATGTAGTCATTTGAATGAATTGTAAGAGGCTCGTGTAATTTTTAATATACTCAAATTATGATTTTGCTAATGGAGTTATACGTTTAGTTATACAATTACCAAAATATAGTAACTAAGTTAAAAAGTTTGTATTCAATGCGATTTTCGGTAATAAGCTGTCATCATCTTGGATTTCGATGGTGTTTTAATATGTTGTTGACAGCATAATTCTGAATAAGCTTTTGTAATATATGTAACCGTCATTTGATCTTAATTTCCAAGATATTTGCAAAAAAACTGCCGATATCATTACATTAAATTCTACTTCCAATTGTGCGTCCGTGACAGCGTAAGCGCTAGTATTGTTTACCGCCCGCTTCACAGTTAAACTTCACACACACAATGACGCCTAAGTCAAACCTAATTCGTATGATTTGTTTATAGTTTATATAGGTTGGGGTCAAGTGTCATTTTATCTGTGAAGTTTATCTGTAAACCAATGACCGGCAACGAATACACTTACGCTGTCACGTACGCACAATTGGAGGTAGAGTTCAATGTAGTGGTATCAACAGATTTTTTGCAACTATATGTCTCGAAAACTAAAAGAGCCCAATGGTAACATGAAAAAGAAAAAGTTTTTTAAAATGTTGATTTCTCTAATATATTAAAAAAATCATCAAAATCCAAAATGGTGGCAGCTTTCTAAATAATTATTTAACAAATTCTATAGAATTTTTTATGTACATACTTTAATACATATCATATATTGTAACATGTATTCAAGGTTTAATCGTTTACATTACACATATATTACCATATATTATCATTATTTATATGCACATATTTTTACATCAACTACTTGCACTCTTGCATAAATACATAAACATCTGTAATATTAATCACTTACCGGCCTGAAGATTGCTTGTACGATAAACTAGGTGACGACGATGTGATATCCCTCAAGCTATCTTTTTTGCCTCCGTGCTCCTTGTAATCTCTAAACATGTTTTTATTATGATTATTCAAGCCTTTTTAGCCAGATCTAATATCTTTTCTTTCTACTCTTTAACTGCAGTGACTACGAAAAGTATTTGCACCATTCTATTTAGATATTAATTAATTAGATCTAAGTATATTAAATTTTGTATTATTTAATACCACCTTCGTACTACAAAAATTTGGTATTATGAAGATAAAATTTAGTAAACTGCTTCATTGGAAAATAAGATTATGTGCAAATATTTCTTGTTGCCATTGTATATACATAAGTTTTACAATGATAGAAATAAGCGACTAAGTGATACCTGAAGCATCTTTTGCAACGGGTTGGCCATCGTACTTGCGGATGGAAACCAAGTGGACAGAGAGGATCTCCTTTCTTCGAGGAATACATGTGGTGCATTCTACATGTGAAAACGAGAAATATGAATCGTTACGAAACACAATGCAAGTGATCTTCTCAATATAAACATGCACTTCCGGATAAGAAACACATGGCACAGAATTGGAAAATTTTATTGAATAACAAGCAGAAATACAAAAATATATTTCATTAACTTAACAATTAGTTTTTAATGTCTATAGTTCTGAAATGAATACATTTATATTTTGAAATAGTTTTGAAATGAAAACAAATATTTTTCCCATAATAAATACAATTTTCGTCTTCCCACAATACCCAATTGTGATCCACACCATTGCGTTTTTACCCATTTGTAGACAACTTGCAAATTTCTCTTCCGTCTGTAAATCATGATACAAATACATACTTCCACCTATTTAAACCATCAATTAATCTTTTCTCGTCAGTCATTTCTCCAGCTTTCAATTTATTTTAAATGCTTTGCGGCAAATTCCAGCCTTTGCTTCTTACGGACATCTGTTAATTGGAAAAACGAATAGTATAAAGTATATTGACTTGATCAACCAATAAATACAA
This sequence comes from Bombus terrestris, assembly GCF_910591885.1. Classification (NCBI taxonomy): domain Eukaryota; kingdom Metazoa; phylum Arthropoda; class Insecta; order Hymenoptera; family Apidae; genus Bombus; species Bombus terrestris. Next base: position 12,535,327 of record NC_063275.1, read on the forward strand.
GCACATACAGTACGTATTGAGGAGAAAAATGCTTATTCCAACAAAATAATGCCGCGGTCACACCGCACAGTCGGGGGACAAGTACTTTGTTGAGAAAAAGATTTAAGTTTTAGAATGGCCAGCAAGGTCATCCGATCTAAATATGATAGAAAATTGTTGGGGTAAGTCAGTAAGAGCAGTTTATAAAAATATACAATTCAAATAAAAAAAATTCAATTTCAAAAGCTATTCATCATCAGCTAGTCATCAAAAAGAATGACAGCAGTTGTAACAAATAAAGGAAGTTATACGAAATATTAACATGACAATATCTTTAGTGAATCTGAGTAAATTTCCCTTTTCAGCATGTGCTATCATTTTGTCATATTTCTAATTTTGCAGGAAAGATATTAATTTTCACTTCAGTACTATATAGTGGTATTAATATTAGGTCGTCCAAAAAGTTTCTTTCGTTTTATAAGGAAATAATGGATGCACAATATTTTCCATTTTATATTATTTTATTGAATTACGTATAATCAATTTTGTTCTATCAAAATAAAGATCACAACGTTCGACAGATTAGGTTTCATGTTTGTAAAGATGCATCATTGTAAAAAACGGGCCTGTAAAAGAAAGACACATATATATTCGGACAACCTAATAAAAACTAGCTTTTAAGTTAATAAAATATATCTTTGTATTTCTGCTTGTTATTCAATAAAATTTTCCGAATTTGTGCTATATGTTATTTGTTTGTCCGGAAGTGTACTTAGTAGCTTTCTGTTATACAATAGGTAAATATCGTAGATGTTTGGCATGTCATACTTCTAGTCGCGTGCAGTGCAACACATAGGTTAAATCGACACTTAGACACGACGTCAGTTTACATGATGCGAGATAACGCGATGCATGCTTGTAGAAGTGGTTTTTCGATAGAACAAGAATATTTTCGCTCGTCCAGGGAGACGTTACGGTTGACGGTTAGTGGGGAGCGTTCGAAACGATTCCAAGTTTTTCAATAGTATGATAATTCGAATCACTTTAAAGATGATTCCTATAATTCTTGAAACTTCTAAGTTGGAGATGCTGATAGATGTTGAATCTTGGAACTTAGTGTAGTAGTTATAAGAAGTATTTACACGCTGGTTAATTAGACCAATTACATATATTAAATTTGCATCATTTAATAGTACATGCTTTTATATGACAATAAACACTTAATACTATGAAAATGGATGTAGAACCTGATTAAAAATAAGGATCTGTGCAAATACTTTTTGTAACTTCTATAGATCTTTAAAATTTTGATTAATCTTGAAACTCTCAATAGATTTCAAAGCTTGATGATTATTCAGTATATGGTTATGTGTATATTATAAGATATTGAATACCTCCAAACTTTCAAAACATTGAAACCTATCAAATCTATCAAGACTTAACCAAACTTTAAATATTCAAGATTTATTAAGATCTTTAAGAGAGTTAAATATAAAATCTGTTCAAAGTGATTCAAATTTTTCGCCACATGTATGTCTACATATATCCGAAACGGTTTAAAGCTCCAGAGTGCATAACCAGTTGCAAGACGTAGCTCATTACACATAAATAACCGATGAATTTGGACCCTGGTGTCGTGCTGTTTGTAAATAAAAAAATAAATCATTAGTGTCAAGATGTCAACATATACATATGACATACACACATATATATATGAAGTATTAGATTTTATATACTAGTAGTATAGATAAATAATTTGCTTTTCATTTACTTTAATCATAGTTAATACACGTTGCCAGCCATAAATATTGGAACAGGTACATTCATTGAAGGATTTTAACACATTTTACTTTACTCAGTATTTTAAATTATTAATAAATAATAGGTTTATAATAAGATACATAGAAGATAAAAACAGTAAAAAACATATAATTTGTATTAAATATCAGTTAATGTTTTAATATTCATGACCGACAGTGCAAGTGTAAGACAGCGAGTAGGAACAAGAACGGTGACATGTGATACATCACGGGGATCATGATAAACTGTGTCGTACCACCATAAACGAGTTACGTGAGAAATATACGAAGTTGGTAATCGGAAATCTCGACGATTTCCAGCAGAGCATATCTCGTAAATGGGGCGCAGATATATTTCGATGTGCCTTTCACGATTCTAACAGGTATAAAGGCTTGCTCAACGAACAATCGATATTGATGCTAGCAGAATTTACCTAAAAATAAAACCTTGAATTAATATAATAAGAGAATAAGTTTCGTAAGCAGTGAAGACGAGACTTAAGGTGAGGCTTGGTTTTCGACGAATCGCGAAATACTTGGCAAGGGATAAATGAAATTCAGCTCGAAACTATGTTTTATAGAACAAATAGTTATAATGTACGTTTAGGAAACCTTGATGGAATCTACAGCTTGTGTGTCAACGCGGTTCCAAATTGTCTTTTATCCATCAACGGTGCTATTATTTGTCCGATTTCTAATAATAAATTTGTGGAAAAAATAAATAAATACTTTTTTATTTGTAATCTAACTGTGAATATTTATGCATTTATAGAACATTGAGAAGTAAAAGATTTACTTTACAGAATGCACGTAATATGAAGAAATATTGAGCTGTTTGGAAAATTCATAGTGTTTTAACTAGTTAATTTATTCTCTTATATTCTGTATATTATATTAGAAAAAATTAATGCGGAAAGCATTCAATAATAGTAATGGAAAATTATAAAAATATATGGTGCAAGTATTGTTTATCGATATACTAATTTCATAAATATGCAATATCTTTAAATTGTTAATAAATTTAAATAAATTTCGCTACGAACTTCCAAAAAATCCAATATATAAAATATTCAAAATGAAGCACATGTTATGATAGTAGATGAAATATATCTCTATTCAGGTTTCAGTTCTTTAATTATTTGGATAAAAGTACGAATTTGCATAAACGTCTACAGTCTATTAATCAATATGGAATGTGCAATCTCGTTACTCTTTTATGTTCACTCGGTATCAAATTTTTCGATTTCGATATTATTTAGTATACATTTAGCTTAAATGAACATATATTATCAACGTCTAACAGACTTTTTGTCATAAACAAACTTAATCATTGGATTAAAACTAGTTTGCATCGCTTTATTATATATGCTGGAGTTTTTATACGATCGATATATCCAATTAAGAAACATCGATCCAATAAGATCTTCGTATTACAATCATTGAATTCACACCGAATCGATGTTCTTCTCCCCAAAAAACTTCACGCTTTTAACACTTCATGTTTTCGAATTCCATAACAAAAATCGCCAATTGCATTTTAACGCATAGAATACGATCTTTAAACTTACTTTCTTTCCAAACAAATATTTTTCTATGAAAGGAGTCTCTGCTGAGTCAATATGTAGTTTCCATTCTCAAAAACTTTAATCCGACTCTGAATCGCATTCCATAAAACACTCCTCTTATTTAAACAATCGAACACACATAAGATTTCTCTCTTTCTCCCGCTTTCGAACTCGATTTGATCTTATGCAATTCCATATCGATCAGCGTGTAAGTACTTACTTGATCGATGTTCACCCAAATGCAGCAGGCGGGTGGGATTAAATTTGTCCTAAGCGTTGTTAAAAATGCTCAAACGCATTTTTCGCGAGCACATCTTTCATTTCGAGGATACAAAATATGAGGAAACCTTCTAGTCTCATATTAAACGAATATAATAAACGAACAACATAAGTATAATTGTAATCTTGTAACCGATCACTAGGCGTAACGAGTGCACTTGTTCAAAGCGTTCCTCTATTTTTTAACATTCACGGTTCGTTTACATGTTTCGACGTTTTTCACTGACGCACTGATTTCTTCTTTTTCCTTATTTTTGTTCTCTAGGTAGTTGCGACGATCACAACGTCCATAGACGTCACTAATACCACTAACACGGTGCTGCTATTACGAGGGTTAGGCCGTTACTCGCTTCGGACTCGCACGTATGATAATTTGAATCGCTGCCAAAATGTATATTTATCTCTAGCTATAAATATAGTGCGCTTCTTTACGAGTATTTTGTGCACACATACGCGTACGCGTGGGGTTAAAGGTATCTACAGAAGCAATGCCGCATCTGGCCAGTTAACAAGGGAGGATTTCTATACCTGGATTCTCTTACACAATTAACCCTGCTGCGTTCTTTTGGTTATGATCGATCTAATCGTACTTTTTAAATATAATCTGAAGTTTTAGAAAAATATGAAAGAAATGTTATTAGTACCCTACATATGTAATATATACCAATAACTAGACTGTGGATTTTTATGCATTTATGTGAAATTTAAAGATACAAGAGTGTACAGAATGTATATAATATATATATTAGATCATCCCATAAGTTCGTTCCGTTTTTCGAGCGGTTATATATATATAGATTGTTTACATACCTTTCAGTTTCATGAAAAAATGCAATCCCCCTCTCGTTGTACAACTTCTTCCCATTTTTCAAGTGCATTGGTCCCTTATCGCCGTATGTTTATAAATCGACACATGAAATGTATACACAAAAGTCGGCACGAACTTATGGAATGACCTAATATATATAAAACTTCATATTCATTATAATTTGTAGGAAACGATTCTCTATTTAAATTCTATTTTTTAAGGTTGTATTGTATACAGAAGATCCTTACTTTTTCCGTATAACTTTGCCAATAGAATCTACAAGTGAAAATAAGTAAGAATATCATATAAACATAAGCTAAAAAATACTTCGTTATAAAATTATGACAAAAATTCGAAATAACAATTGACGATATATACGTACGTTAGTTTCATTTCAGTGTCGTCCATTCTTATAAATACACCTTTGGCACCTGTCAGATATTGAATTTATTGCAAATTTCTCGTTGATTTCCTTGAATTTTATTGAGCATAAATTATAAATATTTTTGCATTAATTCCTGATATATATTAAGGATTTACACAGCTTCTATAAACAAATCAGATAAATATTGCTAATCTGTTCTTATGCTATCGAACGAAAATCTATACGTTGTTATTTCGAATTTTTGTTATAGTTTCTTAACAAAGCATTTTTAAACTTACGTTTATATGACACTTTTTTTAAATTTCACTCGTAGAATTAAAGGCAAAGTTATATGGAAAAACGTAGGCACAACCTGTATAAAAAATATATCGTATAGTATAAAAATATAAATTTGTATAAAAATCCATAGTCTAATTACTGTTCCACAAGGTTTTTCGTTACAATTTTATGTCAAACATATTCTTTAGTAAAGAGTAAGACTGAAATATACAAATTCAATGATCGCAGCATATTTAAAATTTAAAATTATTTAGAATTATTTTCTCAACTTTAAGCATAGTACATCTATACGCAAATCTATAAAAACTTCTAGAACAAATTTTGCAAGTTTGTCCCTGGTTTTGTTAAAAATAAGTAGTTAATGATATTATCGAACGATGCATTTTAATATGATCTTTAAGTTAGCGTTAACTAAAAATGCTCTGGATAAACGTATTTACCATCGCTAATGATGCGAATTATATGATACAAAAATATTTTGTAAAACTCAGGATACGAATAACATTAGGTAAATTCTTGAAGAATAATTAACAATTTTATTTCTTATTTCTAGTATGAAATGTGGTAAATGAAGTGAAACGCGACAGTAAGGTACTAGAGTATATGGAATAAAAGTTAAAGACAAAAATTGATAAGGTTTGTCTTTATTATGAACTCTTTAATTATTGTATAGTTCTCACTTTCTTTTCACCGTATTATAATTTTATAGGTGATAATTTGGTAGATGACAGTCGTCATTATTAACTATATGTTGAATGGCATATTGCCCATAATATATTCCCGGTTTACGTACATCTTTTGCTACCAGTTATTAACACTAACTTTACCAGGCCCGTTTAAATTTAATTTAAAATTGTACATTGATCGTTATTTCTTTTATTCACCTAACTTTATATAATTCTTACATTATCTGATTAATCAATTTCTCAATTTCTGTTAATATAAGAATTTACATAAAGTCAGATAAGCAAAAGAAATAACGAATGTACAATTTTTAATTAAATTTTGGAACCGATCATTTGACCGGATCTGGTAAGGTTAGTGTCAAGCAATCTCGAAAATGCTAATTGTATTGTACTATTGTAAAAGAAAATTTGTTAATGAAAAGTAACTATTTTCTTTTAGAAATCTAAATTTTAATTGAGTTATTTTTATTGCAAAATTGTCCTCGTCAAATTTTCTATATTTATTATCTTAAATTATATTGTAATGTAGTACATTACAATTTTCTATTTGTTATATTATTTGTAATTATGAATTTATATTACTTACAATTGTATAAAATTCTTAATTTACGAACATGTTACATGTAAACAATTAAAATCCCACGTTTAATATATATTGAAGAATTCCTTTCATGGATAGAAAACCGGTTTCACTGAAACCTTAACAAGTTGTGATAAATTGTGGAATACCGCTATTCATCGAGCATGTAATACTTATGAATATGCAAAGAATATCTTCATGGAGGCAAGGAACAAGATCCATTTAAAAAAAAACGCACTATAATTTGTTCGTTTCATTTATTTTATAATAACAAGCAAATATCGCTAATAAATTCAATACCCTACACCTTCATCACGTAATTTTCTTATTTATTATATCTCGCTTCTGAATTTATATCATCTATGTTTTTCATCACTTGTAAAAATTATTCTATAAAAACTTTTCTTCTTCATTTACATCTTTTCTTATATACATATCTATTACCTTTGAATAGATACTTTTTTTAAAGAATATGACTTGATAACATATTACAACCAATTCAATAAACTCAGAATAAAATTACCAATTTGACTTGGGAACTCAACACAATTATTTCTAAGAAATAATCAAAATTTGTTCTTGACTACAAATTGGATTGAGTTACAGTTCATTTAAAAACTAGATAAGGCTAACAAATAAAAGTACTTTATATTTAATGTGAAACAAAAAAATTATTGTTATTTTTTTTTTGTTTATTCACTTTTTTTCTTATCAAATATAATTCTCTCAAAGTGGAATAACATTTATAAAAATAGAATTTTAAGATAAAATAGTAACTATCAGTATATCTCATATAAAAGCTTCCTAAAAAACTTTCTTCCTTTCTATTATATAATAACGATATTATATTTTACATAATTCAATTTCGTGTACACGTACACAATAACAATTGAGAACAGTATATATTAAATTATATAACTTTAGATAGTGGAATGAGAACGTGTATACTTTGATTAGATTATAAATACTTTCAGATTATAAATTGGTAGAAAAAAATAACAAAAATAGAGAAATAAAAAGAGAATAGTAGAATAGCATACGCAATCCTCTGATTTCTGGAATTAGATTTACGTTGTCTTCGATATTGAAAGATTATTTTCATTGACTTAATGCCTTTATAGTTTAGATCGAAGAAGTTCAATCTTTTTGCCTGCACGCTTTTGTAACTCGATTAGTTTCATTGCCATTCCCATGTTACCTTGGATCTTAATTTTTCCTTGGAAAAATGCTTTTTGCGGATTCAATTCTCCGGAAATAAAATCGACAATGTCCACATCGCTAATCGTAATTATAACATCGGGTTTAGTTTTTCCATTATATTCTACTTTTCCTTTTCCTACTTTAGTATCCACAACCCAAAAGCCTTCCGCGCCTCCTGGTCCGTTGATTACTTTAAATCCGAACACTCCGCGAACTTTTTCGACCAGATTTTCTTCATCCTCTTGCATTGCGATGTCTAATAATTTAAACAACACATTTGCCTTGAACTGATCCGGATCAGATGCACTTAAATTTCTCTTAGTTATATGAGATTGATGGAAGCCCATACGATACAGAGCAACCACAACTGCTCCACCTAAACCTATGTTATGTTGCAGAGCAAGTTTTGCGTTTGGCACTTGTCGTTTGCCAGCTTCTCCTCGAAGTTGCCAACAAAGTTCAGCGCATTGTGCCAATCCTGTTGCTCCCAAAGGATGTCCCTTTGAGATCAAACCACCACTAGGATTTATTACATATTTTCCTCCATATGTATTGTCTCCAAGATCAACTAACTTTCCACCATGACCTGGAGGACAAAGACCCAATGCTTCATATGTAATAAGTTCATTAGTAGAAAAGCAATCATGTAATTCTATAACATCCACATCTGATGGCTTGTAAGGAGACTGAGTGAACATCTTTTCAGCAGCAGCTTTTGTCATATCATAGCTGTAAAGTAAACAAATATTACTTACCTCTCTTAATGTTGACAAATTGCCAAATATATAATATACATTGATGTTTCTTACCCAACAAGTTTAATACAACTCTTCTCTGTGAATGTCGAAGCTAGATCTGTGACCATTTCCATTGCTACAATTTCTACTGCCTGAGATTCAAGTTTATGTTTACGAACAAAGTTTTCATTAGCCAGAACTACAGCTGCTGCACCATCGGATGTTGGACAACACTGAAGCTTGGTAAGAGGTCCAAATACTTTTGGAGATTTCATTATCTGCTCCAACGTGTATCTTTCTTGGAACTGTGAGTATGGATTGTTTAAAGAATGTAAATGATTTTTACACGCAATTTTCGCAAAGTGCTCAACTGTGGTACCATATTTCTTCATATGTTCAAGTCCAGCATTTCCAAACATTTGGGCAGTGATTGGGCTTTCGTTTATACCTGGGAATAAAAATACAAATAAGTAATGAAAGAGAAGAAAGACTAATAATGGAACATAAATTCTTTACAAAAAGTAGCTTAAAAATAATTTGTGATGATTCACCAGCAATATCAACCAAGAGTTCCACATGTTTGTCCATCGGATTGGTACGATCCGCAAATTTAGACATTAAAGAACCTTTTTCCATTTTCTCAAAACCAAGAGCCAACACACAATCACTAGAGCCAGCGTCAATAATCTGTTTAGCCATTATTAAAGCGGTTGAGCCAGTGGCACAATTATTATTTACATTATATATAGGACAACCGGTAAAACCTATTTGATACAACGCTCGTTGACCACAAGCAGAATCACCATAAACATATCCAACACATGCTGCTTTCACATTATCATAAGAAACCTTTGCATCTTGCAAAGCTTTTGTAACTGCTTCCTTCACCATGGCCGGATAATCGAAATCTTCCCGTTTACCTGGTTTCTCAAATTTTGTCATACCGACACCAATAATATAAACCTTTGTTCTCTGTGACATTTTGAAGTTTTCTTAGAAGTAGAATGGACTATGGAATTCCAAGAAAAAATAAGTATAATTAGATGTTTTTTTCCTTGGACACAGCTGTTTAAAACGTTATTACTTATTAATAAATACTACATACTGAACTTTATTCTTACTTACATCTATCTAATAATACAAAACTGAAAATTGACAAAACTATTTTGTGAGTAGGTCAATTGCTCTCAGTTGGTAAATCTTAAATGACCATATATTTGTTAGCACAGTCTTCGTCGCCAGTTGCCAGTTTAATAATCGCCGTCGCCAGACAGGAGTAAGAAGTAGGGAGTATGGAGTAGGGAGATCGTAAATGTTTACGGGTAAAAAATGGACACTAAGAATAAGGGCCTCTCGTGGTCAACAGCTGTACTATCATCACGTCTCGTCTGGTGCTCTTGGTGGGAGAAACATGCTAATGCTAACGGCGAGAGAAAGTAGAAATGTGCGACTAGCGACCCTGACTCGTATCGTTGAGTAGTGAAGAGGAAGTATGCGCACGACATAGGGCAATGGCGGAACAAACATATATGTACATACATATTGTTTGTTAGCTATGAGTACTAGGCATTGATTGATATTTAGTATCAATTACATGTTTTTTTATATAATTTTATTTTCTAGTTATTTAGTAAACTTAAGGAAACGCTACTTCCTTTGGGATTTCGATGATTCTTGACTATATTGTAAAGCTCAAGAAGTTGTTTAAAATGTTGAGCTTTACAATATTTTAAACAACTTCTTTTTGAATATATAATCGGTGGTCGATCTTAGTTTCCGAGATATTTGTAAAAAACCATTGGTATCGCTATAACGTATTTCTGCATATGATTGTGCGTTTGTGGCAGCATATGCGTCAGTTGGTTGCCGACCGCTGGCCGCTTATCTTCTGTTTATGAACGGGGGTCAGACAAGTTTAAAACCCCTATGCACAACTACATATACGATGCTGTAAGAAATATCTGTTTAGATTATAGATAACAACGGGAACTGTTTCTAATTATGAGTTTCATAAAGTAGCGGGAATAGTTGGTATCCTTTTAAAGAGACAAATTCGTTTAAAGAGGCAAATTCGTGCTTACTAAGGATTTGTGGGTACGCGAGATTACGGTTTCGGGCGGTCTTGGAAAAAGTCGGATAGACACTTACATGCGATATACAGATGCTTGGAATGTTCGATACTTTCCACTTTAATTTTACATTTACACTTTATATCTTTACGTCGTAAGGTTTTCGACGCTTAATTATTTACATTTTAATTAAGAACAGAAAGTACGTTTTAACATATCTTTAAATTTTTAAATATGTTTGTTTTAAATTTGCACATTGGACATTGCTTATATTATTTAATTAACCTCGTTTGGTTCGGCAAAACGGAACCGTGTTCCTCTTTTTAAATTGCGCTTTTTGCTATAAATTGCTTCATTATATTCAGAAATTATCGAAATTGGTTGAGGATCATCTTCAAAATAGGTAGTTGACAACAAATCTATCTACACTGTCGGACATAAGTATTAGTATATCTACTTGTCATATTTATTAGATAATTCTAACAAATTTTACTTTATTTAGTTTTCATTACAAGCCATGTATAATGCAAATGGAATAATAAATTTATAATAAAATAACTAGAAAATAAAAGCAATAAAAGGCATGTGATTTATATTACAACATCAATCAGTATCCTAGTATTCATCGCTGGCAGTATATCTGTACATATACATATGTTTGCTCTGGCAGTGCTATGTGCCGTGCGCATATTCCTCCTCCAGTACTCACCAATACAAGCCAGAGTCACGATCATACAATTCTCCTCTCGCCGAGCATTCGCTCGTTTCTCCCGACTCCCGGATATGAAATCGGCGAACAGTGCAACCGTTGGCCACGAGAGGTCCTTATTCTCAGTGTCAATTTTTTGACAGACTTTTTTAGCATTGTTCTCGAGATCTCTCTATTCATCTCTATTTGCCATACTTCTGACCTTCTATTGCGAAATAGATAGAATTCTATTGCGATTCTAATGCGAAAATTCTGGCCGATAGGCGTGTTTGTTATTACGATTGTATTGGATTCATCAGAAATAACCAATCAAATTTGCGTTCGTTCCAGGAAACTTCTTTTCATCTCTACATTTACTTAATATTAACTTAAGTTACAATCTTTCTACTCAAGATGTCGCTTCCTAAGTATCATTAAATTTGGTTTTCTATAGATACAATAATTAATTTTCTAAATAAAGTTTGTAATTAAACTGGGATATAAATTATTAACCTAACTAATGGTAAATTTGCAGTAAAAGTAATACTAAGGCAGTTAGCGTTTAATCGATTCAGGTTTAAGAAAGACGTTACGTAAATTTGTTTTATTTACATAACATGTTTAATTTACATAACATAATTTACATTTTTAGATATTATTGGTAAATGAATTAAGTATTAATCTTTATAAGACTTATGATATCTATATTTTATGTTTTGTTTAATTAATAATAAAATTATTCTTAATTATTATAATTCTTAAGTTAAAGGTAATCAATCATAAAAATGCGATATGAAAAGAGATTATTTATGATTGATTTGTTACTAGCAAAGAGGAAGTTTCCTCTCTATTATTGGTCCTAAGAGGACCAAAGTCCAAACTGTTACCTGGAAAACATGTTATCAAAGATTTCTTTTTTGGTATTATTTAATATAGAGGTCAATTAAGAAGTTTGAAAGCGAAATGTAGTGTATCCTGCGAAAAAATGCTGTTTTTGAATTTTGTCTCGAGCTAACTAATTTGTGTTTATAAATGTCAATTATGATTTGATATAATTATAAATAATTTCAATAATTGATGTATTATTGTAGTTAACGAAAATCTAAAACCGTATTTACGATATCAAGAATTTAATTGTTTTTACGATTTAAGAATAATGAATAAAGCAATTATCATGGACGTCGAAGACAATATTTTTAAATTATTAATGTCAATATTAAGGCCTTAATGCATTATTTTAAATTATACCTACAAATTAAATTATACAAATCCTAATTTAGATTGTTTATAAACATAGAAGTACACAGTGATGACTATATGTATAAATTGAGCAAAGTAGCCAAGTTACTTATAAATGCATTACTAACTAGCTATTCAAACCTAATATTCTCGAAAACAAATTTGTCTAAAACATCTTGCATTTTTAATTTATTTTTATACTGGAATCAGCTTCTTCCTGACTGTGTATCGATCACAAAATTAAATTATTAAACATGATCCTCTTCTGTATTATCAATATACGTATTCATATCATTATTTGATTATCAAAGACATTACAAAATTCTCGGTATATTCCGGATTTTGTCAAATACTGTAATGCAATACGATTTTTGTATATGTTGTAATATTTACTAATATTTAGCTGTTATATGACAGAAAGAAAATGTTGACATTGCTCATAATTAGACTATGGATTTTTATGTATTTGTACAAAATTTCAAATATGTATACACATAATATGCAAAAATATATAAAATGTCTAAAGTAGAGTGGATCTATAACAATCTCCTATATTTTGTTAATAGGTAAAACGAGTCACTGTGATTTATAAGTTCTACATTAATTGTATTGATAAAAATATAGAATAAAAAATAACAATATGAAGAATAAATATCCACAATTGATTCATAATTCTACACGTGAGAATTATTCAAGAAACATTCGATATAATCAGAACATGTTTACATCTCAGAAAAGACAGTCCTTGGATCTATGTTTACATGACTTTTTTTCATCCTCAGGAAGGATAAGCGATGTTACCAAAGCTTACTTATTTCAGTGTTACCCTGTATACTGGAAAATCGCGCCGGCCATTGCGCGCTCGTGTTTTGGTTCTAAAAAGATGGCGGACTCTTGTTTTCAAGATCGGTCACATAGAAATACGATAGTTTTCGGATACCCAGCGAAAGTTGACATGTTACGTGTACAATAATACCGAGTGGATGAAATTATCGTTGCGACGGATTTACTGGTGGGATCGAAGAAGTTTCATTGAGGTTCGTAAGCGACGTGAAAGCGGTGTCTTTAGCGTGCATATTAGGCGAACTCCGAAGCGAAGTGATTTTCAGAAATTTCGGTTGTTTTCTGTGCGAAACAGAGTTCGACGAATTGGAAAACGTTATCGGGATAAAAAGGATAAGATGGTTTGATTCGAATGAACGTTCACGAGGTTTAATAACCCGACGAGTGACATAGTAGCGATACTTACTTGGTTAGGTTGATTGTCTAAGTATATAGACATACCTATGATAGCAGAACAAAGTTCCACGTGTTCCTCTCGGTGGTTCACGTTAAAACGTGACGTTGGATTAACCTTGTAAACATCACGTTAAATGTGTTATTCCAATCTATAATGGCGTCAAGTGATTTTGATGTGGAGCTCTTCGAACGAAGGCTTCACACATTGAAAGATTCACAGGAGTCAATACAAGGTCTTTCTGCTTGGTGTTTGGAGAGGAGACAGCACCATAAGAAGATTGTTGCTACCTGGTTGCAAGTTCTTAAGAAGGGTAAGTTTATATTTTTTGTTTTAGTATGAAATCATTGCTGTATTTAGTTTCAAGTTTTATTTTTCTTTGTTTATGTTTTAAGATTTAGATTATTTGTGCTATTGGTATTGGGAAGTAGAGTGATCTTAAAGGGTTTTATTAAGAATGTAAAATGTAAACTGTGATTGATGAGATATTTAATTTTTTGTAGTAAAATATTAAAAATTTATGTATTATGTTATTGTAATATTTGATTCCATTATTGTCATTAGAAATATACATGCTGTTATATAAATTTTTATTTGTAATTATTTAGTTTAATACATTTTGAGGTTGTTCTTGAGTTATATCAATTTTTTTATTGATTTGTAACTTGTAAGATAACAGTGACATTTTCTTAAATGACAGTAAAAGTTGAGCACCGCCTTACACTTTTTTATCTGGCAAATGATGTTATACAATACTCCAAGAGAAAAAATTTTGAATTTGTGGAATCCTGGGGCACAACTCTACAACGAGCAACGACCATGGTTAGAGATGAGAAAGTGAAACATCGTATATTAAGGATTTTTAAAATTTGGGATCAGAGACAAGTGTATGATGAAGAATTCTTGGCAGACCTATCTGGATTAATTTCAGCAGCTCCAAAAAAGAAATTAGAACCCCAGCCAACAGTACCTCCAGAAGAATTTCAAGCTGCTTTACTCATTTCTACTATGAGATCATGTGCTACACTAGAACAAGCAACTGATGCTCGATTAAGAGATTTACGTGACAGCAATATAGATATAGAGAATGCAGAAGAATTATGTGCTTCTTTGAAAGATAGGAGAAGGGTTGAAGATGCAGAGAAGGAAGTGGATTTGGCAGTTAGAAATGTTGAAAATTATGTACGTGCATTGGAGGCAGAAATTAGAGAAAGAACTCAAGTACTTGAGCTGTTGGAACAGGCTGATCAATTTTATGAAACTCAAAGAGGTGAAGTGAAAATAGTTACTAATGTAAGTACATTAAAAAAATCAGTGTGCTATCCATAATATTCATTAATGTTTTTTAACATTCTTAAAATTCTTTATTAATAGGCATACAGAAATTTTGGTAGTCGTGTAAAAAATTTGAAGAAAAAATTGGATGAGCTTTTACCAACATTAGTTTCACCAATTCCATCACCAGACATAAATGCTCCATCTCCAAGTCCTGATAGTGATATAGAACTTCCAGGAGAAGAAAATCAATCTCAAAATCAGTTAGGAGTTATGGATGTAGCACCACCATCTATGTATGGTTCATATTCTCATGAGTATGATCCAGTACCTGTACCAGCTCCAGAAATGGGCCAAGGCAATGATTCTGGTGATTTTACTAATAATTTTTCATCTTTTATGGGAGGAAATGTGGATTTTGGTAATATGGTAAGACACTAAAGTTAGAAAAACATATTAATTTCAATGAATATTGCTGTAAATCATTTGTTTTTCACATTAAAGCGAAACATATTTAATGAAAGATCGTTAACTCCTACTGGAATCTCACAGCAGTATAATGAATCATTGGAGGTATATATTTTATCAAAATAAACATTTATTATCTGATAAAACATAATAAAGATATTATGCATATTTTACTAGGCTAAACCAATAGAAGTAATCAACATGAGGCCCTCCAAAAATGAAAGTAATAGTGCAGATTTTAATATCTCTAGTTTTTTAAAGACTGTTCTTCCTTCCTCTGATGGATCTCAAGATCCTGGTGGTATTCCTGGTCTTGGTTTAGATATTCCAGAATCGCGAGTAGAATCTCCACAGCGTTCAAATTATAGGCACTCACCTATACTAGGGCAGCATTCAGTAACCCCTGTGATCTCAAGAGTTATGGGAAATCAAAATACACCTATTGGTGTGAATAATTGCCCTATAACCCACAGTACTCCATTACCTGTTCGAAACTTATCCGGCGAGTCGCATACTCCTTCACCATATTCCAGTCAAAACAGCCAGAGTAACATTACTGTACCTTTCGATGGCCCAACTAATAATAATACTGTTAATCCTTTACCACCTCCACCATTACCTCCACCAATTTTTCTCGACGATGAAAACTGTTATAATAAGTTACCACCTAAGTTTCCAACGTGGACACCTACGAGTGAAACTATGAAGGAACCAGCCAAATGGGAGGAAAAGGGTATGAATTTATTTTGCAATATAACATATAAAAATTTTGATATCAGCTCTATAAGTTTATAACATAGCAGGTTCCGTAATATTTCCAGGAAAAAATAGCATGAACCCAACTTGGCCTGGTGAATGCGACGAAAAATCGAAAACCTGGATAGATGGTGATATGGATAGATGGGATCCTAGTAACGAAACTACGTGGACTAATGCTGTTAGAGGGAAAAGTGAAATTTTATCTGAAACACCAGAGTCACCACCCATGTATGAGAAAGCTGGATTTACAGATCCAGTTGAATATGATGACTCTCAACCACAAGAATCTCTTTTAAGTACTGCTGGAGATGTAGATCATAGGTGAAGAATTTAATAACAATTCAAAAAGAATCAGTTCATATATGTGTACTAATCAGAGAATTTTGAGCAAAAACATATTTAATTTATTATTTTTCAGAGTAATACCTATCCCGATAACGGTAGAGAATCAATTACCATATCGTTTGATGAAAGCAGGGGATGTTGATCATCGAAACTTGATTAGTTTAACAGGAAGTCCGGCGAATCATAATGTCAACGACAATTCTATGAATGCGTTAGCTAACAGTAACAACTTGTGGTCCACAGGCGATCAAGATTACCGGTAAGATACTGAAACTCGCTCAATTACTAGAATTTTGTAGGATTGCAATAGCAGTTTTAATTTTCACCGTAACAACTTTAATGCTTTGTAATACGGAATCAGGCAACACATGCAACCAGGCGATATTGTGGAAAGCGTCGACATGGAAATGTCGGACGACGAGACTGACAGTAAGCCAAAGGGAAGGGTTTTAGTTGACGTTCGATCACAAGACAGGGATATGAGAGTCGGTAATCAATCAGCGACTTCACAGCACATGGATATGGACATGCGAATGATTCCGCTTCCCGCGGGTCAAATGCCAGGATCTCATGGACAAATAATGCAAGACGTGCACATGATGCATTCAGGGCCTCTTCCACCCCCACCTCCGCCACCGCAGTTTCATCCAGGCCAACCATCATTTCATCAAGATCAAACAGACTTTCGACACAATCCCGCAGAATTTCATCCAGCTCAATCAAATTTTCATCAAAACAGGCCACCGCCAAATTTCATCCAAAACCAGCAGGATTTTCCACAAGAATTCCATCAAATTCACCAAACTCAGTCAGAATTTTCAAAGCAAGAGTTTGAATATCGTGAAAATCACGCATTACGACCTAATCAGGAGTTCCTTGGTGAGCCACAAATGCGTGGCAGGTATTCCCAATCAACGGAGCATCAGCATAGAGATATCGGTTTTCATCGGAACGACCGAGGAGGTCGAGGTGGTCGTGGTTTTCCAAGGAACCGACGAGACAGATACTCGGATGATCACAAACCAAGGAACCTTCAAAACAGTCGCAAATCCCGATCGCAAGAGCAACATCAAAGATCGTCCCCAGAAATCCTACCAAACAGTCGCCCTTTACTGGTACCAGCACCAGATACTGTTGTCATTCTTGACGAAGATGGTATGCCCATAGGACTGTCCAACGAAAACAAAGCGCCAACGAATGCAGAACATCTTCCAGACGCCGAACAAGAAGAAAACTGTCAAGATCGTAGATTACCACACAGCACACCAAACTCACGGAGCCTTGACCAGCAATCTGTATACTCAAGTGGTTCGAATCTTCACGAACACGAGTCCGAACCTCCAATTATGGAGCCGGACGAACAACAAGCAATGAACCAAGTAACTGTTGTACCCGTGATAACGGAGCCTAAAGACTCGCAGCACAATCAATATGTTCCTGTCTCAGAATATGAAGAACACATCGAACCAGAAGCTGTAATCTCAGAGAAGACCTGTGACAGTAGCGAATCTATTGAAAATACGGGTCAAGAAATGAATCTGCCCGAGCAGTCGCAACAGCAACATATACCAGATCAAGTGGACGATCTTGGAAATTCAACACCAAGCAACGAATTGAAAAGACCATCGACGAATGGTAGCTTCGACGAGAATGATGTTGGATGTAGTAAAAAGAGGATCGTGTCGAACGGGCCGCAGACACCGACAGAGTCTGACGCCGGTTTGAACGGGCCGATACCACAGGTCTCGGCGGAGTCACATCAAGGGATGTACGACTTCGACGGTCCCGTTGGGCCCAACTTCCGACCGCGTCTCAGTGGTCCGGTTCCATTTCCTCCTTGGAGGGGTGGTCCACCTCGGGGTAGGGGTTTCAGGGGTGGTCCAAGAGCTCCTTGGATGGACAGGGGACCTCGTGGACCTGTGATCGGTAACTTTATGCCGAGGGGACTGAAACGCGGTGGACAATTTAGGGGTAACGGCTTCAGAGGTCGGGGACGTGGTAACAATTGGTAGAAAGTGCATGAATTCTCACGAATAAATGAATTCATGAATATTAAGAAGGATAAAAAGGAAAACAAGAAGGAGAGAAACTTTCGCTGCAGTTTTTACCAAGGGAGGAATATACACTGTTTTTGAAAAATAAGAAAGAACGATCGTTTTTTTGTATTCTGTACATACGTATTAATTACTGCGTGAAAAAAGAAAAAACCCACTGTGGTATCGTCACATAGGGAGATCGTTGTGTGCATCTCTGGACATATAGAGGGGGGAATGGGGTTAAGAGTTGATGTGATCCTAGACGAGGTGATTTTCCTGGTCGGAGATTCACACTTCTTTGTGCGATTGATTCGCCTATATACATATATAAATAAAACTACATAGATAATATAGATATAAAGGATGTACACGTACATATAAACGCATTCTCTCTCTATCTCTTCTTCTTGCTCCGTCTCTTCATGCTCTTTGAAGAAACTTGATTCGATTCTCAGATACATGTACACGCGTTTATTACAAAGTACTAGATGTATTACCGAAGCGGGACCATCAACGTTACATTGATACAACCTTGTCGTTAGCACTTCCAATCAGTGTTGATACAAATATTGATGGAACAAGGGACATTATACAATAGTGTGCGTATCATCGATGGTTGTCGCTTCGGTAATGGTCGATATTTTACCTCCTAGGATTTTATGTAAGACAAAAGAAACTTCTGTTTTACGTACATATGTGTTATTACAAGTACAAGCAAGGTGAAAAAAGAAAGAATATTTATATGTCAGGTGGGTTGACCTGTGAAAATGATTTTGCTTTAGCGTTGATCCTTTTAGTCTTTAAAGGTGAATGTTACGTGTCGAAACGAGAAAAGCAAAAAGGGAAGAAAAGGAGAGCAGCTGTAGGCCTTTAGAATTTGTTTCACGGATCGCTTCTCTTTATTCACTTGCCTATTAACCAGAAATAAAACGCTAATTGCCTGTTTTTCTCCGCCTGTCCACATTTCTAATCGTTTCATCGAGGCTCGTTTATAAACAGGCATGTCAAATGAATCTTCAAAGTGTATTAATAAAAATGCAATGTTTATGTTCTGGTCCACTTCGTACATTTCCCCCACTTTTTTCACGAGTAATATACATAATACATAATAACATGTGTTCATTTCGTTTTTTTTTGCGAGGAGAGCTCGAATTTGAATGAAAGAAAAAAACGGAAACGAATGTTATATTGTCAAGACGAAAGCGCGAAATACAATAGATATAAGAGCAGGTCGTTATTGAATATATTACAATCCAATATCTTACAATCATTTTTATTTTGTTCTTGTTTTTCCTATTGCGAAGGAACAAAGACCATTGCACGAAAAAAAGAGAAAAGAAAAAAGAAATGTGACGAACGAATTCCGTTGACGATGGTTCGTTTGCCTGACCAACCCGTTTTCTTTTCATTTCGTTTCTTCTTTTTTCATCCACTGCGTTGAATGTTCTCGAGCGTTTCTCATCTGTGACAAAAAAAGAAAATAGATATATCGATGGAGTTTTTTTTTTATAAAGAATTGTAAAACTATGTGTGTTTATATACAAATACATATATATATGTATATACGCATATGTATGTATATACATACGTATGTGTATTTATACGTATATACATTTATATACATACATACATATATGTATAAACACACATACATTGTGATTGTAAAAGCATCAGTAGTTTCTTTATTAGCTAACTTAAAGTTTCTTTTTATGTATCTTGATTATTCGTTTTACGAATCTCATCGCTCGATTGTGGATGTCTACGTATTTACATGTTTACGTATTTTTGGGAAATTTATGGATGCAAAAGTGTACGAAATGTGTAAAAATATATAAAATATCCAAAATAAGGTATTTGTTACAATATTTAGTGAGTGAAACAGATTTAGTTACAATATTTAATGAATGAAAGAATTTTGAATAATTTGCATAAACATTTATAATCTACTACTCATCACGGAAAAGAATTTTTGTGAGAAATGATATTTTGAAACTCGGGTAGCAAGCAAACGAATCACTGTCTTGAATAAAAACGAAAAATACATGTAGATATCGATAGCGAAATGCACAGGAATTAAGTGTAGCAAGATAAATCCTTGGAAAACTAATTGACTGTTTAATAAAACATTGCAATTTACCGAGGACCTTGCCAGCACTCGACAAACCGTACTCCTGTTTAACGTACATTGTATTTTTTTCGTACCTATTTGTTTAAAGCATTCCGTGATAAAGAAGAAAGAGAAATGTTTTATTTTCTCTAGTTATAATGGAAGATAGTAGAGGAACTAAAGCACGGCTTTCCATTGCTTTCCTTTAAAGATTCGTAAGTTCGATCGCGACATTGTGATTTTATGTAGATCCATAGTTCTTTCACTCTATTCTCTGTTTGATCAATTTTTTCTTTTATTTTCTATTATCCTTATTTTAATTAATTCACATATATTAAACATTTTTGTTTTATCCTTTTTTTTTTTAAACAGATCCAAGATACTTACAGACTTATAGATCATTTTATTTCATGTCTTTAGAAACAATCTTCTTTTTCTTCTATTTTTCACTTTTTATTTTAAAAACTCACGGACGAAGGTATATGAATTATTATTTATAGATTACAAAAATTTATCTTTTTTTATTACGATTCGTATTATTTGACTATCTGAAATTTCTATGGATCTATCTCAATTCGCCTACTATCACAGAAAATCGACTTTTGGTTCTTCCTTACGTTATCTGTGTTTTATAATTCATGTGGCCTAAGACCCAAGAGATAACTTACTCTTTTTCTGTTCAAACATTTTTACTTATTCTAACATATCGAAATTTTTAAACTTTTAAATAATAATGTACTTTAAAACGCTTTCAACAATTATTTCATCGATTATGATGTTGCAAATGATATATGAGAAGCAAGTTCATTGATATGTTACGATAAAAATGTTCTATTTGGTAAATATATACACTTATCAGTCAATGCGTGGATTTATGTAACGTTTTAACAAAATTACTAATTAAGTATGAAAATGTCCATTATTCTTGGTAAATGTATTCCTTCATTAAATAATGCATGTGTATGATTATGATCTATCGGTAAAAACTTAAATTTCATTGTTTGCGAATACATTTACTTATAAAATTGATACGTGCACAAATTGACTAGATGTATACATTTATTATAAGGAATAGATTTAATTTCTCACATCATGGAAAATCTTCAATATCTCAATTCGATCGTTACGTTACTGATTTTATTGTTTCCTTTTACAAGTGTTTTAAAGGGCGAACGCTGGTGAATTTCAAAGAATGTGGCGGGATGTGTATCGATTTGTATATACCAGCGCGTGATAGATACGAATATATAATACTTGTAACACGAGCACGTACAATGGCCTGAACAGAATGTATAAAATACATATTGTACAGTTTTTAGCGTTATATCATTACCTTTTTCTTCGCGCACGAAGCAAAGGCAAGGAGGAAGAGATATGTCCATTAACGGTCCTCTACTATTTCACCACTCTCACCGCTTGCTTTCTCTTTCAATTTTTTTCAACGTCTGTAATCGAGTTACCGAGTGAAAATTAATAAAAAATATAAATCGCGTGCAAATGTATCTCTGCTTGAAATTTTAAGCCTGGTGAATTGCGTTTCGCCACGGAATTCGCAATTTCCGCCCTTTGCGGTCTCCATATATACAATCGATTCCAAAATCAATCAATCTGACCGTTAAAACTGACGATAATTCTGTAAACCATTTCTATAATTTTTTAAATATTCCTTTTTTGAAAGTAATTAAAATAATCATTCGTTTCGTCAGCAAAGTCTTACAAGAAAAAAAGAAAAAAAATCGAAATATCGATCGTTTGTACGGATTGGATTGCAAAGAGTGGAATCTACTCGAAATTTTACAAAGGATCTTATAAAATAGGATTTACTCAAAATTTTATGTATCGACGAATGTGTATACTGGATAGGCTTGTTATAAATTAGAATAATGTGTATAGATGAATGTATATATATATATATATATATATATTGATAGAAAGTTTGAAAGGTAATCTTGGCAGCTCGAGCAATGTGTTTCGCGTGTCATCGTTGCTACGTTATTTTCTTACAAAGGAATTCACAAAGTTGAAGATATATCCTAAGCTGAATTCTTTGTTCGCCAGGCAACATGTTGTGGTATCGATTTTGGCTAGCGATGCACGCGATACACCATGTGTGCGTGATTTAAGTGTTCTACCAATTCCTAGCGTGAACTTTCATGTTGTTTTACTTAAAATGATTAATACGTGCAAATGTATATGTATATATGTGTATGTATGGTGTTTTCGGTAAAGAGAAAAGCGCGAAATTGATTTATGTAGCAATGTAACACACGATCTGTTGGGAATATTTTTGCGAAACAAATGTGCAAATATATCCCCGATGATCATTCGTTTTGAAAAGGTGCAATTTGTTTCTAGATAAAACAACCCTTGAATGAAACTCGAACGATAATAGACGATTTATACACCTCGACTTCCTCTTTCGTTTTTCTTATATCTAACGATATACATAAAAGTATAATTCTTTATTTAAACATACATAATTTCTTTATTTCCTGATTTTATGGCTCGCAATTCTAACAACTTTTTTGTTCATTTTCTTAAACCGAATAAATTGCATGTTAATACGAAATTGGATAGACTTTAGAGACGTACAAGTGGATAAAAACTAGAAAGCTGTAACGCTGTAATGGTAGTTTAGAAGTCGAGTCGCTTATTATTACGTTCCGGCAAGTAGTTGCATCGGTCAAGTTTCATTTGAGCGATTTTATCGCGATATCGAGAAACAGAGGCAACGTTATAAATGTGTGACAGTGATGTTTGAGCAATGTATATGTATATAGAGCAGAACGTAGATTGATCTTGCGTGTGCGTGCAATGGAAAGTGCAAATCAGTCTGTGGGTAAAGTGCCTTCACTCGAAGTAACGAATTTCGCTTTATTAAGCGGAAGTTTATTACTGGTGTCTCGATCATTCAGTTTCACTTTCTCTTTAAAATTGTTCGTTCGCCTGTCGATATATATATAGCTTCTTTTTTGTGGATGATTAATTTATTTATTGAATGTTATCTTCTGACCTGAGAATGCTCGATATTGATTACATAATTCTTTTTACTCCTTAGTATTTGTATATAAGTTCATTGTACTGTTTAAATTTAAAAAAGAAGATGGAAGAATCACCGACAGGCGGATAAACCGTGAAGAAATGAGCAAAAAGACCGGCTCTGTAGTTTTTTCACATAGTATTTCAAAACTTCTGATACGGTAAGCGTAGTGGCAATCGATCTGAGGTTCTATTAATAAATCAGACCGATTATCCCGGACGATAATCTCGCAAAGTAGGCTATTGTTTAATTATTTAATAATAGATCGTGAATGAGTTTTATATTCTAACGTAAAACCGCATTCTGCATACCGTGTATGCTGACAATATTTTTTGTACCTTGTCCAAATAAAAATGGGGTCGATTGTTTATCGTGATCGCCGTTTGTAAAATCGTAATTTCCTGTGATCTCGTAAGAACTTTCAGTTCCAAACTTCAGCGGGAATATTTTCTTCGTTGTATTCTTTAAAAGAGACGAACAAGAAAAGCAAAGCTGTAAAGCGATATAAATATAATGTATGTATTATATATTATATTTGTATGTATGTACATAATACAGTATTATATTTAAGATAAGTATATAGATACTTAAAGAATATCGAAGTTCGATGAGATATAACATATATATATTTGTATTGCACAATCATTTTATCGTTGTTGCCTTTATATTAAGGTACAATATATTGAAAGAAACTGAAAAAAAAAAGGAGAAACGAATGTTCTTTTGCAGCACGAATTCGATTGTTATACGATACATGTTACGTTTCTTTATTAGGAAACGATATATCATAATATTGTGATGTGTAAACCCTGCAATCCTAAGGGCTTCATAGAAATACCTTTGACTCTTTGGCTGACGCTTCTTAAGCAGCGCTTCCGGTCATCGCAGCTCTGTTATGTAATTGACGGGATTAAATGCAAAGGAAATGCAAGTTATACCTTACCAAACAGTTCAGCGCTCAAACGACTAAAGCTAGAAGCATACGTTCCATTTTGGAAATTTTCTACTATGTTACCTAACGTACAGTGGCTCACGAAAGTATTTTAACACTTACTATACATTATACATAACTTCTATGTTAGCTATACGTATTGTAGATGTGTTACAGGAGACATTTTAAAATTTCATTAGCGCTGTAATGAGACACGAGTGCTATGATTACATTGGAAAAATTGGAAATCAATTTGAAGATGTATATATAAATTACAAGATATTTATTGTAAACATACATTTGATCAAAAATTAATATATGTACATTATGAACAGACATCTTAAATATAATAACTGGCAAAAACAATCTCATTAAATGAATTTAATACTTAATATAATAGACAATTGACTAATACTTCTCTCATCTCTATATAAATGTGAAATATATACTTGCACTAAATGTCTCTTAGTTTTTATATACATTTTCAGGTTTGTTTCAAATTTTACCAATGCATATAATCATGGTAGTTGTGTTTCAATAACATATACAATCACATACAATATATTAATAAAAATATGTAGGAGTTTACTTTTGTGATCAACTGTATGTACATATGTATATTCTATACTTCATGGTATACTTGCAACAAACTTCTCTTCAAAGTATCATACTTCCTTGCACCTTTGCATTTAATGTCATCAAACTTTTGTATCAAATGTAATTCTGTTGTTTCTATGAAATTTTTTAATAGACACACTGAAAAGTTATATAACTAATTTATATAATGGTAAAATTAGAGAAAGAAGTATTCTTTTGTTCAATTATTGCGTGAAAAATATTACACCCTTCTTTGTCACGCCCTCTTTAGGAAAAATTTCGTAATCGAACCATTCAAATTCTCAGGGATCTCGGTACATGGAATATAGGTTATTCATGGTATTGAGCGATAATGGTAGCGAACCATAATGAAGTTATGCTATATAACAACATTGTATAGTGCATAAAGATATATTGGCAATGTGTGTTGCGATATTCAGACGATATTATGTCATAATTGGCTTACATTCACACTACTTGTTCATATGGCAGATTGCCAAACATAGTTGCCAACCACAGTTGTCCGAAATGTTGTTGCGAATATCACCTGCTGCTCAAGAAAAATTTTATTTTTGAAACCTAAGGATAGAAAAACATTTATGACGTAAAATTATGATGAAGTTAACGATAAATTCAATCAAATTTTCTTAGGATAAAAGAGATAAATTTCTAGTATGTAACGTTACATCGTGAATGTCGCAGAGTGCGCTGACTTACAACGGTTTTATCATTGTCGGTAAATCAGATTCATATCATTAGATTGCGGATGTTTATGCAATTTAATATTTTTATAAACAGGGTTAAAAAAAATCGTATCTAAATAGAAATTTGTTTCATCTACTAAGTATCATAATAAGTGCTTTAAATATCTTATATATCTTTACATATTATATTCCATACATTTTTCGAATCTTAAATTTACAAATCGCAGTCTATACGTTATGTATTGACTTTTGTTTGGAAAAAGTACTACAACTGATTATTAAAAGTTTTAGATTTGATTTTTAAATGTTTTTTAAATGTTAAAAGCAGGATTCGAATATTTGAAGGACCAACTGATTTATTATTAAGAATAACATTTGAATTTCGTAAATGACTGTGATATATTACTTTCGATGAGTATCAAGCTTAAATAAAGGAAATATCTATCTTATTCACAGCATGATATATTTACAGAATTATGGCCTTTTAACCTAGGTGTGCCACAGTGGATACATAACTCATATCCTTTTAGAGAGAGGGCAAATGAAGCAAATGAGATAATCACACGCACGTACATATATAGTGTTTATTATTTATATCCTGTTGATAGACAGAATACCTTGTAATTTGTGATTTTTAACCTGAAACTTCCCGAATTAACATTTCTAGTGGCCAATAAAATAACAATTTAAAATAGCATTTGTGGTAATTTATAATAAATAATAATTCTTTTTGAAATTAATGTTTTAGATAAAACGTTATGTAAAACGTTAAGAATTGGAATATTGTTTCAATTTACCACGTACTTTGTGGCTAAATATTTGAAAAGGATGATCATGGCAGACTAAGGAGAGTAAGACAGTTTTGAACGGACAATAAATATCAAGGGAGAGTTATTCTGTAATGGTATGCAAAATCAAATAGAATTTCTTTAATAAATATTTAATTTTGCGATAAAATAATTTTCCGAAATAATTTTCTTAAATAATGCATAAGTAAGAAGAAAGAACATATAAAAATAAAAGATAAATGAATATGATACTTTTATTATTCTAAACAGAAATTTATAAAAATGATAATAAATTTTCTATATTTCATACAGAAAAAGATGTTAAATTTTTTCAATCTCATTCTTTGTTGATGTACTTTTTTTAGAGATTAAAGAAATTGGAATATTAAAAAAGAACAGGAGTCGCGTGCAAACGTTGAACAGGTGTGGTACATTCTTCTAATTATCTTAATGTACCTTCCTTAATTAATAAAAGCTTGATGCGGAATTCAGTTTCGCATCACGTATTATAAGATTTTCATTACTGAAATAGAATCTGCTTCCTTCAGCAAAGTCGAGAGTTCTTCAACAATCTACCTCTTTCAAGTTCACCAAAGAATCATATGCACTTCATAAAAACGTATTTCGTTGGATTGAGGTACATCGATAAAGTGTCCTAAGTTTAATTATTTTGTGATCAATGTATTTAATTAACCTAATCCTTTTTTCAGTCATTACAAAATTCAGAAGTCTATAGAATATACAAAACTAGAATTAAGAGGTATTGCATATTTATAAAAATATTGACTACACTTCCTGCCATATGTTAATAAATTATATAGCACAAAAATATTATAAATTACATATGGTGGTAATTGTTGATGAACAATTTTTGAAAATTTCTACCAATTACATTTATTCAAAATGATTAAAAATAATTTAATAATCAATAAAGAACAAAATTCTATGTATCTATGAATTGCAGGTATTTAAATGGTTGATGAAAAACTGACTTAATATACGTATAAAGTGGACAACACTCGAATAGTCGACGCATACACAATGCTTATCTACGATTGTTCGTTTCCCTGCCTATTCTTCAATTGTTCATTCCACGCGACCCCTCTCGGAAGCGTCAAAATTTCGAAAGACGTTATTGGCCTGGCAGAGACCACGTTGGCGCCGTTTTGTCGTACGTCAACGTCGTCTACGGAAGCGTGCATGTGCATAGTGATGGCATTGATCCTCACCTCCGTACGGCGTCAACAGGCTACAAAAAAAGTGGTCATTTTGTGAGTATTTAACTACTTGCTGATGCATGATATGTATTTTTAAACGGTTTGGTCATATCCATCAATCTCTATTATAGAGATTACTTGTTATAAATTACATTTATAACATGAAAAGATATTTTTTATATTCATTATGGTAAAATAATGAATTATAATATTGCGATTTGATATTGTAAATGACGAATGGGTGAAGTGGAATGGTAAATTGTTCAATTTAAGTTTAGAGAAATATTTCTCAAGTTTAATAGGATGACAAAATGAATCACAATATTGTGTCTCGAAATTAAAAATAGGAAATGATAAGTCTTTAATGTTACATTTGTTGCAATATTATATATAAATAAAATAACTTTCTCTTATAAGTAGTTTTAATATATTATAAAACTAATGTTACACTTGTTCCAGTATCATATACATATAACATAACTTTTCTAATAATAATAGCTTTAATACGTGATAAAATAAGGTAAAATATTCATTATTTCCATACTTCCGCATAACTTAAACTTATTTTCCGTAAGCCCTGAAAAAGAACATTTATAATGTTTAATAATAATACACAAATAAATGTTGAACTCCTAAGAAAGTGAAAATAGAACCGATATCTGTATCATACCTACTCTAAGTAAATAACTACTTGAAAACTAAGTAGATAACTACTTGTACCATGCTACAGGACGATAAATATTTTCGTCAGACCCATCGCTACCAGTGTATCTCCATCTTTTGCACTGGTGGTTGTTCGGTTGGGTCGATAAAGCCTCTTTCCCTCTCTATTACTCCTACTACTTCTCCTTATCTGCTATCCTTATTACACCATTCTCCCTTCCAATGACACTGCAAAGAGTAGGGGTAGGAGTATTCGAGCAAAATGGGGAATCGCGAGTTTTGTCAGTGGCCTCTCGGACACGAAAGCGTCGGGTTTACGAAGGGTGGTATGTTTCTTGCGTCTTTTTGTCGGTTCAGTAAAATTTCACGCGGTCGTATAGTTCATTTTTCGTGTTGTATTATTCGATAAGTGCAACATCCATCGCAATCGTGGTGCCCCTCAAGGCGATCATAAGGTAATGTGTTCAACATTTAAATTGTATGCTACGCCTACGCAACGATAGGTGGTGATGTTCTTGTGACAGAAATACACACACATACACATGCCTACATAGACAATAAGACACACCTGCATACGCGAAACGAAATAATTTTTCACTTTTAAAAATGCTCTGCTGGTTAGGTTTGATGAAAAAAGGTGAATGATGAGAAAGAGGTTAAGAAATGCGAAGTAAGATTAGAGACAAAGTGCAAGAGCATGTAGATGGATACAGGAAAAATATTCTTATCAAAACGGATTGATGGATATGATGACTGCGGATGTTTATGGAAATTTATGTTTTTATGAACACAACTGACAAAATGGGACTTCACCCTTTTAAGACGAATTTTTTCTTAGCAATGAATCTGATAATGTATGAACTATAATACACTTAAATCGAGACACATAAATAAAATGTAATCTTTTAAATGAGATATGAAGTTCCACCTATAATGGAATGCTAAAAAATTCAAATTTCCAGCAGTCGTTCTAAAGGTATCTTGGGACATAGTGTACCATTAGCCTCGAAAAGGTTAGTTAGGAAAAAAAAATGGAACCTAAGTAAGAATTTCATTCTTCAAATATTACATTTTGTACGTTTTTAAATATTGTCTACATTTTGTATATGACTGTATATTTAAGTTTTCTATAGGTGCATGAACATCCGCAGTGTAATAACGCCACACAAAGTAGAAAGTAAGAAAAAAAGTTGTAGAATCGCGATATCGAAAATTGGACGAAGACGTAACGAGATTTCGTGTGAATTTTAGCAGAAAAGTTTGACGATCGATCGGGAAATTCGAGGGGAAATTCGGTTAAGATTTAAGGTACCTAGTATTGTCCAGAGAATCTTATTGGTGCTGTGTTTATTTGACAAAACGAAGAACGGGATGTATCTTTATGGAAGCTAAGTCAATAAGGAAAAAGATTGCGGAACTGGATGCATTACGGAATATGTATAACCACGCGATAGGTAGCGTATTAAGAACCATGCAGCATAATATTATTTAATCTGTGCAAGCAATTCATTCTTTGTCGCATTATTAGCAAATCATCGAGTTATGAACAAAGATTTCAGTTTTCCTTAATTCATTTCTCTTCTTCTATTTTGTTCTATATAACATCAAAATAAAGTTCGAATCATTTATGTAATTTATAATTGAATAAATTTTATTGCATTGATTTTAATATCCAAACAAATATATTCATGAATTAAAAAAAAATTGTTAAATGTCGAAAGAGGAAATTTCTTTTGAAAATACATTTCTAATTTATTAGTTTGTTTCTTATTAGTTAATTATAGATACATGATGTAAATATTATTACAAGCTTTTTTACTTTTCAGAATGTCGAAAGTAAAATTTTTTGTTGAAAATAAATTTCTAATTTGTTCCTTATTAATTGGTTATAAATATATGGTAAAAAATGGTACCTTAATTTAGTCAATCGAAAACGTTGAGAAACTGCATCGAAATGTTTCTTCGAATCGACGAATCGTTTTCCTCTTTTAACCAATACAGTCTTCTGATGGTGGGAAGCGCTTTGATTAAAATTTTAATTTGCTCTCCTTAATAGATTCTGCAAAGCCCAGCAAGTTGAACAGACTGTCGAGAATATTAAAGCATAGCGTTGGAAAGATTCCGAAACATTGCGTCGGACAGGGAATTTAATACGATAAATGGCGAGATAAGTTTGCCGCACGAAACTTCCAAATATCTTGTCTTTTTTTTTTATATCTAAAGAAACCACTGTCGCGCAAAGGAGTGCGAACTATGTTATCGCGTGTCTGATCCATTTGAAGCAACAAATAGAATTTTAAGTTTGGAAAGAACGTTGTGCGTGTCTTTGATACAAATGTGATCTGATACAAGTGGAGAAAAATGTTTGAATTCAATGTTGCATGACAAGATACTTTAAAATGATTTTTTTTTAAACAATATATTTATTTAAAAATTTTAATATTCTACTATCTCGTATTACTTTGAAATTTTCGAATTTCGATTTTATGAAATTCATAGTAAAAAAATATCATCCTCTTATTGTTATTATTTCTATAATTGTTTATTCATTAACAATGAGTTATTATTGAAGAATACATTTTTATTTGAATAAAGGTTGTCATAAAATTGGGATATTCTAAACCAAGCATCCAAAGTAGTAGATTATTAGTAGTTTTTTTCTTATTTATATTCGATATATTATATATTTTTTTAGATTCTTTATAATATCTTATATATCTTTATTTCCGGTTGCCTTTCGGCTTTGCGGTGGCCTCCGGTTTATATTGAATAAAAATACACTGGATTCTCTATAATAAGTTTGCTACCAATAAATATTATGGGTCACAGATGATCCACGTGGAGCCCAACGTTTCAACATATTTCCTACTCCACGTGAGCCTAACTCGAAACCATTTTAACCCTACTAAACGATACAAAGGCATATACTTATTTATAAAACAAGTATATTCTGCTATAATGAATGAAGATCATTTTCTTTGTATTTTCTATATACTACACACATTAATGGCT
Organism: Bombus terrestris; assembly: GCF_910591885.1. NCBI lineage: Eukaryota > Metazoa > Arthropoda > Insecta > Hymenoptera > Apidae > Bombus > Bombus terrestris. The sequence goes on from NC_063275.1 coordinate 12,566,799, forward strand.
GTCTTGATTCATTTACTGACAGAAGGAGCGGATAAGGTGTTGTTTGCGAGTAGCCTAATCCTGAGATAAGCATAAGCAACAATGCAGCATTCCTTCAAGCGACACGACCATATATCGATCTGCAGGTTTTAATATACTCGCTAGTATAAGGGGAACATTTTATATCCCTTCATAACCTACAATGTTTTGCAATGTACTTCTTTTTCAGTATTCTTTCTCCATGTTCACTTCAGATATCTGATCGTTTCTATATGAATTAATATACTAGAATTTTTAAATGGGGTTCTTAAATATATTTCTATAGGTAAATGTTTTATTTAGAAAAATTTTGTACCTGTATCAGAGTCCTTTTGCACAATAATTTATCAAGTAATAATATTAGTGAATCGGTAAGTTATTTATAGGTTATTGTAGCTTATGGACCTGTGTTTTATGAATTCACATTGTTACAATCTTGTAGTTTTGCAGATTTACAAATTACAGGTTATAGATTATAAGTTCCTATTTTAGAATTTTGCAAGTTGCAAATTGTAGGTTATAGATTTCTATCTTGCAATTTTACAGCGATAAGTTTAAAATTTTACTAATTATGTTAGATATGTCAATTGTGCAAGTAAACTCATATATTAAAGTTAAAGCGAAAAGGTTAATAGTAATAATTGAGTCAGTCTGAAAAGTTTTGTTTCTTTGGCGTTATTTTAATTGAAAGCGATCAATTTCCGTTAAACTTAGTAGTTCGTAATTCAATAACCACGCGATTCATCTTATCTTTGCATCGCGTCAGTGCGGAAATTTTTCTCCAGAATATGTTGATTAAATTTCATCATCATCCTTGGATGTGGTGTTGCCTCGGCGTCGAATGATATTTTTGTCAACCGTGCATTTGCTGATGAATTTTGTTATGTTCCGATAATCACCGTTTTAGTCAACGCTCGATCAACCTTCCGGTTCTTTGGATTATTCCTTATACGTATAAACAGAAACGATACATTATTTTTGGATGAACGTCGATTTTTTATCTTGGAACTTTATATCGAAATTGTAGATTTAATAATTTCTGTTAAGATGTTGCGATGAAATAGTTTTACTCGTAAAAGCTAGATATTGTATTTTGTGAAATTAGTTCAATTAGAATCAAATTGCTTGGGGTAACAGAATTGCAATAAATTGAAAGGAAGGAGAATTAAAAAGTCCTGAATGGTTTAACAAAGTAATGGAAAATTCTTGGAAAACTGTTTAAAAGAAAATATTGAAAAGGATAAAAATTCATATATTATAAAGAGCATCGCCTTTAGGAATTAAAAATCACTTTACATAACAACAACAACATCAACAACAAAAGAGAAAAGTATGAAAATTAAAAAGCAATGATTAAAAATCTTAGTCACTG